>NW_027363269.1:0-532500 GCF_046119375.1 Phyllobates terribilis
CGTTTTTCAATGGCAAAAATCAATGAATATTGTAAATGCACAAACAGTAATATCTCCACATTGCACGGTGCAATTCTGAAATTTTTAGCTTTTTCCTGTTAATCCTAGCATGATAAAGAAGATTCAAAGAGAGTGAGATGCCAGCTCCTTTCATTCAGTCAGTAGCTTCAAACATTTCTGGTATATGAAAACATGTTTTTCAATGGCAAAAATCAATGAACATTGTAAATGCACAAACAGTAATATCTCCACATTGCAAGGTGCAATTCTGAAATTTTTTGCTTTTTCCTGCTAATCCTAGCATGATAAAGAAGATTCAAAGAGAGTGAGATGCCAGCTCCTTTCATTCAGTCAGTAGCTTCAAACATTTCTGGTATATGAAAAACATGTTTTTCAATGGCAAAAATCAATGAATATTGTAAATGCACAAACAGTAATATCTCCACATTGCAAGGTGCAATTCTGAAATTTTTTGCTTTTTCCTGCTAATCCTAGCATGATAAAGAAGATTCAAAGAGAGTGAGATGCCAGCTCCTTTCATTCAGTCAGTAGCTTCAAACATTTCTGGTATATGAAAAACATGTTTTTCAATGGCAAAAATCAATGAATATTGTAAATGCACAAACAGTAATATCTCCACATTGCAAGGTGCAATTCTGAAATTTTTAGCTTTTTCCTGTTAATCCTAGCATGATAAAGAAGATTCAAAGAGAGTGAGATGCCAGCTCCTTTCATTCAGTCAGTAGCTTCAAACATTTCTGGTATATGAAAAACATGTTTTTCAATGGCAAAAATCAATGAATATTGTAAATGCACAAACAGTAATATCTCCACATTGCAAGGTGCAATTCTGAAATTTTTTGCTTTTTCCTGCTAATCCTAGCATGATAAAGAAGATTCAAAGAGAGTGAGATGCCAGCTCCTTTCGTTCAGTCAGTAGCTTCAAACATTTCTGGTATATGAAAAACATGTTTTTCAATGGCAAAAATCAATGAATATTGTAAATGCACAAACAGTAATATCTCCACATTGCAAGGTGCAATTCTGAAATTTTTTGCTTTTTCCTGTTAATCCTAGCATGATAAAGAAGATTCAAAGAGAGTGAGATGCCAGCTCCTTTCATTCAGTCAGTAGCTTCAAACATTTCTGGTATATGAAAAACATGTTTTTCAATGGCAAAAATCAATGAATATTGTAAATGCACAAACAGTAATATCTCCACATTGCAAGGTGCAATTCTGAAATTTTTTGCTTTTTCCTGTTAATCCTAGCATGATAAAGAAGATTCAAAGAGAGTGAGATGCCAGCTCCTTTCATTCAGTCAGTAGCTTCAAACATTTCTGGTATATGAAAAACATGTTTTTCAATGGCAAAAATCAATGAATATTGTAAATGCACAAACAGTAATATCTCCACATTGCAAGGTGCAATTCTGAAATTTTTTGCTTTTTCCTGCTAATCCTAGCATGATAAAGAAGATTCAAAGAGAGTGAGATGCCAGCTCCTTTCATTCAGTCAGTAGCTTCAAACATTTCTGGACGTTTTTCAATGGCAAAAATCAATGAATATTGTAAATGCACAAACAGTAATATCTCCACATTGCAAGGTGCAATTCTGAAATTTTTTGCTTTTTCCTGTTAATCCTAGCATGATAAAGAAGATTCAAAGAGAGTGAGATGCCAGCTCCTTTCATTCAGTCAGTAGCTTCAAACATTTCTGGTATATGAAAAACATGTTTTTCAATGGCAAAAATCAATGAATATTGTAAATGCACAAACAGTAATATCTCCACATTGCAAGGTGCAATTCTGAAATTTTTTGCTTTTTCCTGCTAATCCTAGCATGATAAAGAAGATTCAAAGAGAGTGAGATGCCAGCTCCTTTCATTCAGTCAGTAGCTTCAAACATTTCTGGTATATGAAAAACATGTTTTTCAATGGCAAAAATCAATGAATATTGTAAATGCACAAACAGTAATATCTCCACATTGCAAGGTGCAATTCTGAAATTTTTTGCTTTTTCCTGTTAATCCTAGCATGATAAAGAAGATTCAAAGAGAGTGAGATGCCAGCTCCTTTCATTCAGTCAGTAGCTTCAAACATTTCTGGTATATGAAAAACATGTTTTTCAATGGCAAAAATCAATGAATATTGTAAATGCACAAACAGTAATATCTCCACATTGCAAGGTGCAATTCTGAAATTTTTTGCTTTTTCCTGCTAATCCTAGCATGATAAAGAAGATTCAAAGAGAGTGAGATGCCAGCTCCTTTCATTCAGTCAGTAGCTTCAAACATTTCTGGTATATGAAAAACATGTTTTTCAATGGCAAAAATCAATGAATATTGTAAATGCACAAACAGTAATATCTCCACATTGCAAGGTGCAATTCAGAAATTTTTTGCTTTTTCCTGCTAATCCTAGCATGATAAAGAAGATTCAAAGAGAGTGAGATGCCAGCTCCTTTCATTCAGTCAGTAGCTTCAAACATTTCTGGACGTTTTTCAATGGCAAAAATCAATGAATATTGTAAATGCACAAACAGTAATATCTCCACATTGCAAGGTGCAATTCTGAAATTTTTTGCTTTTTCCTGTTAATTCTAGCATGATAAAGAAGATTCAAAGAGAGTGAGATGCCAGCTCCTTTCATTCAGTCAGTAGCTTCAAACATTTCTGGTATATGAAAAACATGTTTTTCAATGGCAAAAATCAATGATTATTGTAAATGCACAAACAGTAATATCTCCACATTGCAAGGTGCAATTCTGAAATTTTTTGCTTTTTCCTGTTAATCCTAGCATGATAAAGAAGATTCAAAGAGAGTGAGATGCCAGCTCCTTTCATTCAGTCAGTAGCTTCAAACATTTCTGGTATATGAAAAACATGTTTTTCAATGGCAAAAATCAATGAATATTGTAAATGCACAAACAGTAATATCTCCACATTGCAAGGTGCAATTCTGAAATTTTTTGCTTTTTCCTGCTAATCCTAGCATGATAAAGAAGATTCAAAGAGAGTGAGATGCCAGCTCCTTTCATTCAGTCATAGCTTCAAACATTTCTGGACGTTTTTCAATGGCAAAAATCAATGAATATTGTAAATGCACAAACAGTAATATCTCCACATTGCAAGGTGCAATTCTGAAATTTTTTGCTTTTTCCTGTTAATCCTAGCATGATAAAGAAGATTCAAAGAGAGTGAGATGCCAGCTCCTTTCATTCAGTCAGTAGCTTCAAACATTTCTGGTATATGAAAAACATGTTTTTCAATGGCAAAAATCAATGAATATTGTAAATGCACAAACAGTAATATCTCCACATTGCAAGGTGCAATTCTGAAATTTTTTGCTTTTTCTTGCTAATCCTAGCATGATAAAGAAGATTCAAAGAGAGTGAGATGCCAGCTCCTTTCATTCAGTCAGTAGCTTCAAACATTTCTGGTATATGAAAAACATGTTTTTCAATGGCAAAAATCAATGAATATTGTAAATGCACAAACAGTAATATCTCCACATTGCAAGGTGCAATTCTGAAATTTTTTGCTTTTTCCTGCTAATCCTAGCATGATAAAGAAGATTCAAAGAGAGTGAGATGCCAGCTCCTTTCATTCAGTCAGTAGCTTCAAACATTTCTGGTATATGAAAAACATGTTTTTCAATGGCAAAAATCAATGAATATTGTAAATGCACAAACAGTAATATCTCCACATTGCAAGGTGCAATTCTGAAATTTTTAGCTTTTTCCTGTTAATCCTAGCATGATAAAGATTCAAAGAGAGTGAGATGCCAGCTCCTTTCATTCAGTCAGTAGCTTCAAACATTTCTGGACGTTTTTCAATGGCAAAAATCAATGAATATTGTAAATGCACAAACAGTAATATCTCCACATTGCAAGGTGCAATTCTGAAATTTTTTGCTTTTTCCTGTTAATCCTAGCATGATAAAGAAGATTCAAAGAGAGTGAGATGCCAGCTTCTTTCATTCAGTCAGTAGCTTCAAACATTTCTGGTATATGAAAAACGTTTTTCAATGGCAAAAATCAATGAATATTGTAAATGCACAAACAGTAATATCTCCACATTGCAAGGTGCAATTCTGAAATTTTTTGCTTTTTCCTGCTAATCCTAGCATGATAAAGAAGATTCAAAGAGAGTGAGATGCCAGCTCCTTTCATTCAGTCAGTAGCTTCAAACATTTCTGGACGTTTTTCAATGGCAAAAATCAATGAATATTGTAAATGCACAAACAGTAATATCTCCACATTGCAAGGTGCAATTCTGAAATTTTTTGCTTTTTCCTGCTAATCCTAGCATGATAAAGAAGATTCAAAGAGAGTGAGATGCCAGCTCCTTTCATTCAGTCAGTAGCTTCAAACATTTCTGGTATATGAAAAACATGTTTTTCAATGGCAAAAATCAATGAATATTGTAAATGCACAAACAGTAATATCTCCACATTGCAAGGTGCAATTCTGAAATTTTTTGCTTTTTCCTGCTAATCCTAGCATGATAAAGAAGATTCAAAGAGAGTGAGATGCCAGCTCCTTTCATTCAGTCAGTAGCTTCAAACATTTCTGGACGTTTTTCAATGGCAAAAATCAATGAATATTGTAAATGCACAAACAGTAATATCTCCACATTGCAAGGTGCAATTCTGAAATTTTTTGCTTTTTCCTGCTAATCCTAGCATGATAAAGAAGATTCAAAGAGAGTGAGATGCCAGCTCCTTTCATTCAGTCAGTAGCTTCAAACATTTCTGGTATATGAAAAACATGTTTTTCAATGGCAAAAATCAATGAATAATGTAAATGCACAAACAGTAATATCTCCACATTGCAAGGTGCAATTCTGAAATTTTTTGCTTTTTCCTGCTAATCCTAGCATGATAAAGAAGATTCAAAGAGAGTGAGATGCCAGCTCCTTTCATTCAGTCAGTAGCTTCAAACATTTCTGGTATACATGTTTTTCAATGGCAAAAATCAATGAATATTGTAAATGCACAAACAGTAATATCTCCACATTGCAAGGTGCAATTCTGAAATTTTTTGCTTTTTCCTGTTAATCCTAGCATGATAAAGAAGATTCAAAGAGAGTGAGATGCCAGCTCCTTTCATTCAGTCAGTAGCTTCAAACATTTCTGGTATATGAAAAACATGTTTTTCAATGGCAAAAATCAATGAATATTGTAAATGCACAAACAGTAATATCTCCACATTGCAAGGTGCAATTCTGAATTTTTTTGCTTTTTCCTGCTAATCCTAGCATGATAAAGAAGATTCAAAGAGAGTGAGATGCCAGCTCCTTTCGTTCAGTCAGTAGCTTCAAACATTTCTGGTATATGAAAAACATGTTTTTCAATGGCAAAAATCAATGAATATTGTAAATGCACAAACAGTAATATCTCCACATTGCAAGGTGCAATTCTGAAATTTTTTGCTTTTTCCTGTTAATCCTAGCATGATAAAGAAGATTCAAAGAGAGTGAGATGCCAGCTCCTTTCATTCAGTCAGTAGCTTCAAACATTTCTGGTATATGAAAAACATGTTTTTCAATGGCAAAAATCAATGAATATTGTAAATGCACAAACAGTAATATCTCCACATTGCAAGGTGCAATTCTGAAATTTTTTGCTTTTTCCTGTTAATCCTAGCATGATAAAGAAGATTCAAAGAGAGTGAGATGCCAGCTCCTTTCATTCAGTCAGTAGCTTCAAACATTTCTGGTATATGAAAAACATGTTTTTCAATGGCAAAAATCAATGAATATTGTAAATGCACAAACAGTAATATCTCCACATTGCAAGGTGCAATTCTGAAATTTTTTGCTTTTTCCTGCTAATCCTAGCATGATAAAGAAGATTCAAAGAGAGTGAGATGCCAGCTCCTTTCATTCAGTCAGTAGCTTCAAACATTTCTGGACGTTTTTCAATGGCAAAAATCAATGAATATTGTAAATGCACAAACAGTAATATCTCCACATTGCAAGGTGCAATTCTGAAATTTTTTGCTTTTTCCTGTTAATCCTAGCATGATAAAGAAGATTCAAAGAGAGTGAGATGCCAGCTCCTTTCATTCAGTCAGTAGCTTCAAACATTTCTGGTATATGAAAAACATGTTTTTCAATGGCAAAAATCAATGAATATTGTAAATGCACAAACAGTAATATCTCCACATTGCAAGGTGCAATTCTGAAATTTTTTGCTTTTTCCTGCTAATCCTAGCATGATAAAGAAGATTCAAAGAGAGTGAGATGCCAGCTCCTTTCATTCAGTCAGTAGATTCAAACATTTCTGGTATATGAAAAACATGTTTTTCAATGGCAAAAATCAATGAATATTGTAAATGCACAAACAGTAATATCTCCACATTGCAAGGTGCAATTCTGAAATTTTTTGCTTTTTCCTGCTAATCCTAGCATGATAAAGAAGATTCAAAGAGAGTGAGATGCCAGCTCCTTTCATTCAGTCAGTAGCTTCAAACATTTCTGGTATATGAAAAACATGTTTTTCAATGGCAAAAATCAATGAATATTGTAAATGCACAAACAGTAATATCTCCACATTGCAAGGTGCAATTCAGAAATTTTTAGCTTTTTCCTGTTAATCCTAGCATGATAAAGAAGATTCAAAGAGAGTGAGATGCCAGCTCCTTTCATTCAGTCAGTAGCTTCAAACATTTCTGGACGTTTTTCAATGGCAAAAATCAATGAATATTGTAAATGCACAAACAGTAATATCTCCACATTGCAAGGTGCAATTCTGAAATTTTTTGCTTTTTCCTGTTAATCCTAGCATGATAAAGAAGATTCAAAGAGAGTGAGATGCCAGCTCCTTTCATTCAGTCAGTAGATTCAAACATTTCTGGTATATGAAAAACATGTTTTTCAATGGCAAAAATCAATGAATATTGTAAATGCACAAACAGTAATATCTCCACATTGCAAGGTGCAATTCTGAAATTTTTTGCTTTTTCCTGCTAATCCTAGCATGATAAAGAAGATTCAAAGAGAGTGAGATGCCAGCTCCTTTCATTCAGTCAGTAGCTTCAGACATTTCTGGACGTTTTTCAATGGCAAAAATCAATGAATATTGTAAATGCACAAACAGTAATATCTCCACATTGCAAGGTGCAATTCTGAAATTTTTTGCTTTTTCCTGCTAATCCTAGCATGATAAAGAAGATTCAAAGAGAGTGAGATGCCAGCTCCTTTCATTCAGTCAGTAGCTTTAAACATTTCTGGTATATGAAAAACATGTTTTTCAATGGCAAAAATCAATGAATATTGTAAATGCACAAACAGTAATATCTCCACATTGCAAGGTGCAATTCTGAAATTTTTTGCTTTTTCCTGCTAATCCTAGCATGATAAAGAAGATTCAAAGAGAGTGAGATGCCAGCTCCTTTCATTCAGTCAGTAGCTTCAAACATTTCTGGTATATGAAAAACATGTTTTTCAATGGCAAAAATCAATGAATATTGTAAATGCACAAACAGTAATATCTCCACATTGCAAGGTGCAATTCTGAAATTTTTTGCTTTTTCCTGCTAATCCTAGCATGATAAAGAAGATTCAAAGAGAGTGAGATGCCAGCTCCTTTCATTCAGTCAGTAGCTTCAAACATTTCTGGTATATGAAAAACATGTTTTTCAATGGCAAAAATCAATGAATATTGTAAATGCACAAACAGTAATATCTCCACATTGCAAGGTGCAATTCTGAAATTTTTAGCTTTTTCCTGTTAATCCTAGCATGATAAAGAAGATTCAAAGAGAGTGAGATGCCAGCTCCTTTCATTCAGTCAGTAGCTTCAAACATTTCTGGACGTTTTTCAATGGCAAAAATCAATGAATATTGTAAATGCACAAACAGTAATATCTCCACATTGCAAGGTGCAATTCTGAAATTTTTTGCTTTTTCCTGTTAATCCTAGCATGATAAAGAAGATTCAAAGAGAGTGAGATGCCAGCTCCTTTCATTCAGTCAGTAGCTTCAAACATTTCTGGTATATGAAAAACATGTTTTTCAATGGCAAAAATCAATGAATATTGTAAATGCACAAACAGTAATATCTCCACATTGCAAGGTGCAATTCTGAAATTTTTTGCTTTTTCCTGCTAATCCTAGCATGATAAAGAAGATTCAAAGACAGTGAGATGCCAGCTCCTTTCATTCAGTCAGTAGCTTCAAACATTTCTGGACGTTTTTCAATGGCAAAAATCAATGAATATTGTAAATGCACAAACAGTAATATCTCCACATTGCAAGGTGCAATTCTGAAATTTTTTGCTTTTTCCTGTTAATCCTAGCATGATAAAGAAGATTCCAAGAGAGTGAGATGCCAGCTCCTTTCATTCAGTCAGTAGCTTCAAACATTTCTGGTATATGAAAAACATGTTTTTCAATGGCAAAAATCAATGAATATTGTAAATGCACAAACTGTAATATCTCCACATTGCAAGGTGCAATTCTGAAATTTTTTGCTTTTTCCTGCTAATCCTAGCATGATAAAGAAGATTCAAAGAGAGTGAGATGCCAGCTCCTTTCATTCAGTCAGTAGCTTCAAACATTTCTGGTATATGAAAAACATGTTTTTCAATGGCAAAAATCAATGAATATTGTAAATGCACAAACAGTAATATCTCCACATTGCAAGGTGCAATTCTGAAATTTTTTGCTTTTTCCTGCTAATCCTAGCATGATAAAGAAGATTCAAAGAGAGTGAGATGCCAGCTCCTTTCATTCAGTCAGGAGCTTCAAACATTTCTGGTATATGAAAAACATGTTTTTCAATGGCAAAAATCAATGAATATTGTAAATGCACAAACAGTAATATCTCCACATTGCAAGGTGCAATTCTGAAATTTTTTGCTTTTTCCTGTTAATCCTAGCATGATAAAGAAGATTCCAAGAGAGTGAGATGCCAGCTCCTTTCATTCAGTCAGTAGCTTCAAACATTTCTGGTATATGAAAAACATGTTTTTCAATGGCAAAAATCAATGAATATTGTAAATGCACAAACAGTAATATCTCCACATTGCAAGGTGCAATTCTGAAATTTTTTGCTTTTTCCTGCTAATCCTAGCATGATAAAGAAGATTCAAAGAGAGTGAGATGCCAGCTCCTTTCATTCAGTCAGTAGCTTCAAACATTTCTGGACGTTTTTCAATGGCAAAAATCAATGAATATTGTAAATGCACAAACAGTAATATCTCCACATTGCAAGGTGCAATTCTGAAATTTTTTGCTTTTTCCTGCTAATCCTAGCATGATAAAGAAGATTCAAAGAGAGTGAGATGCCAGCTCCTTTCATTCAGTCAGTAGCTTCAAACATTTCTGGTATATGAAAAACATGTTTTTCAATGGCAAAAATCAATGAATATTGTAAATGCACAAACAGTAATATCTCCACATTGCAAGGTGCAATTCTGAAATTTTTTGCTTTTTCCTGCTAATCCTAGCATGATAAAGAAGATTCAAAGAGAGTGAGATGCCAGCTCCTTTCATTCAGTCAGTAGCTTCAGACATTTCTGGACGTTTTTCAATGGCAAAAATCAATGAATATTGTAAATGCACAAACAGTAATATCTCCACATTGCAAGGTGCAATTCTGAAATTTTTTGCTTTTTCCTGCTAATCCTAGCATGATAAAGAAGATTCAAAGAGAGTGAGATGCCAGCTCCTTTCATTCAGTCAGTAGCTTCAAACATTTCTGGTATATGAAAAACATGTTTTTCAATGGCAAAAATCAATGAATATTGTAAATGCACAAACAGTAATATCTCCACATTGCAAGGTGCAATTCTGAAATTTTTTGCTTTTTCCTGCTAATCCTAGCATGATAAAGAAGATTCAAAGAGAGTGAGATGCCAGCTCCTTTCATTCAGTCAGTAGCTTCAAACATTTCTGGTATATGAAAAACATGTTTTTCAATGGCAAAAATCAATGAATATTGTAAATGCACAAACAGTAATATCTCCACATTGCAAGGTGCAATTCTGAAATTTTTTGCTTTTTCCTGCTAATCCTAGCATGATAAAGAAGATTCAAAGAGAGTGAGATGCCAGCTCCTTTCATTCAGTCAGTAGCTTCAAACATTTCTGGTATATGAAAAACATGTTTTTCAATGGCAAAAATCAATGAATATTGTAAATGCACAAACAGTAATATCTCCACATTGCAAGGTGCAATTCTGAAATTTTTAGCTTTTTCCTGTTAATCCTAGCATGATAAAGAAGATTCAAAGAGAGTGAGATGCCAGCTCCTTTCATTCAGTCAGTAGCTTCAAACATTTCTGGACGTTTTTCAATGGCAAAAATCAATGAATATTGTAAATGCACAAACAGTAATATCTCCACATTGCAAGGTGCAATTCTGAAATTTTTTGCTTTTTCCTGTTAATCCTAGCATGATAAAGAAGATTCAAAGAGAGTGAGATGCCAGCTCCTTTCATTCAGTCAGTAGCTTCAAACATTTCTGGTATATGAAAAACATGTTTTTCAATGGCAAAAATCAATGAATATTGTAAATGCACAAACAGTAATATCTCCACATTGCAAGGTGCAATTCTGAAATTTTTTGCTTTTTCCTGCTAATCCTAGCATGATAAAGAAGATTCAAAGACAGTGAGATGCCAGCTCCTTTCATTCAGTCAGTAGCTTCAAACATTTCTGGACGTTTTTCAATGGCAAAAATCAATGAATATTGTAAATGCACAAACAGTAATATCTCCACATTGCAAGGTGCAATTCTGAAATTTTTTGCTTTTTCCTGTTAATCCTAGCATGATAAAGAAGATTCCAAGAGAGTGAGATGCCAGCTCCTTTCATTCAGTCAGTAGCTTCAAACATTTCTGGTATATGAAAAACATGTTTTTCAATGGCAAAAATCAATGAATATTGTAAATGCACAAACAGTAATATCTCCACATTGCAAGGTGCAATTCTGAAATTTTTTGCTTTTTCCTGCTAATCCTAGCATGATAAAGAAGATTCAAAGAGAGTGAGATGCCAGCTCCTTTCATTCAGTCAGTAGCTTCAAACATTTCTGGTATATGAAAAACATGTTTTTCAATGGCAAAAATCAATGAATATTGTAAATGCACAAACAGTAATATCTCCACATTGCAAGGTGCAATTCTGAAATTTTTTGCTTTTTCCTGCTAATCCTAGCATGATAAAGAAGATTCAAAGAGAGTGAGATGCCAGCTCCTTTCATTCAGTCAGGAGCTTCAAACATTTCTGGTATATGAAAAACATGTTTTTCAATGGCAAAAATCAATGAATATTGTAAATGCACAAACAGTAATATCTCCACATTGCAAGGTGCAATTCTGAAATTTTTTGCTTTTTCCTGTTAATCCTAGCATGATAAAGAAGATTCCAAGAGAGTGAGATGCCAGCTCCTTTCATTCAGTCAGTAGCTTCAAACATTTCTGGTATATGAAAAACATGTTTTTCAATGGCAAAAATCAATGAATATTGTAAATGCACAAACAGTAATATCTCCACATTGCAAGGTGCAATTCTGAAATTTTTTGCTTTTTCCTGCTAATCCTAGCATGATAAAGAAGATTCAAAGAGAGTGAGATGCCAGCTCCTTTCATTCAGTCAGGAGCTTCAAACATTTCTGGTATATGAAAAACATGTTTTTCAATGGCAAAAATCAATGAATATTGTAAATGCACAAACAGTAATATCTCCACATTGCAAGGTGCAATTCTGAAATTTTTTGCTTTTTCCTGCTAATCCTAGCATGATAAAGAAGATTCAAAGAGAGTGAGATGCCAGCTCCTTTCATTCAGTCAGTAGCTTCAAACATTTCTGGACGTTTTTCAATGGCAAAAATCAATGAATATTGTAAATGCACAAACAGTAATATCTCCACATTGCAAGGTGCAATTCTGAAATTTTTTGCTTTTTCCTGCTAATCCTAGCATGATAAAGAAGATTCAAAGAGAGTGAGATGCCAGCTCCTTTCATTCAGTCAGTAGCTTCAAACATTTCTGGTATATGAAAAACATGTTTTTCAATGGCAAAAATCAATGAATATTGTAAATGCACAAACAGTAATATCTCCACATTGCAAGGTGCAATTCTGAAATTTTTTGCTTTTTCCTGTTAATCCTAGCATGATAAAGAAGATTCAAAGACAGTGAGATGCCAGCTCCTTTCATTCAGTCAGTAGCTTCAAACATTTCTGGACGTTTTTCAATGGCAAAAATCAATGAATATTGTAAATGCACAAACAGTAATATCTCCACATTGCAAGGTGCAATTCTGAAATTTTTTGCTTTTTCCTGTTAATCCTAGCATGATAAAGAAGATTCCAAGAGAGTGAGATGCCAGCTCCTTTCATTCAGTCAGTAGCTTCAAACATTTCTGGTATATGAAAAACATGTTTTTCAATGGCAAAAATCAAAGAATATTGTAAATGCACAAACAGTAATATCTCCACATTGCAAGGTGCAATTCTGAAATTTTTTGCTTTTTCCTGCTAATCCTAGCATGATAAAGAAGATTCAAAGAGAGTGAGATGCCAGCTCCTTTCATTCAGTCAGGAGCTTCAAACATTTCTGGTATATGAAAAACATGTTTTTCAATGGCAAAAATCAATGAATATTGTAAATGCACAAACAGTAATATCTCCACATTGCAAGGTGCAATTCTGAAATTTTTAGCTTTTTCCTGTTAATCCTAGCATGATAAAGAAGATTCAAAGAGAGTGAGATGCCAGCTCCTTTCATTCAGTCAATAGCTTCAAACATTTCTGGACGTTTTTCAATGGCAAAAATCAATGAATATTGTAAATGCACAAACAGTAATATCTCCACATTGCAAGGTGCAATTCTGAAATTTTTTGCTTTTTCCTGTTAATCCTAGCATGATAAAGAAGATTCAAAGAGAGTGAGATGCCAGCTCCTTTCATTCAGTCAGTAGCTTCAAACATTTCTGGTATATGAAAAACGTTTTTCAATGGCAAAAATCAATGAATATTGTAAATGCACAAACAGTAATATCTCCACATTGCAAGGTGCAATTCTGAAATTTTTTGCCTTTTCCTGCTAATCCTAGCATGATAAAGAAGATTCAAAGAGAGTGAGATGCCAGCTCCTTTCATTCAGTCAGTAGCTTCAAACATTTCTGGACGTTTTTCAATGGCAAAAATCAATGAATATTGTAAATGCACAAACAGTAATATCTCCACATTGCAAGGTGCAATTCTGAAATTTTTTGCTTTTTCCTGCTAATCCTAGCATGATAAAGAAGATTCAAAGAGAGTGAGATGCCAGCTCCTTTCATTCAGTCAGTAGCTTCAAACATTTCTGGTATATGAAAAACATGTTTTTCAATGGCAAAAATCATTGAATATTGTAAATGCACAAACAGTAATATCTCCACATTGCAAGGTGCAATTCTGAAATTTTTTGCTTTTTCCTGCTAATCCTAGCATGATAAAGAAGATTCAAAGAGAGTGAGATGCCAGCTCCTTTCATTCAGTCAGTAGCTTCAAACATTTCTGGACGTTTTTCAATGGCAAAAATCAATGAATATTGTAAATGCACAAACAGTAATATCTCCACATTGCAAGGTGCAATTCTGAAATTTTTTGCTTTTTCCTGCTAATCCTAGCATGATAAAGAAGATTCAAAGAGAGTGAGATGCCAGCTCCTTTCATTCAGTCAGTAGCTTCAAACATTTCTGGTATATGAAAAACATGTTTTTCAATGGCAAAAATCAATGAATATTGTAAATGCACAAACAGTAATATCTCCACATTGCAAGGTGCAATTCTGAAATTTTTTGCTTTTTCCTGCTAATCCTAGCATGATAAAGAAGATTCAAAGAGAGTGAGATGCCAGCTCCTTTCATTCAGTCAGTAGCTTCAAACATTTCTGGACGTTTTTCAATGGCAAAAATCAATGAATATTGTAAATGCACAAACAGTAATATCTCCACATTGCAAGGTGCAATTCTGAAATTTTTTGCTTTTTCCTGTTAATCCTAGCATGATAAAGAAGATTCAAAGAGAGTGAGATGCCAGCTCCTTTCATTCAGTCAGTAGCTTCAAACATTTCTGGTATATGAAAAACATGTTTTTCAATGGCAAAAATCAATGAATATTGTAAATGCACAAACAGTAATATCTCCACATTGCAAGGTGCAATTCTGAAATTTTTTGCTTTTTCCTGCTAATCCTAGCATGATAAAGAAGATTCAAAGAGAGTGAGATGCCAGCTCCTTTCATTCAGTCAGTAGCTTCAAACATTTCTGGTATATGAAAAACATGTTTTTCAATGGCAAAAATCAATGAATATTGTAAATGCACAAACAGTAATATCTCCACAATGCAAGGTGCAATTCAGAAATTTTTTACTTTTTCCTGCTAATCCTAGCATGATAAAGAAGATTCAAAGAGAGTGAGATGCCAGCTCCTTTCATTCAGTCAGTAGCTTCAAACATTTCTGGTATATGAAAAACATGTTTTTCAATGGCAAAAATCAATGAATATTGTAAATGCACAAACAGTAATATCTCCACATTGCAAGGTGCAATTCTGAAATTTTTTGCTTTTTCCTGTTAATCCTAGCATGATAAAGAAGATTCAAAGAGAGTGAGATGCCAGCTCCTTTCATTCAGTCAGTAGCTTCAAACATTTCTGGTATATGAAAAACATGTTTTTCAATGGCAAAAATCAATGAATATTGTAAATGCACAAACAGTAATATCTCCACATTGCAAGGTGCAATTCTGAAATATTTTGCTTTTTCCTGCTAATCCTAGCATGATAAAGAAGATTCAAAGAGAGTGAGATGCCAGCTCCTTTCATTCAGTCAGTAGCTTCAAACATTTCTGGTATATGAAAAACATGTTTTTCAATGGCAAAAATCAATGAATATTGTAAATGCACAAACAGTAATATCTCCACATTGCAAGGTGCAATTCTGAAATTTTTTGCTTTTTCCTGCTAATCCTAGCATGATAAAGAAGATTCAAAGAGAGTGAGATGCCAGCTCCTTTCATTCAGTCAGTAGCTTCAAACATTTCTGGACGTTTTTCAATGGCAAAAATCAATGAATATTGTAAATGCACAAACAGTAATTTCTCCACATTGCAAGGTGCAATTCTGAAATTTTTTGCTTTTTCCTGCTAATCCTAGCATGATAAAGAAGATTCAAAGAGAGTGAGATGCCAGCTCCTTTCATTCAGTCAGTAGCTTCAAACATTTCTGGTATATGAAAAACATGTTTTTCAATGGCAAAAATCAATGAATATTGTAAATGCACAAACAGTAATATCTCCACATTGCAAGGTGCAATTCTGAAATTTTTTGCTTTTTCCTGTTAATCCTAGCATGATAAAGAAGATTCAAAGAGAGTGAGATGCCAGCTCCTTTCATTCAGTCAGTAGCTTCAAACATTTCTGGTATATGAAAAACATGTTTTTCAATGGCAAAAATCAATGAATATTGTAAATGCACAAACAGTAATATCTCCACATTGCAAGGTGCAATTCTGAAATTTTTTGCTTTTTCCTGTTAATCCTAGCATGATAAAGAAGATTCAAAGAGAGTGAGATGCCAGCTCGTTTCATTCAGTCAGTAGCTTCAAACATTTCTGGTATATGAAAAACATGTTTTTCAATGGCAAAAATCAATGAATATTGTAAATGCACAAACAGTAATATCTCCACATTGCAAGGTGCAATTCTGAAATTTTTTGCTTTTTCCTGCTAATCCTAGCATGATAAAGAAGATTCAAAGAGAGTGAGATGCCAGCTCCTTTCATTCAGTCAGTAACTTCAAACATTTCTGGTATATGAAAAACATGTTTTTCAATGGCAAAAATCAATGAATATTGTAAATGCACAAACAGTAATATCTCCACATTGCAAGGTGCAATTCTGAATTTTTTTGCTTTTTCCTGCTAATCCTAGCATGATAAAGAAGATTCAAAGAGAGTGAGATGCCAGCTCCTTTCATTCAGTCAGTAGCTTCAAACATTTCTGGACGTTTTTCAATGGCAAAAATCAATGAATATTGTAAATGCACAAACAGTAATATCTCCACATTGCAAGGTGCAATTCTGAAATTTTTTGCTTTTTCCTGCTAATCCTAGCATGATAAAGAAGATTCAAAGAGAGTGAGATGCCAGCTCCTTTCATTCAGTCAGTAGCTTTAAACATTTCTGGACGTTTTTCAATGGCAAAAATCAATGAATATTGTAAATGCACAAACAGTAATATCTCCACATTGCAAGGTGCAATTCTGAAATTTTTTGCTTTTTCCTGCTAATCCTAGCATGATAAAGAAGATTCAAAGAGAGTGAGATGCCAGCTCCTTTCATTCAGTCAGTAGCTTCAAACATTTCTGGTATATGAAAAACGTTTTTCAATGGCAAAAATCAATGAATATTGTAAATGCACAAACAGTAATATCTCCACATTGCAAGGTGCAATTCTGAAATTTTTTGCTTTTTCCTGCTAATCCTAGCATGATAAAGAAGATTCAAAGAGAGTGAGATGCCAAGCTCCTTTCATTCAGTCAGTAGCTTCAAACATTTCTGGACGTTTTTCAATGGCAAAAATCAATGAATATTGTAAATGCACAAACAGTAATATCTCCACATTGCAAGGTGCAATTCTGAAATTTTTTGCTTTTTCCTGCTAATCCTAGCATGATAAAGAAGATTCAAAGAGAGTGAGATGCCAGCTCCTTTCATTCAGTCAGTAGCTTCAAACATTTCTGGTATATGAAAAACATGTTTTTCAATGGCAAAAATCAATGAATATTGTAAATGCACAAACAGTAATATCTCCACATTGCAAGGTGCAATTCTGAAATTTTTTGCTTTTTCCTGCTAATCCTAGCATGATAAAGAAGATTCAAAGAGAGTGAGATGCCAGCTCCTTTCATTCAGTCAGTAGCTTCAAACATTTCTGGACATTTTTCAATGGCAAAAATCAATGAATATTGTAAATGCACAAACAGTAATATCTCCACATTGCAAGGTGCAATTCTGAAATTTTTTGCTTTTTCCTGTTAATCCTAGCATGATAAAGAAGATTCAAAGAGAGTGAGATGCCAGCTCCTTTCATTCAGTCAGTAGCTTCAAACATTTCTGGTATATGAAAAACATGTTTTTCAATGGCAAAAATCAATGAATATTGTAAATGCACAAACAGTAATATCTCCACATTGCAAGGTGCAATTCTGAAATTTTTTGCTTTTTCCTGTTAATCCTAGCATGATAAAGAAGATTCAAAGAGAGTGAGATGCCAGCTCCTTTCATTCAGTCAGTAGCTTCAAACATTTCTGGACGTTTTTCAATGGCAAAAATCAATGAATATTGTAAATGCACAAACAGTAATATCTCCACATTGCAAGGTGCAATTCTGAAATTTTTTGCTTTTTCCTGCTAATCCTAGCATGATAAAGAAGATTCAAAGAGAGTGAGATGCCAGCTCCTTTCATTCAGTCAGTAGCTTCAAACATTTCTGGTATATGAAAAACATGTTTTTCAATGGCAAAAATCAATGAATATTGTAAATGCACAAACAGTAATATCTCCACATTGCAAGGTGCAATTCTGAAATTTTTTGCTTTTTCCTGCTAATCCTAGCATGATAAAGAAGATTCAAAGAGAGTGAGATGCCAGCTCCTTTCATTCAGTCAGTAGCTTCAAACATTTCTGGACGTTTTTCAATGGCAAAAATCAATGAATATTGTAAATGCACAAACAGTAATATCTCCACATTGCAAGGTGCAATTCTGAAATTTTTTGCTTTTTCCTGTTAATCCTAGCATGATAAAGAAGATTCAAAGAGAGTGAGATGCCAGCTCCTTTCATTCAGTCAGTAGCTTCAAACATTTCTGGTATATGAAAAACATGTTTTTCAATGGCAAAAATCAATGAATATTGTAAATGCAAAAAACAGTAATATCTCCACATTGCAAGGTGCAATTCTGAAATTTTTTGCTTTTTCCTGTTAATCCTAGCATGATAAAGAAGATTCAAAGAGAGTGAGATGCCAGCTCCTTTCATTCAGTCAGTAGCTTCAAACATTTCTGGTATATGAAAAACATGTTTTTCAATGGCAAAAATCAATGAATATTGTAAATGCACAAACAGTAATATCTCCACATTGCAAGGTGCAATTCTGAAATTTTTTGCTTTTTCCTGCTAATCCTAGCATGATAAAGAAGATTCAAAGAGAGTGAGATGCCAGCTTTCATTCAGTCAGTAGCTTCAAACATTTCTGGACGTTTTTCAATGGCAAAAATCAATGAATATTGTAAATGCACAAACAGTAATATCTCCACATTGCAAGGTGCAATTCTGAAATTTTTTGCTTTTTCCTGCTAATCCTAGCATGATAAAGAAGATTCAAAGAGAGTGAGATGCCAGCTCCTTTCATTCAGTCAGTAGCTTCAAACATTTCTGGTATATGAAAAACATGTTTTTCAATGGCAAAAATCAATGAATATTGTAAATGCACAAACAGTAATATCTCCACATTGCAAGGTGCAATTCTGAAATTTTTTGCTTTTTCCTGTTAATCCTAGCATGATAAAGAAGATTCAAAGAGAGTGAGATGCCAAGCTCCTTTCATTCAGTCAGTAGCTTCAAACATTTCTGGTATATGAAAAACATGTTTTTCAATGGCAAAAATCAATGAATATTGTAAATGCACAAACAGTAATATCTCCACATTGCAAGGTGCAATTCTGAAATTTTTTGCTTTTTCCTGTTAATCCTAGCATGATAAAGAAGATTCAAAGAGAGTGAGATGCCAGCTCCTTTCATTCAGTCAGTAGCTTCAAACATTTCTGGTATATGAAAAACATGTTTTTCAATGGCAAAAATCAATGAATATTGTAAATGCACAAACAGTAATATCTCCACATTGCAAGGTGCAATTCTGAAATTTTTTGCTTTTTCCTGTTAATCCTAGCATGATAAAGAAGATTCAAAGAGAGTGAGATGCCAGCTCCTTTCATTCAGTCAGTAGCTTCAAACATTTCTGGTATATGAAAAACATGTTTTTCAATGGCAAAAAATCAATGAATATTGTAAATGCACAAACAGTAATATCTCCACATTGCAAGGTGCAATTCTGAAATTTTTTGCTTTTTTCTGCTAATCCTAGCATGATAAAGAAGATTCAAAGAGAGTGAGATGCCAGCTCCTTTCATTCAGTCAGTAGCTTCAAACATTTCTGGTATATGAAAAACATGTTTTTCAATGGCAAAAATCAATGAATATTGTAAATGCACAAACAGTAATATCTCCACATTGCAAGGTGCAATTCTGAAATTTTTTGCTTTTTCCTGCTAATCCTAGCATGATAAAGAAGATTCAAAGAGAGTGAGATGCCAGCTCCTTTCATTTAGTCAGTAGCTTCAAACATTTCTGGACGTTTTTCAATGGCAAAAATCAATGAATATTGTAAATGCACAAACAGTAATGTCTCCACATTGCAAGGTGCAATTCTGAAATTTTTTGCTTTTTCATGCTAATCCTAGCATGATAAAGAAGATTCAAAGAGAGTGAGATGCCAGCTCCTTTCATTCAGTCAGTAGCTTCAAACATTTCTGGTATATGAAAAACATGTTTTTCAATGGCAAAAATCAATGAATATTGTAAATGCACAAACAGTAATATCTCCACATTGCAAGGTGCAATTCTGAAATTTTTTGCTTTTTCCTGCTAATCCTAGCATGATAAAGAAGATTCAAAGAGAGTGAAATGCCAGCTCCTTTCATTCAGTCAGTAGCTTCAAACATTTCTGGACGTTTTTCAATGGCAAAAATCAATGAATATTGTAAATGCACAAACAGTAATATCTCCACATTGCAAGGTGCAATTCTGAAATTTTTTGCTTTTTCCTGTTAATCCTAGCATGATAAAGAAGATTCAAAGAGAGTGAGATGCCAGCTCCTTTCATTCAGTCAGTAGCTTCAAACATTGCTGGTATATGAAAAACATGTTTTTCAATGGCAAAAATCAATGAATATTGTAAATGCACAAACAGTAATATCTCCACATTGCAAGGTGCAATTCTGAAATTTTTTGCTTTTTCCTGTTAATCCTAGCATGATAAAGAAGATTCAAAGAGAGTGAGATGCCAGCTCCTTTCATTCAGTCAGTAGCTTCAAACATTTCTGGTATATGAAAAACATGTTTTTCAATGGCAAAAATCAATGAATATTGTAAATGCACAAACAGTAATATCTCCACATTGCAAGGTGCAATTCTGAAATTTTTTGCTTTTTCCTGCTAATCCTAGCATGATAAAGAAGATTCAAAGAGAGTGAGATGCCAGCTCCTTTCATTCAGTCAGTAGCTTGAAACATTTCTGGTATATGAAAAACATGTTTTTCAATGGCAAAAATCAATGAATATTGTAAATGCACAAACAGTAATATCTCCACATTGCAAGGTGCAATTCTGAAATTTTTTGCTTTTTCCTGCTAATCCTAGCATGATAAAGAAGATTCAAAGAGAGTGAGATGCCAGCTCATTTCATTCAGTCAGTAGCTTCAAACAATTCTGGTATATGAAAAACATGTTTTTCAATGGCAAAAATCAATGAATATTGTAAATGCACAAACAGTAATATCTCCACATTGCAAGGTGCAATTCTGAAATTTTTTGCTTTTTCCTGTTAATCCTAGCATGATAAAGAAGATTCAAAGAGAGTGAGATGCCAGCTCCTTTCATTCAGTCAGTAGCTTCAAACATTTCTGGTATATGAAAAACATGTTTTTCAATGGCAAAAATCAATGAATATTGTAAATGCACAAACAGTAATATCTCCACATTGCAAGGTGCAATTCTGAAATTTTTTGCTTTTTCCTGTTAATCCTAGCATGATAAAGAAGATTCAAAGAGAGTGAGATGCCAGCTCCTTTCATTCAGTCAGTAGCTTCAAACATTTCTGGTATATGAAAAACATGTTTTTCAATGGCAAAAAATCAATGAATATTGTAAATGCACAAACAGTAATATCTCCACATTGCAAGGTGCAATTCTGAAATTTTTTGCTTTTTCCTGCTAATCCTAGCATGATAAAGAAGATTCAAAGAGAGTGAGATGCCAGCTCCTTTCATTCAGTCAGTAGCTTCAAACATTTCTGGTATATGAAAAACATGTTTTTCAATGGCAAAAATCAATGAATATTGTAAATGCACAAACAGTAATATCTCCACATTGCAAGGTGCAATTCTGAAATTTTTTGCTTTTTCCTGCTAATCCTAGCATGATAAAGAAGATTCAAAGAGAGTGAGATGCCAGCTCCTTTCATTCAGTCAGTAGCTTCAAACATTTCTGGACGTTTTTCAATGGCAAAAATCAATGAATATTGTAAATGCACAAACAGTAATATCTCCACATTGCAAGGTGCAATTCTGAATTTTTTTGCTTTTTCCTGCTAATCCTAGCATGATAAAGAAGATTCAAAGAGAGTGAGATGCCAGCTCCTTTCATTCAGTCAGTAGCTTCAAACATTTCTGGTATATGAAAAACATGTTTTTCAATGGCAAAAATCAATGAATATTGTAAATGCACAAACAGTAATATCTCCACATTGCAAGGTGCAATTCTGAAATTTTTTGCTTTTTCCTGTTAATCCTAGCATGATAAAGAAGATTCAAAGAGAGTGAGATGCCAGCTTCTTTCATTCAGTCAGTAGCTTCAAACATTTCTGGACGTTTTTCAATGGCAAAAATCAATGAATATTGTAAATGCACAAACAGTAATATCTCCACATTGCAAGGTGCAATTCTGAAATTTTTTGCTTTTTCCTGTTAATCCTAGCATGATAAAGAAGATTCAAAGAGAGTGAGATGCCAGCTCCTTTCATTCAGTCAGTAGCTTCAAACATTTCTGGTATATGAAAAACATGTTTTTCAATGGCAAAAATCAATGAATATTGTAAATGCACAAACAGTAATATCTCCACATTGCAAGGTGCAATTCTGAAATTTTTTGCTTTTTCCTGTTAATCCTAGCATGATAAAGAAGATTCAAAGAGAGTGAGATGCCAGCTCCTTTCATTCAGTCAGTAGCTTCAAACATTTCTGGTATATGAAAAACATGTTTTTCAATGGCAAAAATCAATGAATATTGTAAATGCACAAACAGTAATATCTCCACATTGCAAGGTGCAATTCTGAAATATTTTGCTTTTTCCTGCTAATCCTGGCATGATAAAGAAGATTCAAAGAGAGTGAGATGCCAGCTCCTTTCATTCAGTCAGTAGCTTCAAACATTTCTGGTATATGAAAAACATGTTTTTCAATGGCAAAAATCAATGAATATTGTAAATGCACAAACAGTAATATCTCCACATTGCAAGGTGCAATTCTGAAATTTTTTGCTTTTTCCTGCTAATCCTAGCATGATAAAGAAGATTCAAAGAGAGTGAGATGCCAGCTCCTTTCATTCAGTCAGTAGCTTCAAACATTTCTGGACGTTTTTCAATGGCAAAAATCAATGAATATTGTAAATGCACAAACAGTAATATCTCCACATTGCAAGGTGCAATTCTGAAATTTTTTGCTTTTTCCTGCTAATCCTAGCATGATAAAGAAGATTCAAAGAGAGTGAGATGCCAGCTCCTTTCATTCAGTCAGTAGCTTCAAACATTTCTGGTATATGAAAAACATGTTTTTCAATGGCAAAAATCAATGAATATTGTAAATGCACAAACAGTAATATCTCCACATTGCAAGGTGCAATTCTGAAATTTTTTGCATTTTCCTGTTAATCCTAGCATGATAAAGAAGATTCAAAGAGAGTGAGATGCCAACTCCTTTCATTCAGTCAGTAGCTTCAAACATTTCTGGTATATGAAAAACATGTTTTTCAATGGCAAAAATCAATGAATATTGTAAATGCACAAACAGTAATATCTCCACATTGCAAGGTGCAATTCTGAAATTTTTTGCTTTTTCCTGTTAATCCTAGCATGATAAAGAAGATTCAAAGAGAGTGAGATGCCAGCTCCTTTCATTCAGTCAGTATCTTCAAACATTTCTGGTATATGAAAAACATGTTTTTCAATGGCAAAAATCAATGAATATTGTAAATGCACAAACAGTAATATCTCCACATTGCAAGGTGCAATTCTGAAATTTTTTGCTTTTTCCTGCTAATCCTAGCATGATAAAGAAGATTCAAAGAGAGTGAGATGCCAGCTCCTTTCATTCAGTCAGTAGCTTCAAACATTTCTGGTATATGAAAAACATGTTTTTCAATGGCAAAAATCAATGAATATTGTAAATGCACAAACAGTAATATCTCCACATTGCAAGGTGCAATTCTGAAATTTTTTGCTTTTTCCTGCTAATCCTAGCATGATAAAGAAGATTCAAAGAGAGTGAGATGCCAGCTCCTTTCATTCAGTCAGTAGCTTCAAACATTTCTGGACGTTTTTCAATGGCAAAAGTCAATGAATATTGTAAATGCACAAACAGTAATATCTCCACATTGCAAGGTGCAATTCTGAAATTTTTTGCTTTTTCCTGCTAATCCTAGCATGATAAAGAAGATTCAAAGAGAGTGAGATGCCAGCTCCTTTCATTCAGTCAGTAGCTTCAAACATTTCTGGTATATGAAAAACATGTTTTTCAATGGCAAAAATCAATGAATATTGTAAATGCACAAACAGTAATATCTCCACATTGCAAGGTGCAATTCTGAAATTTTTTGCTTTTTCCTGTTAATCCTAGCATGATAAAGAAGATTCAAAGAGAGTGAGATGCCAGCTCCTTTCATTCAGTCAGTAGCTTCAAACATTTCTGGTATATGAAAAACATGTTTTTCAATGGCAAAAATCAATGAATATTGTAAATGCACAAACAGTAATATCTCCACATTGCAAGGTGCAATTCTGAAATTTTTTGCTTTTTCCTGCTAATCCTAGCATGATAAAGAAGATTCAAAGAGAGTGAGATGCCAGCTCCTTTCATTCAGTCAGTAGCTTCAAACATTTCTGGACGTTTTTCAATGGCAAAAATCAATGAATATTGTAAATGCACAAACAGTAATATCTCCACATTGCAAGGTGCAATTCTGAAATTTTTTGCTTTTTCCTGTTAATCCTAGCATGATAAAGAAGATTCAAAGAGAGTGAGATGCCAGCTCCTTTCATTCAGTCAGTAGCTTCAAACATTTCTGGTGTATGAAAAACATGTTTTTCAATGGCAAAAATCAATGAATATTGTAAATGCACTAACAGTAATATCTCCACATTGCAAGGTGCAATTCTGAATTTTTTTGCTTTTTCCTGCTAATCCTAGCATGATAAAGAAGATTCAAAGAGGGAGATGCCAGCTCCTTTCATTCAGTCAGTAGCTTCAAACATTTCTGGACGTTTTTCAATGGCAAAAATCAATGAATATTGTAAATGCACAAACAGTAATATCTCCACATTGCAAGGTGCAATTCTGAAATTTTTTGCTTTTTCCTGCTAATCCTAGCATGATAAAGAAGATTCAAAGAGAGTGAGATGCCAGCTCCTTTCATTCAGTCAGTAGCTTCAAACATTTCTGGATGCTTTTCAATGGCAAAAATCAATGAATATTGTAAATGCACAAACGGAAATATCTCCACATTGCAGGGTGCAATTCTGAATTTTTTTGCTTTTTCCTGCTAATCCTAGCATGATAAAGAAGATTCAAAGAGAGTGAGATGCCAGCTCCTTTCATTCAGTCAGTAGATTCAAACATTTCTGGTATATGAATAACATGATGTTTTTCAATGGCAAAAATCAATGAATATTGTAAATGCACAAACAGTAATATCTCCACATTGCAAGGTGCAATTCTGAAATTTTTTGCTTTTTCCTGCTAATCCTAGCATGATAAAGAAGATTCAAAGAGAGTGAGATGCCAGCTACTTTCATTCAGTCAGTAGCTTCAAACATTTCTGGACGTTTTTCAATGGCAAAAATCAATGAATATTGTAAATGCACAAACAGTAATAACTCCACATTGCAAGGTGCAATTCTGAAATTTTTTGCTTTTTCCTGCTAATCCTAGCATGATAAAGAAGATTCAAAGAGAGTAAGATGCCAGCTCCTTTCATTCAGTCAGTAGCTTCAAACATTTCTGGACGTTTTTCAATGGCAAAAATCAATGAATATTGTAAATGCACAAACAGTAATATCTCCACATTGCAAGGTGCAATTCTGAAATTTTTTGCTTTTTCCTGCTAATCCTAGCATGATAAAGAAGATTCAAAGAGAGTGAGATGCCAGCTCCTTTCATTCAGTCAGTAGCTTCAAACATTTCTGGATGCTTTTCAATGGCAAAAATCAATGAATATTGTAAATGCACAAACAGTAATATCTCCACATTGCAGGGTGCAATTCTGAAATTTTTTGCTTTTTCCTGCTAATCCTAGCATGATAAAGAAGATTCAAAGAGAGTGAGATGCCAGCTCCTTTCATTCAGTCAGTAGCTTCAAACATTTCTGGATGCTTTTCAATGGCAAAAATCAATGAATATTGTAAATGCACAAACGGAAATATCTCCACATTGCAGGGTGCAATTCTGAATTTTTTTGCTTTTTCCTGCTAATCCTAGCATGATAAAGAAGATTCAAAGAGAGTGAGATGCCAGCTCCTTTCATTCAGTCAGTAGATTCAAACATTTCTGGTATATGAATAACATGATGTTTTTCAATGGCAAAAATCAATGAATATTGTAAATGCACAAACAGTAATATCTCCACATTGCAAGGTGCAATTCTGAAATTTTTTGCTTTTTCCTGCTAATCCTAGCATGATAAAGAAGATTCAAAGAGAGTGAGATGCCAGCTACTTTCATTCAGTCAGTAGCTTCAAACATTTCTGGACGTTTTTCAATGGCAAAAATCAATGAATATTGTAAATGCACAAACAGTAATAACTCCACATTGCAAGGTGCAATTCTGAAATTTTTTGCTTTTTCCTGCTAATCCTAGCATGATAAAGAAGATTCAAAGAGAGGAAGATGCCAGCTCCTTTCATTCAGTCAGTAGCTTCAAACATTTCTGGACGTTTTTCAATGGCAAAAATCAATGAATATTGTAAATGCACAAACAGTAATATCTCCACATTGCAAGGTGCAATTCTGAAATTTTTTGCTTTTTCCTGCTAATCCTAGCATGATAAAGAAGATTCAAAGAGAGTGAGATGCCAGCTCCTTTCATTCAGTCAGTAGCTTCAAACATTTCTGGATGCTTTTCAATGGCAAAAATCAATGAATATTGTAAATGCACAAACAGTAATATCTCCACATTGCAGGGTGCAATTCTGAAATTTTTTGCTTTTTCCTGCTAATCCTAGCATGATAAAGAAGATTCAAAGAGAGTGAGATGCCAGCTCCTTTCATTCAGTCAGTAGATTCAAACATTTCTGGTATATGAATAATATGATGTTTTTCAATGGCAAAAATCAATGAATATTGTAAATGCACAAACAGTAATATCTCCACATTGCAAGGTGCAATTCTGAAATTTTTTGCTTTTTCCTGCTAATCCTAGCATGATAAAGAAGATTCAAAGAGAGTGAGATGCCAGCTCCTTTCATTCAGTCAGTAGCTTCAAACATTTCTGGACGTTTTTCAATGGCAAAAATCAATGAATATTGTAAATGCACAAACAGTAATAACTCCACATTGCAAGGTGCAATTCTGAAATTTTTTGCTTTTTCCTGCTAATCCTAGCATGATAAAGAAGATTCAAAGAGAGTGAGATGCCAGCTCCTTTCATTCAGTCAGTAGCTTCAAACATTTCTGGACGTTTTTCAATGGCAAAAATCAATGAATATTGTAAATGCACAAACAGTAATATCTCCACATTGCAAGGTGCAATTCTGAAATTTTTTTCTTTTTCCTGCTAATCCTAGCATGATAAAGAAGATTCAAAGAGAGTGAGATGCCAGCTCCTTTCATTCAGTCAGTAGCTTCCAACATTTCTGGACGTTTTTCAATGGCAAAAATCAATGAATATTGTAAATGCACAAACAGTAATATCTCCACATTGCAAGGTGCAATTCTGAAATTTTTTGCTTTTTCCTGCTAATCCTAGCATGATAAAGAAGATTCAAAGAGAGTGAGATGCCAGCTCCTTTCATTCAGTCAGTAGCTTCAAACATTTCTGGACGTTTTTCAATGGCAAAAGTCAATGAATATTGTAAATGCACAAACAGTAATATCTCCACATTGCAAGGTGCAATTCTGAAATTTTTTGCTTTTTCCTGCTAATCCTAGCATGATAAAGAAGATTCAAAGAGAGTGAGATGCCAGCTCCTTTCATTCAGTCAGTAGCTTCAAACATTTCTGGTATATGAAAAACATGTTTTTCAATGGCAAAAATCAATGAATATTGTAAATGCACAAACAGTAATATCTCCACATTGCAAGGTGCAATTCTGAAATTTTTTGCTTTTTCCTGTTAATCCTAGCATGATAAAGAAGATTCAAAGAGAGTGAGATGCCAGCTCCTTTCATTCAGTCAGTAGCTTCAAACATTTCTGGTATATGAAAAACATGTTTTTCAATGGCAAAAATCAATGAATATTGTAAATGCACAAACAGTAATATCTCCACATTGCAAGGTGCAATTCTGAAATTTTTTGCTTTTTCCTGTTAATCCTAGCATGATAAAGAAGATTCAAAGAGAGTGAGATGCCAGCTCCTTTCATTCAGTCAGTAGCTTCAAACATTTCTGGTATATGAAAAACATGTTTTTCAATGGCAAAAATCAATGAATATTGTAAATGCACAAACAGTAATATCTCCACATTGCAAGGTGCAATTCTGAAATTTTTTGCTTTTTCCTGCTAATCCTAGCATGATAAAGAAGATTCAAAGAGAGTGAGATGCCAGCTCCTTTCATTCAGTCAGTAGCTTCAAACATTTCTGGACGTTTTTCAATGGCAAAAATCAATGAATATTGTAAATGCACAAACAGTAATATCTCCACATTGCAAGGTGCAATTCTGAAATTTTTTGCTTTTTCCTGTTAATCCTAGCATGATAAAGAAGATTCAAAGAGAGTGAGATGCCAGCTCCTTTCATTCAGTCAGTAGCTTCAAACATTTCTGGTATATGAAAAACATGTTTTTCAATGGCAAAAATCAATGAATATTGTAAATGCACAAACAGTAATATCTCCACATTGCAAGGTGCAATTCTGAAATTTTTTGCTTTTTCCTGCTAATCCTAGCATGATAAAGAAGATTCAAAGAGAGTGAGATGCCAGCTCCTTTCATTCAGTCAGTAGCTTCAAACATTTCTGGACGTTTTTCAATGGCAAAAATCAATGAATATTGTAAATGCACAAACAGTAATATCTCCACATTGCAAGGTGCAATTCTGAAATTTTTTGCTTTTTCCTGTTAATCCTAGCATGATAAAGAAGATTCAAAGAGAGTGAGATGCCAGCTCCTTTCATTCAGTCAGTAGCTTCAAACATTTCTGGTGTATGAAAAACATGTTTTTCAATGGCAAAAATCAATGAATATTGTAAATGCACTAACAGTAATATCTCCACATTGCAAGGTGCAATTCTGAATTTTTTTGCTTTTTCCTGCTAATCCTAGCATGATAAAGAAGATTCAAAGAGTGAGATGCCAGCTCCTTTCATTCAGTCAGTAGCTTCAAACATTTCTGGACGTTTTTCAATGGCAAAAATCAATGAATATTGTAAATGCACAAACAGTAATATCTCCACATTGCAAGGTGCAATTCTGAAATTTTTTGCTTTTTCCTGCTAATCCTAGCATGATAAAGAAGATTCAAAGAGAGTGAGATGCCAGCTCCTTTCATTCAGTCAGTAGCTTCAAACATTTCTGGATGCTTTTCAATGGCAAAAATCAATGAATATTGTAAATGCACAAACGGAAATATCTCCACATTGCAGGGTGCAATTCTGAAATTTTTTGCTTTTTCCTGCTAATCCTAGCATGATAAAGAAGATTCAAAGAGAGTGAGATGCCAGCTCCTTTCATTCAGTCAGTAGATTCAAACTTTTCTGGTATATGAATAACATGATGTTTTTCAATGGCAAAAATCAATGAATATTGTAAATGCACAAACAGTAATATCTCCACATTGCAAGGTGCAATTCTGAAATTTTTTGCTTTTTCCTGCTAATCCTAGCATGATAAAGAAGATTCAAAGAGAGTGAGATGCCAGCTACTTTCATTCAGTCAGTAGCTTCAAACATTTCTGGACGTTTTTCAATGGCAAAAATCAATGAATATTGTAAATGCACAAACAGTAATAACTCCACATTGCAAGGTGCAATTCTGAAATTTTTTGCTTTTTCCTGCTAATCCTAGCATGATAAAGAAGATTCAAAGAGAGTAAGATGCCAGCTCCTTTCATTCAGTCAGTAGCTTCAAACATTTCTGGACGTTTTTCAATGGCAAAAATCAATGAATATTGTAAATGCACAAACAGTAATATCTCCACATTGCAAGGTGCAATTCTGAAATTTTTTGCTTTTTCCTGCTAATCCTAGCATGATAAAGAAGATTCAAAGAGAGTGAGATGCCAGCTCCTTTCATTCAGTCAGTAGCTTCAAACATTTCTGGATGCTTTTCAATGGCAAAAATCAATGAATATTGTAAATGCACAAACAGTAATATCTCCACATTGCAGGGTGCAATTCTGAAATTTTTTGCTTTTTCCTGCTAATCCTAGCATGATAAAGAAGATTCAAAGAGAGTGAGATGCCAGCTCCTTTCATTCAGTCAGTAGATTCAAACATTTCTGGTATATGAATAACATGATGTTTTTCAATGGCAAAAATCAATGAATATTGTAAATGCACAAACAGTAATATCTCCACATTGCAAGGTGCAATTCTGAAATTTTTTGCTTTTTCCTGCTAATCCTAGCATGATAAAGAAGATTCAAAGAGAGTGAGATGCCAGCTCCTTTCATTCAGTCAGTAGCTTCAAACATTTCTGGACGTTTTTCAATGGCAAAAATCAATGAATATTGTAAATGCACAAACAGTAATAACTCCACATTGCAAGGTGCAATTCTGAAATTTTTTGCTTTTTCCTGCTAATCCTAGCATGATAAAGAAGATTCAAAGAGAGTGAGATGCCAGCTCCTTTCATTCAGTCAGTAGCTTCAAACATTTCTGGACGTTTTTCAATGGCAAAAATCAATGAATATTGTAAATGCACAAACAGTAATATCTCCACATTGCAAGGTGCAATTCTGAAATTTTTTTCTTTTTCCTGCTAATCCTAGCATGATAAAGAAGATTCAAAGAGAGTGAGATGCCAGCTCCTTTCATTCAGTCAGTAGCTTCCAACATTTCTGGACGTTTTTCAATGGCAAAAATCAATGAATATTGTAAATGCACAAACAGTAATATCTCCACATTGCAAGGTGCAATTCTGAAATTTTTTGCTTTTTCCTGCTAATCCTAGCATGATAAAGAAGATTCAAAGAGAGTGAGATGCCAGCTCCTTTCATTCAGTCAGTAGCTTCAAACATTTCTGGACGTTTTTCAATGGCAAAAATCAATGAATATTGTAAATGCACAAACAGTAATATCTCCACATTGCAAGGTGCAATTCTGAAATTTTTTGCTTTTTCCTGCTAATCCTAGCATGATAAAGAAGATTCAAAGAGAGTGAGATGCCAGCTCCTTTCATTCAGTCAGTAGCTTCAAACATTTCTGGTATATGAATAACATGATGTTTTTCAATGGCAAAAATCAATGAATATTGTAAATGCACAAACAGTAATATCTCCACATTGCAAGGTGCAATTCTGAAATTTTTTGCTTTTTCCTGCTAATCCTAGCATGATAAAGAAGATTCAAAGAGAGTGAGATGCCAGCTCCTTTCATTCAGTCAGTAGCTTCAAACATTTCTGGACGTTTTTCAATGGCAAAAATCAATGAATATTGTAAATGCACAAACAGTAATATCTCCACATTGCAAGGTGCAATTCTGAAATTTTTTGCTTTTTCCTGCTAATCCTAGCATGATAAAGAAGATTCAAAGAGAGTGAGATGCCAGCTCCTTTCATTCAGTCAGTAGCTTCAAACATTTCTGGACGTTTTTCAATGGCAAAAATCAATGAATATTGTAAATGCACAAACAGTAATATCTCCACATTGCAAGGTGCAATTCTGAAATTTTTTGCTTTTTCCTGCTAATCCTAGCATGATAAAGAAGATTCAAAGAGAGTGAGATGCCAGCTCCTTTCATTCAGTCAGTAGCTTCAAACATTTCTGGTATATGAATAACATGATGTTTTTCAATGTCAAAAATCAATGAATATTGTAAATGCACAAACAGTAATATCTCCACATTGCAAGGTGCAATTCTGAAATTTTTTGCTTTTTCCTGCTAATCCTAGCATGATAAAGAAGATTCAAAGAGAGTGAGATGCCAGCTCCTTTCATTCAGTCAGTAGCTTCAAACATTTCTGGACGTTTTTCAATGGCAAAAATCAATGAATATTGTAAATGCACAAACAGTAATAACTCCACATTGCAAGGTGCAATTCTGAAATTTTTTGCTTTTTCCTGCTAATCCTAGCATGATAAAGAAGATTCAAAGAGAGTGAGATGCCAGCTCCTTTCATTCAGTCAGTAGCTTCAAACATTTCTGGACGTTTTTCAATGGCAAAAATCAATGAATATTGTAAATGCACAAACAATAATATCTCCACATTGCAAGGTGCAATTCTGAAATTTTTTGCTTTTTCCTGCTAATCCTAGCATGATAAAGAAGATTCAAAGAGAGTGAGATGCCAGCTCCTTTCATTCAGTCAGTAGCTTCAAACATTTCTGGTATATGAATAACATGATGTTTTTCAATGGCAAAAATCAATGAATATTGTAAATGCACAAACAGTAATATCTCCACATTGCAAGGTGCAATTCTGAAATTTTTTGCTTTTTCCTGCTAATCCTAGCATGATAAAGAAGATTCAAAGAGAGTGAGATGCCAGCTACTTTCATTCAGTCAGTAGCTTCAAACATTTCTGGACGTTTTTCAATGGCAAAAATCAATGAATATTGTAAATGCACAAACAGTAATAACTCCACATTGCAAGGTGCAATTCTGAAATTTTTTGCTTTTTCCTGCTAATCCTAGCATGATAAAGAAGATTCAAAGAGAGTAAGATGCCAGCTCCTTTCATTCAGTCAGTAGCTTCAAACATTTCTGGACGTTTTTCAATGGCAAAAATCAATGAATATTGTAAATGCACAAACAGTAATATCTCCACATTGCAAGGTGCAATTCTGAAATTTTTTGCTTTTTCCTGCTAATCCTAGCATGATAAAGAAGATTCAAAGAGAGTGAGATGCCAGCTCCTTTCATTCAGTCAGTAGCTTCAAACATTTCTGGATGCTTTTCAATGGCAAAAATCAATGAATATTGTAAATGCACAAACAGTAATATCTCCACATTGCAGGGTGCAATTCTGAAATTTTTTGCTTTTTCCTGCTAATCCTAGCATGATAAAGAAGATTCAAAGAGAGTGAGATGCCAGCTCCTTTCATTCAGTCAGTAGATTCAAACATTTCTGGTATATGAATAACATGATGTTTTTCAATGGCAAAAATCAATGAATATTGTAAATGCACAAACAGTAATATCTCCACATTGCAAGGTGCAATTCTGAAATTTTTTGCTTTTTCCTGCTAATCCTAGCATGATAAAGAAGATTCAAAGAGAGTGAGATGCCAGCTCCTTTCATTCAGTCAGTAGCTTCAAACATTTCTGGACGTTTTTCAATGGCAAAAATCAATGAATATTGTAAATGCACAAACAGTAATAACTCCACATTGCAAGGTGCAATTCTGAAATTTTTTGCTTTTTCCTGCTAATCCTAGCATGATAAAGAAGATTCAAAGAGAGTGAGATGCCAGCTCCTTTCATTCAGTCAGTAGCTTCAAACATTTCTGGACGTTTTTCAATGGCAAAAATCAATGAATATTGTAAATGCACAAACAGTAATATCTCCACATTGCAAGGTGCAATTCTGAAATTTTTTTCTTTTTCCTGCTAATCCTAGCATGATAAAGAAGATTCAAAGAGAGTGAGATGCCAGCTCCTTTCATTCAGTCAGTAGCTTCAAACATTTCTGGACGTTTTTCAATGGCAAAAATCAATGAATATTGTAAATGCACAAACAGTAATATCTCCACATTGCAAGGTGCAATTCTGAAATTTTTTGCTTTTTTCTGCTAATCCTAGCATGATAAAGAAGATTCAAAGAGAGTGAGATGCCAGCTCCTTTCATTCAGTCAGTAGCTTCAAACATTTCTGGACGTTTTTCAATGGCAAAAATCAATGAATATTGTAAATGCACAAACAGTAATATCTCCACATTGCAAGGTGCAATTCTGAAATTTTTTGCTTTTTCCTGCTAATCCTAGCATGATAAAGAAGATTCAAAGAGAGTGAGATGCCAGCTCCTTTCATTCAGTCAGTAGCTTCAAACATTTCTGGTATATGAATAACATGATGTTTTTCAATGGCAAAAATCAATGAATATTGTAAATGCACAAACAGTAATATCTCCACATTGCAAGGTGCAATTCTGAAATTTTTTGCTTTTTCCTGCTAATCCTAGCATGATAAAGAAGATTCAAAGAGAGTGAGATGCCAGCTCCTTTCATTCAGTCAGTAGCTTCAAACATTTCTGGACGTTTTTCAATGGCAAAAATCAATGAATATTGTAAATGCACAAACAGTAATAACTCCACATTGCAAGGTGCAATTCTGAAATTTTTTGCTTTTTCCTGCTAATCCTAGCATGATAAAGAAGATTCAAAGAGAGTGAGATGCCAGCTCCTTTCATTCAGTCAGTAGCTTCAAACATTTCTGGACGTTTTTCAATGGCAAAAATCAATGAATATTGTAAATGCACAAACAATAATATCTCCACATTGCAAGGTGCAATTCTGAAATTTTTTGCTTTTTCCTGCTAATCCTAGCATGATAAAGAAGATTCAAAGAGAGTGAGATGCCAGCTCCTTTCATTCAGTCAGTAGCTTCAAACATTTCTGGTATATGAATAACATGATGTTTTTCAATGGCAAAAATCAATGAATATTGTAAATGCACTAACAGTAATATCTCCACATTGCAAGGTGCAATTCTGAATTTTTTTGCTTTTTCCTGCTAATCCTAGCATGATAAAGAAGATTCAAAGAGTGAGATGCCAGCTCCTTTCATTCAGTCAGTAGCTTCAAACATTTCTGGACGTTTTTCAATGGCAAAAATCAATGAATATTGCAAATGCACAAACAGTAATATCTCCACATTGCAAGGTGCAATTCTGAAATTTTTTGCTTTTTCCTGCTAATCCTAGCATGATAAAGAAGATTCAAAGAGAGTGAGATGCCAGCTCCTTTCATTCAGTCAGTAGCTTCAAACATTTCTGGATGCTTTTCAATGGCAAAAATCAATGAATATTGTAAATGCACAAACAGTAATATCTCCACATTGCAGGGTGCAATTCTGAAATTTTTTGCTTTTTCCTGCTAATCCTAGCATGATAAAGAAGATTCAAAGAGAGTGAGATGCCAGCTCCTTTCATTCAGTCAGTAGCTTCAAACATTTCTGGATGCTTTTCAATGGCAAAAATCAATGAATATTGTAAATGCACAAACAGTAATATCTCCACATTGCAGGGTGCAATTCTGAAATTTTTTGCTTTTTCCTACTAATCCTAGCATGATAAAGAAGATTCAAAGAGAGTGAGATGCCAGCTCCTTTCATTCAGTCAGTAGATTCAAACATTTCTGGTATATGAATAACATGATGTTTTTCAATGGCAAAAATCAATGAATATTGTAAATGCACAAACAGTAATATCTCCACATTGCAAGGTGCAATTCTGAAATTTTTTGCTTTTTCCTGCTAATCCTAGCATGATAAAGAAGATTCAAAGAGAGTGAGATGCCAGCTCCTTTCATTCAGTCAGTAGCTTCAAACATTTCTGGACGTTTTTCAATGGCAAAAATCAATGAATATTGTAAATGCACAAACAGTAATATCTCCACATTGCAAGGTGCAATTCTGAAATTTTTTGCTTTTTCCTGCTAATCCTAGCATGATAAAGAAGATTCAAAGAGAGTGAGATGCCAGCTCCTTTCATTCAGTCAGTAGCTTCAAACATTTCTGGTATATGAATAACATGATGTTTTTCAATGGCAAAAATCAATGAATATTGTAAATGCACAAACAGTAATATCTCCACATTGCAAGGTGCAATTCTGAAATTTTTTGCTTTTTCCTGCTAATCCTAGCATGATAAAGAAGATTCAAAGAGAGTGAGATGCCAGCTCCTTTCATTCAGTCAGTAGCTTCAAACATTTCTGGACGTTTTTCAATGGCAAAAATCAATGAATATTGTAAATGCACAAACAGTAATAACTCCACATTGCAAGGTGCAATTCTGAAATGTTTTGCTTTTTCCTGCTAATCCTAGCATGATAAAGAAGATTCAAAGAGAGTGAGATGCCAGCTCCTTTCATTCAGTCAGTAGCTTCAAACATTTCTGGACGTTTTTCAATGGCTAAAATCAATGAATATTGTAAATGCACAAACAATAATATCTCCACATTGCAAGGTGCAATTCTGAAATTTTTTGCTTTTTCCTGCTAATCCTAGCATGATAAAGAAGATTCAAAGAGAGTGAGATGCCAGCTCCTTTCAATCAGTCAGTAGCTTCAAACATTTCTGGTATATGAATAACATGATGTTTTTCAATGGCAAAAATCAATGAATATTGTAAATGCACTAACAGTAATATCTCCACATTGCAGGTGCAATTCTGAATTTTTTTGCTTTTTCCTGCTAATCCTAGCATGATAAAGAAGATTCAAAGAGAGTGAGATGCCAGCTCCTTTCATTCAGTCAGTAGCTTCAAACATTTCTGGACGTTTTTCAATGGCAAAAATCAATGAATATTGTAAATGCACAAACAGTAATATCTCCACATTGCAAGGTGCAATTCTGAAATTTTTTGCTTTTTCCTGCTAATCCTAGCATGATAAAGAAGATTCAAAGAGAGTGAGATGCCAGCTCCTTTCATTCAGTCAGTAGCTTCAAACATTTCTGGATGCTTTTCAATGGCAAAAATCAATGAATATTGTAAATGCACAAACAGTAATATCTCCACATTGCAAGGTGCAATTCTGAAATTTTTTGCTTTTTCCTGCTAATCCTAGCATGATAAAGAAGATTCAAAGAGAGTGAGATGCCAGCTCCTTTCATTCAGTCAGTAGCTTCAAACATTTCTGGTATATGAATAACATGATGTTTTTCAATGGCAATAATCAATGAATATTGTAAATGCACAAACAGTAATATCTCCACATTGCAAGGTGCAATTCTGAAATTTTTTGCTTTTTCCTGCTAATCCTAGCATGATAAAGAAGATTCAAAGAGAGTGAGATGCCAGCTCCTTTCATTCAGTCAGTAGCTTCAAACATTTCTGGACGTTTTTCAATGGCAAAAATCAATGAATATTGTAAATGCACAAACAGTAATATCTCCACATTGCAAGGTGCAATTCTGAAATTTTTTGCTTTTTCCTGCTAATCCTAGCATGATAAAGAAGATTCAAAGAGAGTGAGATGCCAGCTCCTTTCATTCAGTCAGTAGCTTCAAACATTTCTGGACGTTTTTCAATGGCAAAAATCAATGAATATTGTAAATGCACAAACAGTAATATCTCCACATTGCAAGGTGCAATTCTGAAATTTTTTGCTTTTTCCTGCTAATCCTAGCATGATAAAGAAGATTCAAAGAGAGTGAGATGCAAGCTCCTTTCATTCAGTCAGTAGCTTCAAACATTTCTGGTATATGAATAACATGATGTTTTTCAATGGCAAAAATCAATGAATATTGTAAATGCACTAACAGTAATATCTCCACATTGCAAGGTGCAATTCTGAAATTTTTTGCTTTTTCCTGCTAATCCTAGCATGATAAAGAAGATTCAAAGAGAGTGAGATGCCAGCTCCTTTCATTCAGTCAGTAGCTTCAAACATTTCTGGACGCTTTTCAATGACAAAAATCAATGAATATTGTAAATGCACAAACAGTAATATCTCCACATTGCAAGGTGCAATTCTGAAATTTTTTGCTTTTTCCTGCTAATCCTAGCATGATAAAGAAGATTCAAAGAGAGTGAGATGCCAGCTCCTTTCATTCAGTCAGTAGCTTCAAACATTTCTGGACGCTTTTCAATGGCAAAAATCAATGAATATTGTAAATGCACAAACAGTAATATCTCCACATTGCAGGGTGCAATTCTGAAATTTTTTGCTTTTTCCTGCTAATCCTAGCATGATAAAGAAGATTCAAAGAGAGTGAGATGCCAGCTCCTTTCATTCAGTCAGTAGCTTTATCATGCTAAGAGGAGCAGGAAAAAGTAAAAAATTTCAGAATTGCACCTTGCAATGCGGAGAAATTACTGTTTGTGCATTTACAATATTCATTGATTTTTGCCATTGAAAAACGTCCAGAAATGATTGAAGCTACTGACTGAATGAAAGGAGCTGGCATCTCACTCTCTTTGAATCTTGTTTATCATGCTAAGAGGAGCAGGAAAAAGCAAAAAATTTCAGAATTGCACCTTGCAATGCGGAGAAATTACTGTGTGTGCATTACAATATTCATTGATTTTTGCCATTGAAAAACGTCCAGAAATGATTGAAGCTACTGACTGAACGAAAGGAGCTGGCATCTCACTCTCTTTGAATCTTCTTTATCATGCTAAGAGGAGCAGGAAAAAGCAAAAAATTTCAGAATTGCACCTTGCAATGCGGAGAAATTACTGTTTGTGCATTTACAATATTCATTGATTTTTGCCATTGAAAAACGTCCAGAAATGATTGAAGCTACTGACTGAATGAAAGGAGCTGGCATCTCACTCTCTTTGAATCTTCTTTATCATGCTAAGAGGAGCAGGAAAAAGCAAAAAATTCCAGAATTGCACCTTGCAATGCGGAGAAATTACTGTTTGTGCATTTACAATATTCATTGATTTTTGCCATTGAAAAACATCATGTTATTCATATACCAGAAATGTTTGAAGCTACTGACTGAATGAAAGGAGCTGACATCTCACTCTCTTTGAATCTTCTTTATCATGCTAAGAGGAGCAGGAAAAAGCAAAAAATTTCAGAATTGCACCTTGCAATGCGGAGAAATTACTGTTTGTGCATTTACAATATTCATTGATTTTTGCCATTGAAAAACGTCCAGAAATGATTGAAGCTACTGACTGAATGAAAGGAGCTGGCATCTCACTCTCTTTGAATCTTCTTTATCATGCTAAGAGGAGCAGGAAAAAGCAAAAAATTTCAGAATTGCACCTTGCAATGCGGAGAAATTACTGTTTGTGCATTTACAATATTCATTGATTTTTGCCATTGAAAAACATCATGTTATTCATATACCAGAAATGTTTGAAGCTACTGACTGAATGAAAGGAGCTGGCATCTCACTCTCTTTGAATCTTCTTTATCATGCTAAGAGGAGCAGGAAAAAGCAAAAAATTTCAGAATTGCACCTTGCAATGCGGAGAAATTACTGTTTGTGCATTTACAATATTCATTGATTTTTGCCATTGAAAAACATCATGTTATTCATATACCAGAAATGTTTGAAGCTACTGACTGAATGAAAGGAGCTGGCATCTCACTCTCTTTGAATCTTCTTTATCATGCTAAGAGGAGCAGGAAAAAGCAAAAAATTTCAGAATTGCACCTTGCAATGTGGAGAAATTACTGTTTGTGCATTTACAATATTCATTGATTTTTACCATTGAAAAACGTCCAGAAATGATTGAAGCTACTGACTGAATGAAAGTAGCTGGCATCTCACTCTTTTTGAATCTTCTTTATCATACTAAGAGGAGCAGGAAAAAGCAAAAAATTTCAGACTTGCACCTTGCAATGCGGAGAAATTACTGTTTGTGCATTTACAATATTCATTGATTTTTGCCATTGAAAAACATCATGTTATTCATATGCCAGAAATGTTTGAAGCTACTGACTGAATGAAAGGAGCTGGCATCTCACTCTCTTTGAATCTTCTTTATCATGCTAAGAGGAGCAGGAAAAAGCAAAAAATTTCAGAATTGCACCTTGCAATGCGGAGAAATTACTGTTTGTGCATTTACAATATTCTTTGATTTTTGCCATTGAAAAACGTCCAGAAATGATTGAAGCTACTGACTGAATGAAAGGAGCTGGCATCTCACTCTATTTGAATCTTCTTTATCATGCTAAGAGGAGCAGGAAAAAGCAAAAAATTTCAGAATTGCACCTTGCAATGCGGAGAAATTACTGTTTGTGCATTTACAATATTCATTGATTTTTGCCATTGAAAAACATCATGTTATTCATATACCAGAAATGTTTGAAGCTACTGACTGAATGAAAGGAGCTGGCATCTCACTCTCTTTGAATCTTCTTTATCATGCTAAGAGGAGCCGGAAAAAGTAAAAAATTTCAGAATTGCACCTTGCAATGCGGAGAAATTACTGTTTGTGCATTTATAATATTCAATGATTTTTGCCATTGAAAAACGTCCAGAAATGATTGAAGCTACTGACTGAACGAAAGGAGCTGGCATCTCACTCTCTTTGAATCTTCTTTATCATGCTAAGAGGAGCAGGAAAAAGCAAACAATTTCAGAATTGCACCTTGCAATGCGGAGAAATTACTGTTTGTGCATTTACAATATTCATTGATTTTTGCCATTGAAAAACGTCCAGAAATGATTGAAGCTACTGACTGAATGAAAGGAGCTGGCATCTCACTCTCTTTGAATCTTCTTTATCATGCTAAGAGGAGCAGGAAAAAGCAAAAAATTTCAGAATTGCACCTTGCAATGCGGAGAAATTACTGTTTGTGCATTTACAATATTCATTGATTTTTGCCTTTGAAAAACATCATGTTATTCATATACCAGAAATGTTTGAAGCTACTGACTGAATGAAAGGAGCTGACATCTCACGCTCTTTGAATCTTCTTTATCATGCTAAGAGGAGCAGGAAAAAGCAAAACATTTCAGAATTGCACCTTGCAATGCGGAGAAATTACTGTTTGTGCATTTACAATATTCATTGATTTTTGCCATTGAAAAACGTCCAGAAATGATTGAAGCTACTGACTGAATGAAAGGAGCTGGCATCTCACTCTCTTTGAATCTTCTTTATCATGCTAAGAGGAGCAGGAAAAAGCAAAAAATTTCAGAATTGCACCTTGCAATGCGGAGAAATTACTGTTTGTGCATTTACAATATTCATTGATTTTTGCCATTGAAAAACATCATGTTATTCATATACCAGAAATGTTTGAAGCTACTGACTGAATGAAAGGAGCTGGCATCTCACTCTCTTTGAATATTCTTTATCATGCTAAGAGGAGCAGGAAAAAGCAAAAAATTTCAGAATTGCACCTTGCAATGCGGAGAAATTACTGTTTGTGCATTTACAATATTCATTGATTTTTGCCATTGAAAAACGTCCAGAAATGATTGAAGCTACTGACTGAATGAAAGGAGCTGGCATCTCACTCTCTTTGAATCTTCTTTATCATGCTAAGAGGAGCAGGAAAAAGCAAAAAATTTCAGAATTGCACCTTGCAATGCGGAGAAATTACTGTTTGTGCATTTACAATATTCATTGATTTTTGCCATTGAAAAACATCATGTTATTCATATACCAGAAATGTTTGAAGCTACTGACTGAATGAAAGGAGCTGACATCTCACGCTCTTTGAATCTTCTTTATCATGCTAAGAGGAGCAGGAAAAAGCAAAAAATTTCAGAATTGCACCTTGCAATGCGGAGAAATTACTGTTTGTGCATTTACAATATTCATTGATTTTTGCCATTGAAAAACGTCCAGAAATGATTGAAGCTACTGACTGAATGAAAGGAGCTGGCATCTCACTCTCTTTGAATCTTCTTTATCATGCTAAGAGGAGCAGGAAAAAGCAAAAAATTTCAGAATTGCACCTTGCAATGCGGAGAAATTACTGTTTGTGCATTTACAATATTCATTGATTTTTGCCATTGAAAAACATCATGTTATTCATATACCAGAAATGTTTGAAGCTACTGACTGAATGAAAGGAGCTGGCATCTCACTCTCTTTGAATCTTCTTTATCATGCTAAGAGGAGCAGGAAAAAGCAAAAAATTTCAGAATTGCACCTTGCAATGCGGAGAAATTACTGTTTGTGCATTTACAATATTCATTGATTTTTGCCATTGAAAAACATCATGTTATTCATATACCAGAAATGTTTGAAGCTACTGACTGAATGAAAGGAGCTGGCATCTCACTCTCTTTGAATCTTCTTTATCATGCTAAGAGGAGCAGGAAAAAGCAAAAAATTTCAGAATTGCACCTTGCAATGCGGAGAAATTACTGTTTGTGCATTTACAATATTCATTGATTTTTGCCATTGAAAAACGTCCAGAAATGATTGAAGCTACTGACTGAATGAAAGGAGCTGGCATCTCACTCTCTTTGAATCTTCTTTATCATGCTAAGAGGAGCAGGAAAAAGCAAAACATTTCAGAATTGCACCTTGCAATGCGGAGAAATTACTGTTTGTGCATTTACAATATTCATTGATTTTTGCCATTGAAAAACGTCCAGAAATGATTGAAGCTACTGACTGAATGAAAGGAGCTGGCATCTCACTCTCTTTGAATCTTCTTTATCATGCTAAGAGGAGCAGGAAAAAGCAAAAAATTTCAGAATTGCACCTTGCAATGCGGAGAAATTACTGTTTGTGCATTTACAATATTCATTGATTTTTGCCATTGAAAAACATCATGTTATTCATATACCAGAAATGTTTGAAGCTACTGACTGAATGAAAGGAGCTGGCATCTCACTCTCTTTGAATCTTCTTTATCATGCTAAGAGGAGCAGGAAAAAGCAAAAAATTTCAGAATTGCACCTTGCAATGCGGAGAAATTACTGTTTGTGCATTTACAATATTCATTGATTTTTGCCATTGAAAAACGTCCAGAAATGATTGAAGCTACTGACTGAATGAAAGGAGCTGGCATCTCACTCTCTTTGAATCTTGTTTATCATGCTAAGAGGAGCAGGAAAAAGCAAAAAATTTCAGAATTGCACCTTGCAATGCGGAGAAATTACTGTTTGTGCATTTACAATATTCATTGATTTTTGCCATTGAAAAACATCATGTTATTCATATACCAGAAATGATTGAAGCTACTGACTGAATGAAAGGAGCTGGCATCTCACTCTCTTTGAATCTTCTTTATCATGCTAAGAGGAGCAGGAAAAAGTAAAAAATTTCAGAATTGCACCTTGCAATGCGGAGAAATTACTGTTTGTGCATTTATAATATTCAATGATTTTTGCCATTGAAAAACGTCCAGAAATGATTGAAGCTACTGACTGAACGAAAGGAGCTGGCATCTCACTCTCTTTGAATCTTCTTTATCATGCTAAGAGGAGCAGGAAAAAGCAAAAAATTTCAGAATTGCACCTTGCAATGCGGAGAAATTACTGTTTGTGCATTTACAATATTCATTGATTTTTGCCATTGAAAAACGTCCAGAAATGATTGAAGCTACTGACTGAATGAAAGGAGCTGGCATCTCACTCTCTTTGAATCTTCTTTATCATGCTAAGAGGAGAAGGAAAAAGCAAAAAATTTCAGAATTGCACCTTGCAATGCGGAGAAATTACTGTTTGTGCATTTACAATATTCATTGATTTTTGCCATTGAAAAACATCATGTTATTCATATACCAGAAATGTTTGAAGCTACTGACTGAATGAAAGGAGCTGACATCTCACGCTCTTTGAATCTTCTTTATCATGCTAAGAGGAGCAGGAAAAAGCAAAAAATTTCAGAATTGCACCTTGCAATGCGGAGAAATTACTGTTTGTGCATTTACAATATTCATTGATTTTTGCCATTGAAAAACGTCCAGAATTGATTGAAGCTACTGACTGAATGAAAGGAGCTGGCATCTCACTCTCTTTGAATCTTCTTTATCATGCTAAGAGGAGCAGGAAAAAGCAAAAAATTTCAGAATTGCACCTTGCAATGCGGAGAAATTACTGTTTGTGCATTTACAATATTCATTGATTTTTGCCATTGAAAAACATCATGTTATTCATATACCAGAAATGTTTGAAGCTACTGACTGAATGAAAGGAGCTGGCATCTCACTCTCTTTGAATCTTCTTTATCATGCTAAGAGGAGCAGGAAAAAGCAAAAAATTTCAGAATTGCACCTTGCAATGCGGAGAAATTACTGTTTGTGCATTTACAATATTCATTGATTTTTGCCATTGAAAAACATCATGTTATTCATATACCAGAAATGTTTGAAGCTACTGACTGAATGAAAGGAGCTGGCATCTCACTCTCTTTGAATCTTCTTTATCATGCTAAGAGGAGCAGGGAAAAGCAAAAAATTTCAGAATTGCACCTTGCAATGTGGAGAAATTACTGTTTGTGCATTTACAATATTCATTGATTTTTACCATTGAAAAACGTCCAGAAATGATTGAAGCTACTGACTGAATGAAAGTAGCTGGCATCTCACTCTCTTTGAATCTTCTTTATCATGCTAAGACGAGCAGGAAAAAGCAAAAAATTTCAGACTTGCACCTTGCAATGCGGAGAAATTACTGTTTGTGCATTTACAATATTCATTGATTTTTGCCATTGAAAAACATCATGTTATTCATATACCAGAAATGTTTGAAGCTACTGACTGAATGAAAGGAGCTGGCATCTCACTCTCTTTGAATCTTCTTTATCATGCTAAGAGGAGCAGGAAAAAGCAAAAAATTTCAGAATTGCACCTTGCAATGCGGAGAAATTACTGTTTGTGCATTTACAATATTCATTGATTTTTGCCATTGAAAAACATCCTGAAATGATTGAAGCTACTGACTGAATGAAAGGAGCTGGCATCTCACTCTCTTTGAATCTTATTTATCATGCTAAGAGGAGCAGGAAAAAGCAAAAAATTTCAGAATTGCACCTTGCAATGCGGAGAAATTACTGTTTGTGCATTTACAATATTCATTGATTTTTGCCATTGAAAAACGTCCAGAAATTATTGAAGCTACTGACTGAATGAAAGGAGCTGGCATCTCACTCTCTTTGAATCTTCTTTATCATGCTAAGAGGAGCAGGAAAAAGCAAAAAATTTCAGAATTGCACCTTGCAATGCGGAGAAATTACTGTTTGTGCATTTACAATATTCATTGATTTTTGCCATTGAAAAACATGTTATTCATATACCAGAAATGTTTGAAGCTACTGACTGAATGAAAGGAGCTGGCACCTCACTCTCTTTGAATCTTCTTTATCATGCTAAGAGGAGCAGGAAAAAGCAAAAAATTTCAGAATTGCACCTTGCAATGCGGAGAAATTACTGTTTGTGCATTTACAATATTTATTGATTTTTGCCATTGAAAAACATCATGTTATTCATATACCAGAAATGTTTGAAGCTACTGACTGAATGAAAGGAGCTGGCATCTCACTCTCTTTGAATCTTCTTTATCATGCTAAGAGGAGCAGGAAAAAGCAAAAAATTTCAGAATTGCACCTTGCAATGCGGAGAAATTACTATTTGTGCATTTACAATATTCATTGATTTTTGCCATTGAAAAACGTCCAGAAATGATTGAAGCTACTGACTGAATGAAAGGAGCTGGCATCTCACTCTCTTTGAATCTTCTTTATCATGCTAAGAGGAGCAGGAAAAAGCAAAAAATTTCAGAATTGCACCTTGCAATGCGGAGAAATTACTGTTTGTGCATTTACAATATTCATTGATTTTTGCCATTGAAAAAAGTCCAGAAATGATTGAAGCTACTGACTGAATGAAAGGAGCTGGCATCTCACTCTCTTTGAATCTTCTTTATCATGCTAAGAGGAGCAGGAAAAAGCAAAAAATTTCAGAATTGCACCTTCCAATGCGGAGAAATTACTGTTTGTGCATTTACAATATTCATTGATTTTTGCCTTTGAAAAACATGTTATTCATATACCAGAAATGTTTGAAGCTACTGACTGAATGAAAGGAGCTGGCACCTCACTCTCTTTGAATCTTCTTTATCATGCTAAGAGGAGCGGGAAAAAGCAAAAAATTTCAGAATTGCACCTTGCAATGCGGAGAAATTACTGTTTGTGCATTTACAATATTCATTGATTTGTGCCATTGAAAAACGTCCAGAAATGATTGAAGGTACTGACTGAATGAAAGGAGCTGGCATCTCACTCTCTTTGAATCTTCTTTATCATGCTAAGAGGAGCAGGAAAAAGCAAAAAATTTCAGAATTGCACCTTGCAATGCGGAGAAATTACTGTTTGTGCATTTACAAAATTCATTGATTTTTGCCATTGAAAAACGTCCAGAAATGATTGAAGCTACTGACTGAATGAAAGGAGCTGGCATCTCACTCTCTTTGAATCTTCTTTATCATGCTAAGAGGAGCAGGAAAAAGCAAAAAATTTCAGAATTGCACCTTGCAATGCGGAGAAATTACAGTTTGTGCATTTACAATATTCATTGATTTTTGCCATTGAGAAACGTCCAGAAATGATTGAAGCTACTGACTGAATGAAAGGAGCTGGCATCTCACTCTCTTTGAATCTTTATCATGCTAAGAGGAGCAGGAAAAAGCAAAAAATTTCAGAATTGCACCTTGCAATGCGGAGAAATTACTGTTTGTGCATTTACAATATTCATTGATTTTTGCCATTGAAAAACATCATGTTATTCATATAAATGTTTGAAGCTACTGACTGAATGAAAGGAGCTGGCATCTCACTCTCTTTGAATCTTCTTTATCATGCTAAGAGGAGCAGGAAAAAGCAAAAAATTTCAGAATTGCACCTTGCAATGTGGAGAAATTACTGTTTGTGCATTTACAATATTCATTGATTTTTACCATTGAAAAACGTCCAGAAATGATTGAAGCTACTGACTGAATGAAAGTAGCTGGCATCTCACTCTCTTTGAATCTTCTTTATCATGCTAAGAGGAGCAGGAAAAAGCAAAAAATTTCAGACTTGCACCTTGCAATGCGGAGAAATTACTGTTTGTGCATTTACAATATTCATTGATTTTTGCCATTGAAAAACATCATGTTATTGATATACCAGAAATGTTTGAAGCTACTGACTGAATGAAAGGAGCTGGCATCTCACTCTCTTTGAATCTTCTTTATCATGCTAAGAGGAGCAGGAAAAAGCAAAAAATTTCAGAATTGCACCTTGCAATGCGGAGAAATTACTGTTTGTGCATTTACAATATTCATTGATTTTTTCCATTGAAAAACATCATGTTATTCATATACCAGAAATGTTTGAAGCTACTGACTGAATGAAAGGAGCTGGCATCTCAATCTCTTTGAATCTTCTTTATCATGCTAAGAGGAGCAGGAAAAAGCAAAAAACTTCAGAATTGCACCTTGCAATGTGGAGAAATTACTGTTTGTGCATTTACAATATTCATTGATTTTTACCATTGAAAAACGTCCAGAAATGATTGAAGCTACTGACTGAATGAAAGTAGCTGGCATCTCACTCTCTTTGAATCTTCTTTATCATGCTAAGAGGAGCAGGAAAAAGCAAAAAATTTCAGACTTGCACCTTGCAATGCGGAGAAATTACTGTTTGTGCATTTACAATATTCATTGATTTTTGCCATTGAAAAACATCATGTTATTCATATACCAGAAATGTTTGAAGCTACTGACTGAATGAAAGGAGCTGGCATCTCACTCTCTTTGAATCTTCCTTATCATGCTAAGAGGAGCAGGAAAAAGCAAAAAATTTCAGAATTGCACCTTGCAATGCGGAGAAATTACTGTTTGTGCATTTACAATATTCATTGATTTTTGCCATTGAAAAACGTCCAGAAATGATTGAAGCTACTGACTGAATGAAAGGAGCTGGCATCTCACTCTCTTTGAATCATGCTAAGAGGAGCAGGAAAAAGCAAAAAATTTCAGAATTGCACCTTGCAATGCGGAGAAATTACTGTTTGTGCATTTACAATATTCATTGATTTTTGCCATTGAAAAACATCATGTTATTCATATACCAGAAATGTTTGAAGCTACTGACTGAATGAAAGGAGCTGGCATCTCACTCTCTTTGAATCTTCTTTATCATGCTAAGAGGAGCAGGAAAAAGCAAAAAATTTTAGAATTGCACCTTGCAATGTGGAGAAATTACTGTTTGTGCATTTACAATATTCATTGATTTTTACCATTGAAAAACGTCCAGAAATGATTGAAGCTACTGACTGAATGAAAGTAGCTGGCATCTCACTCTCTTTGAATCTTCTTTATCATGCTAAGAGGAGCAGGAAAAAGCAAAAAATTTCAGACTTGCACCTTGCAATGCGGAGAAATTACTGTTTGTGCATTTACAATATTCATTGATTTTTGCCATTGAAAAACATCATGTTATTCATATACCAGAAATGTTTGAAGCTACTGACTGAATGAAAGGAGCTGGCATCTCACTCTCTTTGAATCTTCTTTATCATGCTAAGAGGAGCAGGAAAAAGCAAAAAATTTCAGAATTGCACCTTGCAATGCGGAGAAATTACTGTTTGTGCATTTACAATATTCATTGATTTTTGCCATTGAAAAACGTCCAGAAATGATTGAAGCTACTGACTGAATGAAAGGAGCTGGCATCTCACTCTCTTTGAATCTTCTTTATCATGCTAAGAGGAGCAGGAAAAAGCAAAAAATTTCAGAATTGCACCTTGCAATGCGGAGAAATTACTGTTTGTGCATTTACAATATTCATTGATTTTTGCCATTGAAAAACGTCCAGAAATGATTGAAGCTACTGACTGAATGAAAGGAGCTGGCATCTCACTCTCTTTGAATCTTCTTTATCATGCTAAGAGGAGCAGGAAAAAGCAAAAAATTTCAGAATTGCACCTTGCAATGCGGAGAAATTACTGTTTGTGCATTTACAATATTCATTGATTTTTGCCATTGAAAAACATGTTATTCATATACCAGAAATGTTTGAAGCTACTGACTGAATGAAAGGAGCTGGCACCTCAATCTCTTTGAATCTTCTTTATCATGCTAAGAGGAGCGGGAAAAAGCAAAAAATTTCAGAATTGCACCTTGCAATGCGGAGAAATTACTGTTTGTGCATTTACAATATTCATTGATTTTTGCCATTGAAAAACGTCCAGAAATGATTGAAGGTACTGACTGAATGAAAGGAGCTGGCATCTCACTCTCTTTGAATCTTCTTTATCATGCTAAGAGGAGCAGGAAAAAGCAAAAAATTTCAGAATTGCACCTTGCAATGCGGAGAAATTACTGTTTGTGCATTTACAATATTCATTGATTTTTGCCATTGAAAAACGTCCAGAAATGATTGAAGCTACTGACTGAATGAAAGGAGCTGGCATCTCACTCTCTTTGAATCTTCTTTATCATGCTAAGAGGAGCAGGAAAAAGCAAAAAATTTCAGAATTGCACCTTGCAATGCGGAGAAATTACTGTTTGTGCATTTACAATATTCATTGATTTTTGCCATTGAAAAACATCCAGAAATGATTGAAGCTACTGACTGAATGAAAGGAGCTGGCATCTCACTCTCTTTGAATCTTCTTTATCATGCTAAGAGGAGCAGGAAAAAGCAAAAAATTTCAGAATTGCACCTTGCAATGCGGAGAAATTACTGTTTGTGCATTTACAATATTCATTGATTTTTGCCATTGAAAAACATCATGTTATTGATATACCAGAAATGTTTGAAGCTACTGACTGAATGAAAGGAGCTGGCATCTCACTCTCTTTGAATCTTCTTTATCATGCTAAGAGGAGCAGGAAAAAGCAAAAAATTTCAGAATTGCACCTTGCAATGCGGAGAAATTACTGTTTGTGCATTTACAATATTCATTGATTTTTGCCATTGAAAAACATAATGTTATTCATATACCAGAAATGTTTGAAGCTACTGACTGAATGAAAGGAGCTGGCATCTCAATCTCTTTGAATCTTCTTTATCATGCTAAGAGGAGCATGAAAAAGCAAGAAATTTCAGAATTGCACCTTGCAATGTGGAGAAATTACTGTTTGTGCATTTACAATATTCATTGATTTTTACCATTGAAAAACGTCCAGAAATGATTGAAGCTACTGACTGAATGAAAGTAGCTGGCATCTCACTCTCTTTGAATCTTCTTTATCATGCTAAGAGGAGCAGGAAAAAGCAAAAAATTTCAGACTTGCACCTTGCAATGCGGAGAAATTACTGTTTGTGCATTTACAATATTCATTGATTTTTGCCATTGAAAAACATCATGTTATTCATATACCAGAAATGTTTGAAGCTACTGACTGAATGAAAGGAGCTGGCATCTCACTCTCTTTGAATCTTCTTTATCATGCTAAGAGGAGCAGGAAAAAGCAAAAAATTTCAGAATTGCACCTTGCAATGCGGAGAAATTACTGTTTGTGCATTTACAATATTCATTGATTTTTGCCATTGAAAAACATAATGTTATTCATATACCAGAAATGTTTGAAGCTACTGACTGAATGAAAGGAGCTGGCATCTCAATCTCTTTGAATCTTCTTTATCATGCTAAGAGGAGCATGAAAAAGCAAGAAATTTCAGAATTGCACCTTGCAATGTGGAGAAATTACTGTTTGTGCATTTACAATATTCATTGATTTTTACCATTGAAAAACGTCCAGAAATGATTGAAGCTACTGACTGAATGAAAGTAGCTGGCATCTCACTCTCTTTGAATCTTCTTTATCATGCTAAGAGGAGCAGGAAAAAGCAAAAAATTTCAGACTTGCACCTTGCAATGCGGAGAAATTACTGTTTGTGCATTTACAATATTCATTGATTTTTGCCATTGAAAAACATCATGTTATTCATATACCAGAAATGTTTGAAGCTACTGACTGAATGAAAGGAGCTGGCATCTCACTCTCTTTGAATCTTCTTTATCATGCTAAGAGGAGCAGAAAAAAGCAAAAAATTTCAGACTTGCACCTTGCAATGCGGAGAAATTACTGTTTGTGCATTTACAATATTCATTGATTTTTGCCATTGAAAAACATCATGTTATTCATATACCAGAAATGTTTGAAGCTACTGACTGAATGAAAGGAGCTGGCATCTCACTCTCTTTGAATCTTCTTTATCATGCTAAGAGGAGCAGGAAAAAGCAAAAAATTTCAGAATTGCACCTTGCAATGCGGAGAAATTACTGTTTGTGCATTTACAATATTCATTGATTTTTGCCATTGAAAAACGTCCAGAAATGATTGAAGGTACTGACTGAATGAAAGGAGCTGGCATCTCACTCTCTTTGAATCTTCTTTATCATGCTAAGAGGAGCAGGAAAAAGCAAAACATTTCAGAATTGCAACTTGCAATGCGGAGAAATTACTGTTTGTGCATTTACAATATTCATTGATTTTTGCCATTGAAAAACGTCCAGAAATGATTGAAGCTACTGACTGAATGAAAGGAGCTGGCATCTCACTCTCTTTGAATCTTCTTTATCATGCTAAGTGGAGCAGGAAAAAGCAAAAAATTTCAGATTTGCACCTTGCAATGCGGAGAAATTACAGTTTGTGCATTTACAATATTCATTGATTTTTGCCATTGAAAAACGTCCAGAAATGATTGAAGCTACTGACTGAATGAAAGGAGCTGGCATCTCACTCTCTTTGAATCTTCTTTATCATGCTAAGAGGAGCAGGAAAAAGCAAAAAATTTCAGAATTGCACCTTGCAATGCGGAGAAATTACTGTTTGTGCATTTACAATATTCGTTGATTTTTGCCATTGAAAAACGTCCAGAAATGATTGAAGCTACTGACTGAATGAAAGGAGCTGGCATCTCACTCTCTTTGAATCTTCTTTATCATGCTAAGAGGAGCAGGAAAAAGCAAAAAATTTCAGAATTGCACCTTGCAATGCGGAGAATTTACTGTTTGTGCATTTACAATATTCATTGATTTTTGCCATTGAAAAACATGTTATTCATATACCAGAAATGTTTGAAGCTCCTGACTGAATGAAAGGAGCTGGCACCTCACTCTCTTTGAATCTTCTTTATCATGCTAAGAGGAGCAGGAAAAAGCAAAAAATTTCAGAATTGCACCTTGCAATGCGGAGAAATTACTGTTTGTGCATTTACAATATTCATTGATTTTTTGCCATTGAAAAACGTCCAGAAATGATTGAAGCTACTGACTGAATGAAAGGAGCTGGCATCTCACTCTCTTTGAATCTTCTTTATCATGCTAAGAGGAGCAGGAAAAAGCAAAAAATTTCAGAATTGCACCTTGCAATGCGGAGAAATTACTGTTTGTGCATTTACAATATTCATTGATTTTTGCCATTGAAAAATGTCCAGAAATGATTGAAGCTACTGACTGAATGAAAGGAGCTGGCATCTCACTCTCTTTGAATCTTCTTTATCATGCTAAGAGGAGCAGGAAAAAGCAAAAAATTTCAGAATTGCGCCTTGCAATGCGGAGAAATTACTGTTTGTGCATTTACAAAATTCATTGATTTTTGCCATTGAAAAACATCATGTTATTCATATACCAGAAATGATTGAAGCTACTGACTGAAGGAAAGGAGCTGGCATCTCACTCTCTTTGAATCTTCTTTATCATGCTAAGAGGAGCAGGAAAAAGCAAAAAATTTCAGAATTGCACCTTGCAATGCGGAGAATTTACTGTTTGTGCATTTACAATATTCATTGATTTTTGCCATTGAAAAACGTCCAGAAATGATTGAAGCTACTGACTGAATGAAAGGAGCTGGCATCTCACTCTCTTTGAATCTTCTTTATCATGCTAAGAGGAGCAGGAAAAAGCAAAAAATTTCAGAATTGCACCTTGCAATGCGGAGAAATTACAGTTTGTGCATTTACAATATTCATTGATTTTTGCCATTGAAAAACGTCCAGAAATGATTGAAGCTACTGACTGAATGAAAGGAGCTGGCATCTCACTCTCATTGAATCTTCTTTATCATGCTAAGAGGAGCAGGAAAAAGCAAAAAATTTCAGAATTGCACCTTGCAATGCGGAGAAATTACTGTTTGTGCATTTACAATATTCGTTGATTTTTGCCATTGAAAAACGTCCAGAAATGATTGAAGCTACTGACTGAATGAAAGGAGCTGGCATCTCACTCTCTTTGAATCTTCTTTATCATGCTAAGAGGAGCAGGAAAAAGCAAAAAATTTCAGAATTGCACCTTGCAATGCGGAGAAATTACTGTTTGTGCATTTACAATATTCATTGATTTTTGCCATTGAAAAACATCATGTTATTCATATACCAGAAATGTTTGAAGCTACTGACTGAATGAAAGGAGCTGGCATCTCACTCTCTTTGAATCTTCTTTATCATGCTAAGAGGAGCAGGAAAAAGCAAAAAATTTCAGAATTGCACCTTGCAATGCGGAGAAATTACTGTTTGTGCATTTACAATATTCATTGATTTTTGCCATTGAAAAACGTCCAGAAATGATTGAAGGTACTGACTGAATGAAAGGAGCTGGCATCTCACTCTCTTTGAATCTTCTTTATCATGCTAAGAGGAGCAGGAAAAAGCAAAAAATTTCAGAATTGCAACTTGCAATGCGGAGAAATTACTGTTTGTGCATTTACAATATTCATTGATTTTTGCCATTGAAAAACGTCCAGAAATGATTGAAGCTACTGACTGAATGAAAGGAGCTGGCATCTCACTCTCTTTGAATCTTCTTTATCATGCTAAGTGGAGCAGGAAAAAGCAAAAAATTTCAGAATTGCACCTTGCAATGCGGAGAAATTACAGTTTGTGCATTTACAATATTCATTGATTTTTGCCATTGAAAAACGTCCAGAAATGATTGAAGCTACTGACTGAATGAAAGGAGCTGGCATCTCACTCTCTTTGAATCTTCTTTATCATGCTAAGAGGAGCAGGAAAAAGCAAAAAATTTCAGAATTGCACCTTGCAATGCGGAGAAATTACTGTTTGTGCATTTACAATATTCGTTGATTTTTGCCATTGAAAAACGTCCAGAAATGATTGAAGCTACTGACTGAATGAAAGGAGCTGGCATCTCACTCTCTTTGAATCTTCTTTATCATGCTAAGAGGAGCAGGAAAAAGCAAAAAATTTCAGAATTGCACCTTGCAATGCGGAGAATTTACTGTTTGTGCATTTACAATATTCATTGATTTTTGCCATTGAAAAACATGTTATTCATATACCAGAAATGTTTGAAGCTCCTGACTGAATGAAAGGAGCTGGCACCTCACTCTCTTTGAATCTTCTTTATCATGCTAAGAGGAGCAGGAAAAAGCAAAAAATTTCAGAATTGCACCTTGCAATGCGGAGAAATTACTGTTTGTGCATTTACAATATTCATTGATTTTTGCCATTGAAAAACGTCCAGAAATGATTGAAGCTACTGACTGAATGAAAGGAGCTGGCATCTCACTCTCTTTGAATCTTCTTTATCATGCTAAGAGGAGCAGGAAAAAGCAAAAAATTTCAGAATTGCACCTTGCAATGCGGAGAAATTACTGTTTGTACATTTACAATATTCATTGATTTTTGCCATTGAAAAATGTCCAGAAATGATTGAAGCTACTGACTGAATGAAAGGAGCTGGCATCTCACTCTCTTTGAATCTTCTTTATCATGCTAAGAGGAGCAGGAAAAAGCAAAAAATTTCAGAATTGCGCCTTGCAATGCGGAGAAATTACTGTTTGTGCATTTACAAAATTCATTGATTTTTGCCATTGAAAAACATCATGTTATTCATATACCAGAAATGATTGAAGCTACTGACTGAAGGAAAGGAGCTGGCATCTCACTCTCTTTGAATCTTCTTTATCATGCTAAGAGGAGCAGGAAAAAGCAAAAAATTTCAGAATTGCACCTTGCAATGCGGAGAATTTACTGTTTGTGCATTTACAATATTCATTGATTTTTGCCATTGAAAAACGTCCAGAAATGATTGAAGCTACTGACTGAATGAAAGGAGCTGGCATCTCACTCTCTTTGAATCTTCTTTATCATGCTAAGAGGAGCAGGAAAAAGCAAAAAATTTCAGAATTGCACCTTGCAATGCGGAGAAATTACAGTTTGTGCATTTACAATATTCATTGATTTTTGCCATTGAAAAACGTCCAGAAATGATTGAAGCTACTTACTGAATGAAAGGAGCTGGCATCTCACTCTCTTTGAATCTTCTTTATCATGCTAAGAGGAGCAGGAAAAAGCAAAAAATTTCAGAATTGCACCTTGCAATGCGGAGAAATTACTGTTTGTGAATTTACAATATTCGTTGATTTTTGCCATTGAAAAACGTCCAGAAATGATTGAAGCTACTGACTGAATGAAAGGAGCTGGCATCTCACTCTCTTTGAATCTTCTTTATCATGCTAAGAGGAGCAGGAAAAAGCAAAAAATTTCAGAATTGCACCTTGCAATGCGGAGAAATTACAGTTTGTGCATTTACAATATTCATTGATTTTTGCCATTGAAAAACGTCCAGAAATGATTGAAGCTACTGACTGAATGAAAGGAGCTGGCATCTCACTCTCTTTGAATCTTCTTTATCATGCTAAGAGGAGCAGGAAAAAGCAAAAAATTTCAGAATTGCACCTTGCAATGCGGAGAAATTACTGTTTGTGCATTTACAATATTCATTGATTTTTGCCATTGAAAAACATGTTATTCATATACCAGAAATGTTTGAAGCTCCTGACTGAATGAAAGGAGCTGGCACCTCACTCTCTTTGAATCTTCTTTATCATGCTAAGAGGAGCAGGAAAAAGCAAAAAATTTCAGAATTGCACCTTGCAATGCGGAGAAATTACTGTTTGTGCATTTACAATATTCATTGATTTTTGCCATTGAAAAACGTCCAGAAATGATTGTAGCTACTGACTGAATGAAAGGAGCTGGCATCTCACTCTCCTTGAATCTTCTTTATCATGCTAAGAGGAGCAGGAAAAAGCAAAAAATTTCAGAATTGCACCTTGCAATGCGGAGAAATTACTGTTTGTGCATTTACAATATTCATTGATTTTTGCCATTGAAAAATGTCCAGAAATGATTGAAGCTACTGACTGAATGAAAGGAGCTGGCATCTCACTCTCTTTGAATCTTCTTTATCATGCTAAGAGGAGCAGGAAAAAGCAAAAAATTTCAGAATTGCACCTTGCAATGCGGAGAAATTACTGTTTGTGCATTTACAATATTCGTTGATTTTTGCCATTGAAAAACGTCCAGAAATGATTGAAGCTACTGACTGAATGAAAGGAGCTGACATCTCACTCTCTTTGAATCTTCTTTATCATGCTAAGAGGAGCAGGAAAAAGCAAAAAATTTCAGAATTGCACCTTGCAATGCGGAGAATTTACTGTTTGTGCATTTACAATATTCATTGATTTTTGCCATTGAAAAACATGTTATTCATATACCAGAAATGTTTGAAGCTCCTGACTGAATGAAAGGAGCTGGCACCTCACTCTCTTTGAATCTTCTTTATCATGCTAAGAGGAGCAGGAAAAAGCAAAAAATTTCAGAATTGCACCTTGCAATGCGGAGAAATTACTGTTTGTGCATTTACAATATTCATTGATTTTTGCCATTGAAAAACGTCCAGAAATGATTGAAGCTACTGACTGAATGAAAGGAGCTGGCATCTCACTCGCTTTGAATCTTCTTTATCATGCTAAGAGGAGCAGGAAAAAGCAAAAAATTTCAGAATTGCACCTTGCAATGCGGAGAAATTACTGTTTGTGCATTTACAATATTCATTGATTTTTGCCATTGAAAAATGTCCAGAAATGATTGAAGCTACTGACTGAATGAAAGGAGCTGGCATCTCACTCTCTTTGAATCTTCTTTATCATGCTAAGAGGAGCAGGAAAAAGCAAAAAATTTCAGAATTGCGCCTTGCAATGCGGAGAAATTACTGTTTCTGCATTTACAAAATTCATTGATTTTTGCCATTGAAAAACATCATGTTATTCATATACCAGAAATGATTGAAGCTACTGACTGAAGGAAAGGAGCTGGCATCTCACTCTCTTTGAATCTTCTTTATCATGCTAAGAGGAGCAGGAAAAAGCAAAAAATTTCAGAATTGCACCTTGCAATGCGGAGAATTTACTGTTTGTGCATTTACAATATTCATTGATTTTTGCCATTGAAAAACGTCCAGAAATGATTGAAGCTACTGACTGAATGAAAGGAGCTGGCATCTCACTCTCTTTGAATCTTCTTTATCATGCTAAGAGGAGCAGGAAAAAGCAAAAAATTTCAGAATTGCACCTTGCAATGCGGAGAAATTACAGTTTGTGCATTTACAATATTCATTGATTTTTGCCATTGAAAAACGTCCAGAAATGATTGAAGCTACTGACTGAATGAAAGGAGCTGGCATCTCACTCTCTTTGAATCTTCTTTATCATGCTAAGAGGAGCAGGAAAAAGCAAAAAATTTCAGAATTGCACCTTGCAATGCGGAGAAATTACTGTTTGTGCATTTACAATATTCGTTGATTTTTGCCATTGAAAAACGTCCAGAAATGATTGAAGCTACTGACTGAATGAAAGGAGCTGGCATCTCACTCTCTTTGAATCTTCTTTATCATGCTAAGAGGAGCAGGAAAAAGCAAAAAATTTCAGAATTGCACCTTGCAATGCGGAGAAATTACTGTTTGTGCATTTACAATATTCATTGATTTTTGCCATTGAAAAACATCATGTTATTCATATACCAGAAATGTTTGAAGCTACTGACTGAATGAAAGGAGCTGGCATCTCACTCTCTTTGAATCTTCTTTATCATGCTAAGAGGAGCAGGAAAAAGCAAAAAATTTCAGAATTGCACCTTGCAATGCGGAGAAATTACTGTTTGTGCATTTACAATATTCATTGATTTTTGCCATTGAAAAACGTCCAGAAATGATTGAAGGTACTGACTGAATGAAAGGAGCTGGCATCTCACTCTCTTTGAATCTTCTTTATCATGCTAAGAGGAGCAGGAAAAAGCAAAAAATTTCAGAATTGCAACTTGCAATGCGGAGAAATTACTGTTTGTGCATTTACAATATTCATTGATTTTTGCCATTGAAAAACGTCCAGAAATGATTGAAGCTACTGACTGAATGAAAGGAGCTGGCATCTCACTCTCTTTGAATCTTCTTTATCATGCTAAGAGGAGCAGGAAAAAGCAAAAAATTTCAGAATTGCGCCTTGCAATGCGGAGAAATTACTGTTTGTGCATATACAAAATTCATTGATTTTTGCCATTGAAAAACATCATGTTATTCATATACCAGAAATGATTGAAGCTACTGACTGAAGGAAAGGAGCTGGCATCTCACTCTCTTTGAATCTTCTTTATCATGCTAAGAGGAGCAGGAAAAAGCAAAAAATTTCAGAATTGCACCTTGCAATGCGGAGAAATTACTGTTTGTGAATTTACAATATTCGTTGATTTTTGCCATTGAAAAACGTCCAGAAATGATTGAAGCTACTGACTGAATGAAAGGAGCTGGCATCTCACTCTCTTTGAATCTTCTTTATCATGCTAAGAGGAGCAGGAAAAAGCAAAAAATTTCAGAATTGCACCTTGCAATGCGGAGAAATTACAGTTTGTGCATTTACAATATTCATTGATTTTTGCCATTGAAAAACGTCCAGAAATGATTGAAGCTACTGACTGAATGAAAGGAGCTGGCATCTCACTCTCTTTGAATCTTCTTTATCATGCTAAGAGGAGCAGGAAAAAGCAAAAAATTTCAGAATTGCACCTTGCAATGCGGAGAAATTACTGTTTGTGCATTTACAATATTCATTGATTTTTGCCATTGAAAAACATGTTATTCATATACCAGAAATGTTTGAAGCTCCTGACTGAATGAAAGGAGCTGGCACCTCACTCTCTTTGAATCTTCTTTATCATGCTAAGAGGAGCAGGAAAAAGCAAAAAATTTCAGAATTGCACCTTGCAATGCGGAGAAATTACTGTTTGTGCATTTACAATATTCATTGATTTTTGCCATTGAAAAACGTCCAGAAATGATTGTAGCTACTGACTGAATGAAAGGAGCTGGCATCTCACTCTCCTTGAATCTTCTTTATCATGCTAAGAGGAGCAGGAAAAAGCAAAAAATTTCAGAATTGCACCTTGCAATGCGGAGAAATTACTGTTTGTGCATTTACAATATTCATTGATTTTTGCCATTGAAAAATGTCCAGAAATGATTGAAGCTACTGACTGAATGAAAGGAGCTGGCATCTCACTCTCTTTGAATCTTCTTTATCATGCTAAGAGGAGCAGGAAAAAGCAAAAAATTTCAGAATTGCACCTTGCAATGCGGAGAAATTACTGTTTGTGCATTTACAATATTCGTTGATTTTTGCCATTGAAAAACGTCCAGAAATGATTGAAGCTACTGACTGAATGAAAGGAGCTGACATCTCACTCTCTTTGAATCTTCTTTATCATGCTAAGAGGAGCAGGAAAAAGCAAAAAATTTCAGAATTGCACCTTGCAATGCGGAGAATTTACTGTTTGTGCATTTACAATATTCATTGATTTTTGCCATTGAAAAACATGTTATTCATATACCAGAAATGTTTGAAGCTCCTGACTGAATGAAAGGAGCTGGCACCTCACTCTCTTTGAATCTTCTTTATCATGCTAAGAGGAGCAGGAAAAAGCAAAAAATTTCAGAATTGCACCTTGCAATGCGGAGAAATTACTGTTTGTGCATTTACAATATTCATTGATTTTTGCCATTGAAAAACGTCCAGAAATGATTGAAGCTACTGACTGAATGAAAGGAGCTGGCATCTCACTCGCTTTGAATCTTCTTTATCATGCTAAGAGGAGCAGGAAAAAGCAAAAAATTTCAGAATTGCACCTTGCAATGCGGAGAAATTACTGTTTGTGCATTTACAATATTCATTGATTTTTGCCATTGAAAAATGTCCAGAAATGATTGAAGCTACTGACTGAATGAAAGGAGCTGGCATCTCACTCTCTTTGAATCTTCTTTATCATGCTAAGAGGAGCAGGAAAAAGCAAAAAATTTCAGAATTGCGCCTTGCAATGCGGAGAAATTACTGTTTCTGCATTTACAAAATTCATTGATTTTTGCCATTGAAAAACATCATGTTATTCATATACCAGAAATGATTGAAGCTACTGACTGAAGGAAAGGAGCTGGCATCTCACTCTCTTTGAATCTTCTTTATCATGCTAAGAGGAGCAGGAAAAAGCAAAAAATTTCAGAATTGCACCTTGCAATGCGGAGAATTTACTGTTTGTGCATTTACAATATTCATTGATTTTTGCCATTGAAAAACGTCCAGAAATGATTGAAGCTACTGACTGAATGAAAGGAGCTGGCATCTCACTCTCTTTGAATCTTCTTTATCATGCTAAGAGGAGCAGGAAAAAGCAAAAAATTTCAGAATTGCACCTTGCAATGCGGAGAAATTACAGTTTGTGCATTTACAATATTCATTGATTTTTGCCATTGAAAAACGTCCAGAAATGATTGAAGCTACTGACTGAATGAAAGGAGCTGGCATCTCACTCTCTTTGAATCTTCTTTATCATGCTAAGAGGAGCAGGAAAAAGCAAAAAATTTCAGAATTGCACCTTGCAATGCGGAGAAATTACTGTTTGTGCATTTACAATATTCGTTGATTTTTGCCATTGAAAAACGTCCAGAAATGATTGAAGCTACTGACTGAATGAAAGGAGCTGGCATCTCACTCTCTTTGAATCTTCTTTATCATGCTAAGAGGAGCAGGAAAAAGCAAAAAATTTCAGAATTGCACCTTGCAATGCGGAGAAATTACTGTTTGTGCATTTACAATATTCATTGATTTTTGCCATTGAAAAACATCATGTTATTCATATACCAGAAATGTTTGAAGCTACTGACTGAATGAAAGGAGCTGGCATCTCACTCTCTTTGAATCTTCTTTATCATGCTAAGAGGAGCAGGAAAAAGCAAAAAATTTCAGAATTGCACCTTGCAATGCGGAGAAATTACTGTTTGTGCATTTACAATATTCATTGATTTTTGCCATTGAAAAACGTCCAGAAATGATTGAAGGTACTGACTGAATGAAAGGAGCTGGCATCTCACTCTCTTTGAATCTTCTTTATCATGCTAAGAGGAGCAGGAAAAAGCAAAAAATTTCAGAATTGCAACTTGCAATGCGGAGAAATTACTGTTTGTGCATTTACAATATTCATTGATTTTTGCCATTGAAAAACGTCCAGAAATGATTGAAGCTACTGACTGAATGAAAGGAGCTGGCATCTCACTCTCTTTGAATCTTCTTTATCATGCTAAGAGGAGCAGGAAAAAGCAAAAAATTTCAGAATTGCGCCTTGCAATGCGGAGAAATTACTGTTTGTGCATATACAAAATTCATTGATTTTTGCCATTGAAAAACATCATGTTATTCATATACCAGAAATGATTGAAGCTACTGACTGAAGGAAAGGAGCTGGCATCTCACTCTCTTTGAATCTTCTTTATCATGCTAAGAGGAGCAGGAAAAAGCAAAAAATTTCAGAATTGCACCTTGCAATGCGGAGAATTTACTGTTTGTGCATTTACAATATTCATTGATTTTTGCCATTGAAAAACGTCCAGAAATGATTGAAGCTACTGACTGAATGAAAGGAGCTGGCATCTCACTCTCTTTGAATCTTCTTTATCATGCTAAGAGGAGCAGGAAAAAGCAAAAAATTTCAGAATTGCACCTTGCAATGCGGAGAAATTACTGTTTGTGCATTTACAATATTCATTGATTTTTGCCATTGAAAAACATGTTATTCATATACCAGAAATGTTTGAAGCTCCTGACTGAATGAAAGGAGCTGGCACCTCACTCTCTTTGAATCTTCTTTATCATGCTAAGAGGAGCAGGAAAAAGCAAAAAATTTCAGAATTGCACCTTGCAATGCGGAGAAATTACTGTTTGTGCATTTACAATATTCATTGATTTTTGCCATTGAAAAACGTCCAGAAATGATTGTAGCTACTGACTGAATGAAAGGAGCTGGCATCTCACTCTCCTTGAATCTTCTTTATCATGCTAAGAGGAGCAGGAAAAAGCAAAAAATTTCAGAATTGCACCTTGCAATGCGGAGAAATTACTGTTTGTGCATTTACAATATTCATTGATTTTTGCCATTGAAAAATGTCCAGAAATGATTGAAGCTACTGACTGAATGAAAGGAGCTGGCATCTCACTCTCTTTTGAATCTTCTTTATCATGCTAAGAGGAGCAGGAAAAAGCAAAAAATTTCAGAATTGCGCCTTGCAATGCGGAGAAATTACTGTTTGTGCATTTACAAAATTCATTGATTTTTGCCATTGAAAAACATCATGTTATTCATATACCAGAAATGATTGAAGCTACTGACTGAAGGAAAGGAGCTGGCATCTCACTCTCTTTGAATCTTCTTTATCATGCTAAGAGGAGCAGGAAAAAGCAAAAAATTTCAGAATTGCACCTTGCAATGCGGAGAAATTACTGTTTGTGCATTTACAATATTCATTGATTTTTGCGATTGAAAAACATCATGTTATTCATATACCAGAAATGATTGAAGCTACTGACTGAATGAAAGGAGCTGGCATCTCACTCTCTTTGAATCTTCTTTATCATGCTAAGAGGAGCAGGAAAAAGCAAAAAATTTCAGAATTGCACCTTGCAATGCGGAGAAATTACAGTTTGTGCATTTACAATATTCATTGATTTTTGCCATTGAAAAACGTCCAGAAATGATTGAAGCTACTGACTGAATGAAAGGAGCTGGCATCTCACTCTCTTTGAATCTTCTTTATCATGCTAAGAGGAGCAGGAAAAAGCAAAAAATTTCAGAATTGCACCTTGCAATGCGGAGAAATTACTGTTTGTGCATTTACAATATTCATTGATTTTTGCCATTGAAAAACGTCCAGAAATGATTGAAGGTACTGACTGAATGAAAGGAGCTGGCATCTCACTCTCTTTGAATCTTCTTTATCATGCTAAGAGGAGCAGGAAAAAGCAAAAAATTTCAGAATTGCACCTTGCAATGCGGAGAAATTACTGTTTGTGCATTTACAATATTCATTGATTTTTGCCATTGAAAAACGTCCAGAAATGATTGAAGCTACTGACTGAATGAAAGGAGCTGGCATCTCACTCTCTTTGAATCTTCTTTATCACGCTAAGAGGAGCAGGAAAAAGCAAAAAATTTCAGAATTGCACCTTGCAATGCGGAGAAATTACTGTTTGTGCATTTACAATATTCATTGATTTTTGCCATTGAAAAATGTCCAGAAATGATTGAAGCTACTGACTGAATGAAAGGAGCTGGCATCTCACTCTCTTTGAATCTTCTTTATCATGCTAAGAGGAGCAGGAAAAAGCAAAAAATTTCAGAATTGCGCCTTGCAATGCGGAGAAATTACTGTTTATGCATTTACAAAATTCATTGATTTTTGCCATTGAAAAACATCATGTTATTCATATACCAGAAATGATTGAAGCTACTGACTGAAGGAAAGGATCTGGCATCTCACTCTCTTTGAATCTTCTTTATCATGCTTAGAGGAGCAGGAAAAAGCAAAAAATTTCAGAATTGCACCTTGCAATGCGGAGAAATTACTGTTTGTGCATTTACAATATTCATTGATTTTTGCCATTGAAAAACGTCCAGAAATGATTGAAGCTACTGACTGAATGAAAGGAGCTGGCATCTCACTCTCTTTGAATCTTCTTTATCATGCTAAGAGGAGCAGGAAAAAGCAAAAAATTTCAGAATTGCACCTTGCAATGCGGAGAAATTACTGTTTGTGCATTTACAATATTCATTGATTTTTGCGATTGAAAAACATCATGTTATTCATATACCAGAAATGATTGAAGCTACTGACTGAATGAAAGGAGCTGGCATCTCACTCTCTTTGAATCTTCTTTATCATGCTAAGAGGAGCAGGAAAAAGTAAAAAATTTCAGAATTGCACCTTGCAATGCGGAGAAATTACTGTTTGTGCATTTACAATATTCATTGATTTTTGCCATTGAAAAACATCCAGAAATGATTGAAGCTACTGACTGAATGAAAGGAGCTGGCATCTCACTCTCTTTGAATCTTCTTTATCATGCTAAGAGGAGCAGGAAAAAGCAAAAAATTTCAGAATTGCACCTTGCAATGCGGAGAAATTACTGTTTGTGCATTTACAATATTCATTGATTTTTGCTATTGATAAACATCATGTTATTCATATACCAGAAATGATTGAAGCTACTGACTGAATGAAAGGAGCTGGCATCTCACTCTCTTTGAATCTTCTTTATCATGCTAAGAGGAGCAGGAAAAAGCAAAAAATTTCAGAATTGCACCTTGCAATGCGGAGAAATTACAGTTTGTGCATTTACAATATTCATTGATTTTTGCCATTGAAAAACGTCCAGAAATGATTGAAGCTACTGACTGAATGAAAGGAGCTGGCATCTCACTCTCTTTGAATCTTCTTTATCATGCTAAGAGGAGCAGGAAAAAGCAAAAAATTTCAGAATTGCACCTTGCAATGCGGAGAAATTACTGTTTGTGCATTTACAATATTCATTGATTTTTGCCATTGAAAAACGTCCAGAAATGATTGAAGGTACTGACTGAATGAAAGGAGCTGGCATCTCACTCTCTTTGAATCTTCTTTATCATGCTAAGAGGAGCAGGAAAAAGCAAAAAATTTCAGAATTGCACCTTGCAATGCGGAGAAATTACTGTTTGTGCATTTACAATATTCATTGATTTTTGCCATTGAAAAACGTCCAGAAATGATTGAAGCTACTGACTGAATGAAAGGAGCTGGCATCTCACTCTCTTTGAATCTTCTTTATCATGCTAAGAGGAGCAGGAAAAAGCAAAAAATTTCAGAATTGCACCTTGCAATGCGGAGAAATTACTGTTTGTGCATTTACAATATTCATTGATTTTTGCCATTGAAAAATGTCCAGAAATGATTGAAGCTACTGACTGAATGAAAGGAGCTGGCATCTCACTCTCTTTGAATCTTCTTTATCATGCTAAGAGGAGCAGGAAAAAGCAAAAAATTTCAGAATTGCGCCTTGCAATGCGGAGAAATTACTGTTTGTGCATTTACAAAATTCATTGATTTTTGCCATTGAAAAACATCATGTTATTCATATACCAGAAATGATTGAAGCTACTGACTGAAGGAAAGGATCTGGCATCTCACTCTCTTTGAATCTTCTTTATCATGCTTAGAGGAGCAGGAAAAAGCAAAAAATTTCAGAATTGCACCTTGCAATGCGGAGAAATTACTGTTTGTGCATTTACAATATTCATTGATTTTTGCCATTGAAAAACGTCCAGAAATGATTGAAGCTACTGACTGAATGAAAGGAGCTGGCATCTCACTCTCTTTGAATCTTCTTTATCATGCTAAGAGGAGCAGGAAAAAGCAAAAAATTTCAGAATTGCACCTTGCAATGCGGAGAAATTACTGTTTGTGCATTTACAATATTCATTGATTTTTGCGATTGAAAAACATCATGTTATTCATATACCAGAAATGATTGAAGCTACTGACTGAATGAAAGGAGCTGGCATCTCACTCTCTTTGAATCTTCTTTATCATGCTAAGAGGAGCAGGAAAAAGTAAAAAATTTCAGAATTGCACCTTGCAATGCGGAGAAATTACTGTTTGTGCATTTACAATATTCAATGATTTTTGCCATTGAAAAACGTCCAGAAATGATTGAAGCTACTGACTGAATGAAATGAGCTGGCATCTCACTCTCTTTGAATCTTGTTTATCATGCTAAGAGGAGCAGGAAAAAGCAAAAAATTTCAGAATTGCACCTTGCAATGCGGAGAAATTACTGTTTGTGCATTTACAATATTCATTGATTTTTGCCATTGAAAAACGTCCAGAAATGATTGAAGCTACTGACTGAATGAAAGGAGCTGGCATCTCACTCTCTTTGAATCTTCTTTATCATGCTAAGAGGAGCAGGAAAAAGCAAAAAATTTCAGAATTGCACCTTGCAATGCGGAGAAATTACTGTTTGTGCATTTACAATATTCATTGATTTTTGCAATTGAAAAACATCATGTTATTCATATACCAGAAATGATTGAAGCTACTGACTGAATGAAAGGAGCTGGCATCTCACTCTCTTTGAATCTTCTTTATCATGCTAAGAGGAGCAGGAAAAAGTAAAAAATTTCAGAATTGCACCTTGCAATGTGGAGAAATTACTGTTTGTGCATTTATAATATTCAAAGATTTTTGCCATTGAAAAACGTCCAGAAATGATTGAAGCTACTGACTGAACGAAAGGAGCTGGCATCTCACTCTCTTTGAATCTTCTTTATCATGCTAAGAGGAGCAGGAAAAAGCAAAAAATTTCAGAATTGCACCTTGCAATGCGGAGAAATTACTGTTTGTGCATTTACAATATTCATTGATTTTTGCCATTGAAAAACATCATGTTATTCATGTACCAGAAATGTTTGAAGCTACTGACTGAATGAAAGGAGCTGGCATCTCACTCTCTTTGAATCTTCTTTATCATGCTAAGAGGAGCAGGAAAAAGCAAAAAATTTCAGAATTGCACATTGCAATGCGGAGAAATTACTGTTTGTGCATTTACAATATTCATTGATTTTTGCCATTGAAAAACGTCCAGAAATGATTGAAGCTACTGACTGAATGAAAGGAGCTGGCATCTCACTCTCTTTGAATCTTCTTTATCATGCTAAGAGGAGCAGGAAAAAGCAAAAAATTTCAGAATTGCACCTTGCAATGCGGAGAAATTACTGTTTGTGCATTTACAATATTCATTGATTTTTGCCATTGAAAAACGTCCAGAAATGATTGAAGCTACTGACTGAATGAAAGGAGCTGGCATCTCACTCTCTTTGAATCTTCTTTATCATGCTAAGAGGAGCAGGAAAAAGCAAAAAATTTCAGAATTGCACCTTGCAATGCGGAGAAATTACTGTTTGTGCATTTACAATATTCATTGATTTTTGCCATTGAAAAATGTCCAGAAATGATTGAAGCTACTGACTGAATGAAAGGAGCTGGCATCTCACTCTCTTTGAATCTTCTTTATCATGCTAAGAGGAGCAGGAAAAAGCAAAAAATTTCAGAATTGCACCTTGCAATGCGGAGAAATTACTGTTTGTGCATTTACAATATTCATTGATTTTTGCTATTGAAAAACATCATGTTATTCATATACCAGAAATGATTGAAGCTACTGACTGAATGAAAGGAGCTGGCATCTCACTCTCTTTGAATCTTCTTTATCATGCTAAGAGGAGCAGGAAAAAGCAAAAAATTTCAGAATTGCACCTTGCAATGCGGAGAAATTACAGTTTGTGCATTTACAATATTCATTGATTTTTGCCATTGAAAAACGTCCAGAAATGATTGAAGCTACTGACTGAATGAAAGGAGCTGGCATCTCACTCTCTTTGAATCTTCTTTATCATGCTAAGAGGAGCAGGAAAAAGCAAAAAATTTCAGAATTGCACCTTGCAATGCGGAGAAATTACTGTTTGTGCATTTACAATATTCATTGATTTTTGCCATTGAAAAACGTCCAGAAATGATTGAAGGTACTGACTGAATGAAAGGAGCTGGCATCTCACTCTCTTTGAATCTTCTTTATCATGCTAAGAGGAGCAGGAAAAAGCAAAAAATTTCAGAATTGCACCTTGCAATGCGGAGAAATTACTGTTTGTGCATTTACAATATTCATTGATTTTTGCCATTGAAAAACGTCCAGAAATGATTGAAGCTACTGACTGAATGAAAGGAGCTGGCATCTCACTCTCTTTGAATCTTCTTTATCATGCTAAGAGGAGCAGGAAAAAGCAAAAAATTTCAGAATTGCACCTTGCAATGCGGAGAAATTACTGTTTGTGCATTTACAATATTCATTGATTTTTGCCATTGAAAAATGTCCAGAAATGATTGAAGCTACTGACTGAATGAAAGGAGCTGGCATCTCACTCTCTTTGAATCTTCTTTATCATGCTAAGAGGAGCAGGAAAAAGCAAAAAATTTCAGAATTGCGCCTTGCAATGCGGAGAAATTACTGTTTGTGCATTTACAAAATTCATTGATTTTTGCCATTGAAAAACATCATGTTATTCATATACCAGAAATGATTGAAGCTACTGACTGAAGGAAAGGATCTGGCATCTCACTCTCTTTGAATCTTCTTTATCATGCTTAGAGGAGCAGGAAAAAGCAAAAAATTTCAGAATTGCACCTTGCAATGCGGAGAAATTACTGTTTGTGCATTTACAATATTCATTGATTTTTGCCATTGAAAAACGTCCAGAAATGATTGAAGCTACTGACTGAATGAAAGGAGCTGGCATCTCACTCTCTTTGAATCTTCTTTATCATGCTAAGAGGAGCAGGAAAAAGCAAAACATTTCAGAATTGCACCTTGCAATGCGGAGAAATTACTGTTTGTGCATTTACAATATTCATTGATTTTTGCGATTGAAAAACATCATGTTATTCATATACCAGAAATGATTGAAGCTACTGACTGAATGAAAGGAGCTGGCATCTCACTCTCTTTGAATCTTCTTTATCATGCTAAGAGGAGCAGGAAAAAGTAAAAAATTTCAGAATTGCACCTTGCAATGCGGAGAAATTACTGTTTGTGCATTTACAATATTCAATGATTTTTGCCATTGAAAAACGTCCAGAAATGATTGAAGCTACTGACTGAATGAAATGAGCTGGCATCTCACTCTCTTTGAATCTTGTTTATCATGCTAAGAGGAGCAGGAAAAAGCAAAAAATTTCAGAATTGCACCTTGCAATGCGGAGAAATTACTGTTTGTGCATTTACAATATTCATTGATTTTTGCCATTGAAAAACGTCCAGAAATGATTGAAGCTACTGACTGAATGAAAGGAGCTGGCATCTCACTCTCTTTGAATCTTCTTTATCATGCTAAGAGGAGCAGGAAAAAGCAAAAAATTTCAGAATTGCACCTTGCAATGCGGAGAAATTACTGTTTGTGCATTTACAATATTCATTGATTTTTGCCATTGAAAAACATCATGTTATTCATATACCAGAAATGATTGAAGCTACTGACTGAATGAAAGGAGCTGGCATCTCACTCTCTTTGAATCTTCTTTATCATGCTAAGAGGAGCAGGAAAAAGTAAAAAATTTCAGAATTGCACCTTGCAATGTGGAGAAATTACTGTTTGTGCATTTATAATATTCAATGATTTTTGCCATTGAAAAACGTCCAGAAATGATTGAAGCTACTGACTGAACGAAAGGAGCTGGCATCTCACTCTCTTTGAATCTTCTTTATCATGCTAAGAGGAGCAGGAAAAAGCAAAAAATTTCAGAATTGCACCTTGCAATGCGGAGAAATTACTGTTTGTGCATTTACAATATTCATTGATTTTTGCCATTGAAAAACATCATGTTATTCATGTACCAGAAATGTTTGAAGCTACTGACTGAATGAAAGGAGCTGGCATCTCACTCTCTTTGAATCTTCTTTATCATGCTAAGAGGAGCAGGAAAAAGCAAAAAATTTCAGAATTGCACATTGCAATGCGGAAAAATTACTGTTTGTGCATTTACAATATTCATTGATTTTTGCCATTGAAAAACGTCCAGAAATGATTGAAGCTACTGACTGAATGAAAGGAGCTGGCATCTCACTCTCTTTGAATCTTCTTTATCATGCTAAGAGGAGCAGGAAAAAGCAAAAAATTTCAGAATTGCACCTTGCAATGCGGAGAAATTACTGTTTGTGCATTTACAATATTCATTGATTTTTGCCATTGAAAAACGTCCAGATATGATTGAAGCTACTGACTGAATGAAAGGAGCTGGCATCTCACTCTCTTTGAATCTTCTTTATCATGCTAAGAGGAGCAGGAAAAAGCAAAAACTTTCAGAATTGCACCTTGCAATGCGGAGAAATTACTGTTTGTGCATTTACAATATTCATTGATTTTTGCCATTGAAAAATGTCCAGAAATGATTGAAGCTACTGACTGAATGAAAGGAGCTGGCATCTCACTCTCTTTGAATCTTCTTTATCATGCTAAGAGGAGCAGGAAAAAGCAAAAAATTTCAGAATTGCGCCTTGCAATGCGGAGAAATTACTGTTTGTGCATTTACAAAATTCATTGATTTTTGCCATTGAAAAACATCATGTTATTCATATACCAGAAATGATTGAAGCTACTGACTGAAGGAAAGGATCTGGCATCTCACTCTCTTTGAATCTTCTTTATCATGCTAAGAGGAGCAGGAAAAAGCAAAAAATTTCAGAATTGCACCTTGCAATGCGGAGAAATTACTGTCTGTGCATTTACAATATTCATTGATTTTTGCCATTGAAAAACGTCCAGAAATGATTGAAGCTACTGACTGAATGAAAGGAGCTGGCATCTCACTCTCTTTGAATCTTCTTTATCATGCTAAGAGGAGCAGGAAAAAGCAAAAAATTTCAGAATTGCACCTTGCAATGCGGAGAAATTACTGTTTGTGCATTTACAATATTCATTGATTTTTGCCATTGAAAAACGTCCAGAAATGATTGAAGCTACTGACTGAATGAAAGGAGCTGGCATCTCACTCTCTTTGAATCTTCTTTATCATGCTAAGAGGAGCAGGAAAAAGCAAAAAATTTCAGAATTGCACCTTGCAATGCGGAGAAATTACTGTTTGTGCATTTACAATATTCATTGATTTTTGCCATTGAAAAATGTCCAGAAATGATTGAAGCTACTGACTGAATGAAAGGAGCTGGCATCTCACTCTCTTTGAATCTTCTTTATCATGCTAAGAGGAGCAGGAAAAAGCAAAAAATTTCAGAATTGCGCCTTGCAATGCGGAGAAATTACTGTTTGTGCATTTACAAAATTCATTGATTTTTGCCATTGAAAAATATCATGTTATTCATATACCAGAAATGATTGAAGCTACTGACTGAAGGAAAGGATCTGGCATCTCACTCTCTTTGAATCTTCTTTATCATGCTAAGAGGAGCAGGAAAAAGCAAAAAATTTCAGAATTGCACCTTGCAATGCAGAGAAATTACTGTTTGTGCATTTACAATATTCATTGATTTTTGTCATTGAAAAACGTCCAGAAATGATTGAAGCTACTGACTGAATGAAAGGAGCTGGCATCTCACTCTCTTTGAATCTTCTTTATCATGCTAAGAGGAGCAGGAAAAAGCAAAAAATTTCAGAATTGCACCTTGCAATGCGGAGAAATTACTGTTTGTGCATTTACAATATTCATTGATTTTTGCCATTGAAAAATGTCCAGAAATGATTGAAGCTACTGACTGAATGAAAGGAGCTGGCATCTCACTCTCTTTGAATCTTCTTTATCATGCTAAGAGGAGCAGGAAAAAGCAAAAAATTTCAGAATTGCACATTGCAATGCGGAGAAATTACTGTTTGTGCATTTACAATATTCATTGATTTTTGCCATTGAAAAACGTCCAGAAATGATTGAAGCTACTGACTGAATGAAAGGAGCTGGCATCTCACTCTCTTTGAATCTTCTTTATCATGCTAAGAGGAGCAGGAAAAAGCAAAAAATTTCAGAATTGCACCTTGCAATGCGGAGAAATTACTGTTTGTGCATTTACAATATTCATTGATTTTTGCCATTGAAAAACGTCCAGAAATGATTGAAGCTACTGACTGAATGAAAGGAGCTGGCATCTCACTCTCTTTGAATCTTCTTTATCATGCTAAGAGGAGCAGGAAAAAGCAAAACATTTCAGAATTGCACCTTGCAATGCGGAGAAATTACTGTTTGTGCATTTACAATATTCATTGATTTTTGCCATTGAAAAATGTCCAGAAATGATTGAAGCTACTGACTGAATGAAAGGAGCTGGCATCTCACTCTCTTTGAATCTTCTTTATCATGCTAAGAGGAGCAGGAAAAAGCAAAAAATTTCAGAATTGCGCCTTGCAATGCGGAGAAATTACTGTTTGTGCATTTACAAAATTCATTGATTTTTGCCATTGAAAAACATCATGTTATTCATATACCAGAAATGATTGAAGCTACTGACTGAAGGAAAGGATCTGGCATCTCACTCTCTTTGAATCTTCTTTATCATGCTAAGAGGAGCAGGAAAAAGCAAAAAATTTCAGAATTGCACCTTGCAATGCGGAGAAATTACTGTTTGTGCATTTACAATATTCATTGATTTTTGTCATTGAAAAACGTCCAGAAATGATTGAAGCTACTGACTGAATGAAAGGAGCTGGCATCTCACTCTCTTTGAATCTTCTTTATCATGCTAAGAGGAGCAGGAAAAAGCAAAAAATTTCAGAATTGCACCTTGCAATGCGGAGAAATTACTGTTTGTGCATTTACAATATTCATTGATTTTTGCCATTGAAAAACGTCCAGAAATGATTGAAGCTACTGACTGAATGAAAGGAGCTGGCATCTCACTCTCTTTGAATCTTCTTTATCATGCTAAGAGGAGCAGGAAAAAGCAAAAAATTTCAGAATTGCACCTTGCAATGCGGAGAAATTACTGTTTGTGCATTTACAATATTCATTGATTTTTGCCATTGAAAAATGTCCAGAAATGATTGAAGCTACTGACTGAATGAAAGGAGCTGGCATCTCACTCTCTTTGAATCTTCTTTATCATGCTAAGAGGAGCAGGAAAAAGCAAAAAATTTCAGAATTGCGCCTTGCAATGCGGAGAAATTACTGTTTGTGCATTTACAAAATTCATTGATTTTTGCCATTGAAAAACATCATGTTATTCATATACCAGAAATGATTGAAGCTACTGACTGAAGGAAAGGATCTGGCATCTCACTCTCTTTGAATCTTCTTTATCATGCTAAGAGGAGCAGGAAAAAGCAAAAAATTTCAGAATTGCACCTTGCAATGCGGAGAAATTACTGTTTGTGCATTTACAATATTCATTGATTTTTGCCATTGAAAAACGTCCAGAAATGATTGAAGCTACTGACTGAATGAAAGGAGCTGGCATCTCACTCTCTTTGAATCTTCTTTATCATGCTAAGAGGAGCAGGAAAAAGCAAAAAATTTCAGAATTGCACCTTGCAATGCGGAGAAATTACAGTTTGTGCATTTACAATATTCATTGATTTTTGCGATTGAAAAACATCATGTTATTCATATACCAGAAATGATTGAAGCTACTGACTGAATGAAAGGAGCTGGCATCTCACTCTCTTTGAATCTTCTTTATCATGCTAAGAGGAGCAGGAAAAAGTAAAAAATTTCAGAATTGCACCTTGCAATGCGGAGAAATTACTGTTTGTGCATTTACAATATTCAATGATTTTTGCCATTGAAAAACGTCCAGAAATGATTGAAGCTACTGACTGAATGAAAGGAGCTGGCATCTCACTCTCTTTGAATCTTGTTTATCATGCTAAGAGGAGCAGGAAAAAGCAAAAAATTTCAGAATTGCACCTTGCAATGCGGAGAAATTACTGTTTGTGCATTTACAATATTCATTGATTTTTGCCATTGAAAAACGTCCAGAAATGATTGAAGCTACTGACTGAATGAAAGGAGCTGGCATCTCACTCTCTTTGAATCTTCTTTATCATGCTAAGAGGAGCAGGAAAAAGCAAAAAATTTCAGAATTGCACCTTGCAATGCGGAGAAATTACTGTTTGTGCATTTACAATATTCATTGATTTTTGCTATTGAAAAACATCATGTTATTCATATACCAGAAATGATTGAAGCTACTGACTGAATGAAAGGAGCTGGCATCTCACTCTCTTTGAATCTTCTTTATCATGCTAAGAGGAGCAGGAAAAAGCAAAAAATTTCAGAATTGCACCTTGCAATGCGGAGAAATTACAGTTTGTGCATTTACAATATTCATTGATTTTTGCCATTGAAAAACGTCCAGAAATGATTGAAGCTACTGACTGAATGAAAGGAGCTGGCATCTCACTCTCTTTGAATCTTCTTTATCATGCTAAGAGGAGCAGGAAAAAGCAAAAAATTTCAGAATTGCACCTTGCAATGCGGAGAAATTACTGTTTGTGCATTTACAATATTCATTGATTTTTGCCATTGAAAAACGTCCAGAAATGATTGAAGGTACTGACTGAATGAAAGGAGCTGGCATCTCACTCTCTTTGAATCTTCTTTATCATGCTAAGAGGAGCAGGAAAAAGCAAAAAATTTCAGAATTGCACCTTGCAATGCGGAGAAATTACTGTTTGTGCATTTACAATATTCATTGATTTTTGCCATTGAAAAACGTCCAGAAATGATTGAAGCTACTGACTGAATGAAAGGAGCTGGCATCTCACTCTCTTTGAATCTTCTTTATCATGCTAAGAGGAGCAGGAAAAAGCAAAAAATTTCAGAATTGCACCTTGCAATGCGGAGAAATTACTGTTTGTGCATTTACAATATTCATTGATTTTTGCCATTGAAAAATGTCCAGAAATGATTGAAGCTACTGACTGAATGAAAGGAGCTGGCATCTCACTCTCTTTGAATCTTCTTTATCATGCTAAGAGGAGCAGGAAAAAGCAAAAAATTTCAGAATTGCGCCTTGCAATGCGGAGAAATTACTGTTTGTGCATTTACAAAATTCATTGATTTTTGCCATTGAAAAACATCATGTTATTCATATACCAGAAATGATTGAAGCTACTGACTGAAGGAAAGGATATGGCATCTCACTCTCTTTGAATCTTCTTTATCATGCTTAGAGGAGCAGGAAAAAGCAAAAAATTTCAGAATTGCACCTTGCAATGCGGAGAAATTACTGTTTGTGCATTTACAATATTCATTGATTTTTGCCATTGAAAAACGTCCAGAAATGATTGAAGCTACTGACTGAATGAAAGGAGCTGGCATCTCACTCTCTTTGAATCTTCTTTATCATGCTAAGAGGAGCAGGAAAAAGCAAAAAATTTCAGAATTGCACCTTGCAATGCGGAGAAATTACTGTTTGTGCATTTACAATATTCATTGATTTTTGCCATTGAAAAATGTCCAGAAATGATTGAAGCTACTGACTGAATGAAAGGAGCTGGCATCTCACTCTCTTTGAATCTTCTTTATCATGCTAAGAGGAGCAGGAAAAAGCAAAAAATTTCAGAATTGCGCCTTGCAATGCGGAGAAATTACTGTTTGTGCATTTACAAAATTCATTGATTTTTGCCATTGAAAAACATCATGTTATTCATATACCAGAAATGATTGAAGCTACTGACTGAAGGAAAGGATCTGGCATCTCACTCTCTTTGAATCTTCTTTATCATGCTAAGAGGAGCAGGAAAAAGCAAAAAATTTCAGAATTGCACCTTGCAATGCGGAGAAATTACTGTTTGTGCATTTACAATATTCATTGATTTTTGCCATTGAAAAACGTCCAGAAATGATTGAAGCTACTGACTGAATGAAAGGAGCTGGCATCTCACTCTCTTTGAATCTTCTTTATCATGCTAAGAGGAGCAGGAAAAAGCAAAAAATTTCAGAATTGCACCTTGCAATGCGGAGAAATTACAGTTTGTGCATTTACAATATTCATTGATTTTTGCGATTGAAAAACATCATGTTATTCATATACCAGAAATGATTGAAGCTACTGACTGAATGAAAGGAGCTGGCATCTCACTCTCTTTGAATCTTCTTTATCATGCTAAGAGGAGCAGGAAAAAGTAAAAAATTTCAGAATTGCACCTTGCAATGCAGAGAAATTACTGTTTGTGCATTTACAATATTCAATGATTTTTGCCATTGAAAAACGTCCAGAAATGATTGAAGCTACTGACTGAATGAAAGGAGCTGGCATCTCACTCTCTTTGAATCTTGTTTATCATGCTAAGAGGAGCAGGAAAAAGCAAAAAATTTCAGAATTGCACCTTGCAATGCGGAGAAATTACTGTTTGTGCATTTACAATATTCATTGATTTTTGCCATTGAAAAACGTCCAGAAATGATTGAAGCTACTGACTGAATGAAAGGAGCTGGCATCTCACTCTCTTTGAATCTTCTTTATCATGCTAAGAGGAGCAGGAAAAAGCAAAAAATTTCAGAATTGCACCTTGCAATGCGGAGAAATTACTGTTTGTGCATTTACAATATTCATTGATTTTTGCTATTGAAAAACATCATGTTATTCATATACCAGAAATGATTGAAGCTACTGACTGAATGAAAGGAGCTGGCATCTCACTCTCTTTGAATCTTCTTTATCATGCTAAGAGGAGCAGGAAAAAGCAAAAAATTTCAGAATTGCATCTTGCAATGCGGAGAAATTACAGTTTGTGCATTTACAATATTCATTGATTTTTGTAATTGAAAAACGTCCAGAAATGATTGAAGCTACTGACTGAATGAAAGGAGCTGGCATCTCACTCTCTTTGAATCTTCTTTATCATGCTAAGAGGAGCAGGAAAAAGCAAAAAATTTCAGAATTGCACCTTGCAATGCGGAGAAATTACTGTTTGTGCATTTACAATATTCATTGATTTTTGCCATTGAAAAACGTCCAGAAATGATTGAAGGTACTGACTGAATGAAAGGAGCTGGCATCTCACTCTCTTTGAATCTTCTTTATCATGCTAAGAGGAGCAGGAAAAAGCAAAAAATTTCAGAATTGCACCTTGCAATGCGGAGAAATTACTGTTTGTGCATTTACAATATTCATTGATTTTTGCCATTGAAAAACGTCCAGAAATGATTGAAGCTACTGACTGAATGAAAGGAGCTGGCATCTCACTCTCTTTGAATCTTCTTTATCATGCTAAGAGGAGCAGGAAAAAGCAAAAAATTTCAGAATTGCGCCTTGCAATGCGGAGAAATTACTGTTTGTGCATTTACAAAATTCATTGATTTTTGCCATTGAAAAACATCATGTTATTCATATACCAGAAATGATTGAAGCTACTGACTGAAGGAAAGGATATGGCATCTCACTCTCTTTGAATCTTCTTTATCATGCTAAGAGGAGCAGGAAAAAGCAAAAAATTTCAGAATTGCACCTTGCAATGCGGAGAAATTACAGTTTGTGCATTTACAATATTCATTGATTTTTGCCATTGAAAAACGTCCAGAAATGATTGAAGCTACTGACTGAATGAAAGGAGCTGGCATCTCACTCTCTTTGAATCTTCTTTATCATGCTAAGAGGAGCAGGAAAAAGCAAAAAATTTCAGAATTGCACCTTGCAATGCGGAGAAATTACTGTTTGTGCATTTACAATATTCATTGATTTTTGCCATTGAAAAAGGTCCAGAAATAATTGAAGGTACTGACTGAATGAAAGGAGCTGGCATCTCACTCTCTTTGAATCTTCTTTATCATGCTAAGAGGAGCAGGAAAAAGCAAAAAATTTCAGAATTGCACCTTGCAATGCGGAGAAATTACTGTTTGTGCATTTACAATATTCATTGATTTTTGCCATTGAAAAACGTCCAGAAATGATTGAAGCTACTGACTGAATGAAAGGAGCTGGCATCTCACTCTCTTTGAATCTTCTTTATCATGCTAAGAGGAGCAGGAAAAAGCAAAAAATTTCAGAATTGCACCTTGCAATGCGGAGAAATTACTGTTTGTGCATTTACAATATTCATTGATTTTTGCCATTGAAAAATGTCCAGAAATGATTGAAGCTACTGACTGAATGAAAGGAGCTGGCATCTCACTCTCTTTGAATCTTCTTTATCATGCTAAGAGGAGCAGGAAAAAGCAAAAAATTTCAGAATTGCGCCTTGCAATGCGGAGAAATTACTGTTTGTGCATTTACAAAATTCATTGATTTTTGCCATTGAAAAACATCATGTTATTCATATACCAGAAATGATTGAAGCTACTGACTGAAGGAAAGGATCTGGCATCTCACTCTCTTTGAATCTTCTTTATCATGCTTAGAGGAGCAGGAAAAAGCAAAAAATTTCAGAATTGCACCTTGCAATGCGGAGAAATTACTGTTTGTGCATTTACAATATTCATTGATTTTTGCCATTGAAAAACGTCCAGAAATGATTGAAGCTACTGACTGAATGAAAGGAGCTGGCATCTCACTCTCTTTGAATCTTCTTTATCATGCTAAGAGGAGCAGGAAAAAGCAAAAAATTTCAGAATTGCACCTTGCAATGCGGAGAAATTACTGTTTGTGCATTTACAATATTCATTGATTTTTGCGATTGAAAAACATCATATTATTCATATACCAGAAATGATTGAAGCTACTGACTGAATGAAAGGAGCTGGCATCTCACTCTGAATCTTCTTTATCATGCTAAGAGGAGCAGGAAAAAGTAAAAAATTTCAGAATTGCACCTTGCAATGCGGAGAAATTACTGTTTGTGCATTTACAATATTCAATGATTTTTGCCATTGAAAAACGTCCAGAAATGATTGAAGCTACTGACTGAATGAAAGGAGCTGGCATCTCACTCTCTTTGAATCTTGTTTATCATGCTAAGAGGAGCAGGAAAAAGCAAAAAATTTCAGAATTGCACATTGCAATGCGAAGAAATTGCTGTTTGTGCATTTACAATATTCATTGATTTTTGCCATTGAAAAACGTCCAGAAATGGTTGAAGCTACTGACTGAATGAAAGGAGCTGGCATCTCACTCTCTTTGAATCTTCTTTATCATGCTAAGAGGAGCAGGAAAAAGCAAAAAATTTCAGAATTGCACCTTGCAATGCGGAGAAATTACTGTTTGTGCATTTACAATATTCATTGATTTTTGCCATTGAAAAACATCATGTTATTCATATACCAGAAATGATTGAAGCTACTGACTGAATGAAAGGAGCTGGCATCTCACTCTCTTTGAATCTTCTTTATCATGCTAAGAGGAGCAGGAAAAAGTAAAAAATTTCAGAATTGCACCTTGCAATGCGGAGAAATTACTGTTTGTGCATTTATAATATTCAATGATTTTTGCCATTGAAAAACGTCCAGAAATGATTGAAGCTACTGACTGAACGAAAGGAGCTGGCATCTCACTCTCTTTGAATCTTCTTTATCATGCTAAGAGGAGCAGGAAAAAGCAAAAAATTTCAGAATTGCACCTTGCAATGCGGAGAAATTACTGTTTGTGCATTTACAATATTCATTGATTTTTGCCATTGAAAAACATCATGTTATTCATGTACCAGAAATGTTTGAAGCTACTGACTGAATGAAAGGAGCTGGCATCTCACTCTCTTTGAATCTTCTTTATCATGCTAAGAGGAGCAGGAAAAAGCAAAAAATTTCAGAATTGCACATTGCAATGCGGAGAAATTACTGTTTGTGCATTTACAAAATTCATTGATTTTTGCCATTGAAAAACATCATGTTATTCATATACCAGAAATGATTGAAGCTACTGACTGAAGGAAAGGATCTGGCATCTCACTCTCTTTGAATCTTCTTTATCATGCTTAGAGGAGCAGGAAAAAGCAAAAAATTTCAGAATTGCACCTTGCAATGCGGAGAAATTACTGTTTGTGCATTTACAATATTCATTGATTTTTGCCATTGAAAAACGTCCAGAAATGATTGAAGCTACTGACTGAATGAAAGGAGCTGGCATCTCACTCTCTTTGAATCTTCTTTATCATGCTAAGAGGAGCAGGAAAAAGCAAAAAATTTCAGAATTGCACCTTGCAATGCGGAGAAATTACTGTTTGTGCATTTACAATATTCATTGATTTTTGCGATTGAAAAACATCATATTATTCATATACCAGAAATGATTGAAGCTACTGACTGAATGAAAGGAGCTGGCATCTCACTCTGAATCTTCTTTATCATGCTAAGAGGAGCAGGAAAAAGTAAAAAATTTCAGAATTGCACCTTGCAATGCGGAGAAATTACTGTTTGTGCATTTACAATATTCAATGATTTTTGCCATTGAAAAACGTCCAGAAATGATTGAAGCTACTGACTGAATGAAAGGAGCTGGCATCTCACTCTCTTTGAATCTTGTTTATCATGCTAAGAGGAGCAGGAAAAAGCAAAAAATTTCAGAATTGCACATTGCAATGCGGAGAAATTACTGTTTGTGCATTTACAATATTCATTGATTTTTGCCATTGAAAAACGTCCAGAAATGATTGAAGCTACTGACTGAATGAAAGGAGCTGGCATCTCACTCTCTTTGAATCTTCTTTTTCATGCTAAGAGGAGCAGGAAAAAGCAAAAAATTTCAGAATTGCACCTTGCAATGCGGAGAAATTACTGTTTGTGCATTTACAATATTCATTGATTTTTGCCATTGAAAAACATCATGTTATTCATATACCAGAAATGATTGAAGCTACTGACTGAATGAAAGGAGCTGGCATCTCACTCTCTTTGAATCTTCTTTATCATGCTAAGAGGAGCAGGAAAAAGTAAAAAATTTCAGAATTGCACCTTGCAATGCGGAGAAATTACTGTTTGTGCATTTATAATATTCAATGATTTTTGCCATTGAAAAACGTCCAGAAATGATTGAAGCTACTGACTGAACGAAAGGAGCTGGCATCTCACTCTCTTTGAATCTTCTTTATCATGCTAAGAGGAGCAGGAAAAAGCAAAAAATTTCAGAATTGCGCCTTGCAATGCGGAGAAATTACTGTTTGTGCATTTACAAAATTCATTGATTTTTGCCATTGAAAAACATCATGTTATTCATATACCAGAAATGATTGAAGCTACTGACTGAAGGAAAGGATATGGCATCTCACTCTCTTTGAATCTTCTTTATCATGCTAAGAGGAGCAGGAAAAAGCAAAAAATTTCAGAATTGCACCTTGCAATGCGGAGAAATTACAGTTTGTGCATTTACAATATTCATTGATTTTTGCCATTGAAAAACGTCCAGAAATGATTGAAGCTACTGACTGAATGAAAGGAGCTGGCATCTCACTCTCTTTGAATCTTCTTTATCATGCTAAGAGGAGCAGGAAAAAGCAAAAAATTTCAGAATTGCACCTTGCAATGCGGAGAAATTACTGTTTGTGCATTTACAATATTCATTGATTTTTGCCATTGAAAAAGGTCCAGAAATAATTGAAGGTACTGACTGAATGAAAGGAGCTGGCATCTCACTCTCTTTGAATCTTCTTTATCATGCTAAGAGGAGCAGGAAAAAGCAAAAAATTTCAGAATTGCACCTTGCAATGCGGAGAAATTACTGTTTGTGCATTTACAATATTCATTGATTTTTGCCATTGAAAAACGTCCAGAAATGATTGAAGCTACTGACTGAATGAAAGGAGCTGGCATCTCACTCTCTTTGAATCTTCTTTATCATGCTAAGAGGAGCAGGAAAAAGCAAAAAATTTCAGAATTGCACCTTGCAATGCGGAGAAATTACTGTTTGTGCATTTACAATATTCATTGATTTTTGCCATTGAAAAATGTCCAGAAATGATTGAAGCTACTGACTGAATGAAAGGAGCTGGCATCTCACTCTCTTTGAATCTTCTTTATCATGCTAAGAGGAGCAGGAAAAAGCAAAAAATTTCAGAATTGCGCCTTGCAATGCGGAGAAATTACTGTTTGTGCATTTACAAAATTCATTGATTTTTGCCATTGAAAAACATCATGTTATTCATATACCAGAAATGATTGAAGCTACTGACTGAAGGAAAGGATCTGGCATCTCACTCTCTTTGAATCTTCTTTATCATGCTTAGAGGAGCAGGAAAAAGCAAAAAATTTCAGAATTGCACCTTGCAATGCGGAGAAATTACTGTTTGTGCATTTACAATATTCATTGATTTTTGCCATTGAAAAACGTCCAGAAATGATTGAAGCTACTGACTGAATGAAAGGAGCTGGCATCTCACTCTCTTTGAATCTTCTTTATCATGCTAAGAGGAGCAGGAAAAAGCAAAAAATTTCAGAATTGCACCTTGCAATGCGGAGAAATTACTGTTTGTGCATTTACAATATTCATTGATTTTTGCGATTGAAAAACATCATATTATTCATATACCAGAAATGATTGAAGCTACTGACTGAATGAAAGGAGCTGGCATCTCACTCTGAATCTTCTTTATCATGCTAAGAGGAGCAGGAAAAAGTAAAAAATTTCAGAATTGCACCTTGCAATGCGGAGAAATTACTGTTTGTGCATTTACAATATTCAATGATTTTTGCCATTGAAAAACGTCCAGAAATGATTGAAGCTACTGACTGAATGAAAGGAGCTGGCATCTCACTCTCTTTGAATCTTGTTTATCATGCTAAGAGGAGCAGGAAAAAGCAAAAAATTTCAGAATTGCACATTGCAATGCGAAGAAATTGCTGTTTGTGCATTTACAATATTCATTGATTTTTGCCATTGAAAAACGTCCAGAAATGGTTGAAGCTACTGACTGAATGAAAGGAGCTGGCATCTCACTCTCTTTGAATCTTCTTTATCATGCTAAGAGGAGCAGGAAAAAGCAAAAAATTTCAGAATTGCACCTTGCAATGCGGAGAAATTACTGTTTGTGCATTTACAATATTCATTGATTTTTGCCATTGAAAAACATCATGTTATTCATATACCAGAAATGATTGAAGCTACTGACTGAATGAAAGGAGCTGGCATCTCACTCTCTTTGAATCTTCTTTATCATGCTAAGAGGAGCAGGAAAAAGTAAAAAATTTCAGAATTGCACCTTGCAATGCGGAGAAATTACTGTTTGTGCATTTATAATATTCAATGATTTTTGCCATTGAAAAACGTCCAGAAATGATTGAAGCTACTGACTGAACGAAAGGAGCTGGCATCTCACTCTCTTTGAATCTTCTTTATCATGCTAAGAGGAGCAGGAAAAAGCAAAAAATTTCAGAATTGCACCTTGCAATGCGGAGAAATTACTGTTTGTGCATTTACAATATTCATTGATTTTTGCCATTGAAAAACATCATGTTATTCATGTACCAGAAATGTTTGAAGCTACTGACTGAATGAAAGGAGCTGGCATCTCACTCTCTTTGAATCTTCTTTATCATGCTAAGAGGAGCAGGAAAAAGCAAAAAATTTCAGAATTGCACATTGCAATGCGGAGAAATTACTGTTTGTGCATTTACAAAATTCATTGATTTTTGCCATTGAAAAACATCATGTTATTCATATACCAGAAATGATTGAAGCTACTGACTGAAGGAAAGGATCTGGCATCTCACTCTCTTTGAATCTTCTTTATCATGCTTAGAGGAGCAGGAAAAAGCAAAAAATTTCAGAATTGCACCTTGCAATGCGGAGAAATTACTGTTTGTGCATTTACAATATTCATTGATTTTTGCCATTGAAAAACGTCCAGAAATGATTGAAGCTACTGACTGAATGAAAGGAGCTGGCATCTCACTCTCTTTGAATCTTCTTTATCATGCTAAGAGGAGCAGGAAAAAGCAAAAAATTTCAGAATTGCACCTTGCAATGCGGAGAAATTACTGTTTGTGCATTTACAATATTCATTGATTTTTGCGATTGAAAAACATCATATTATTCATATACCAGAAATGATTGAAGCTACTGACTGAATGAAAGGAGCTGGCATCTCACTCTGAATCTTCTTTATCATGCTAAGAGGAGCAGGAAAAAGTAAAAAATTTCAGAATTGCACCTTGCAATGCGGAGAAATTACTGTTTGTGCATTTACAATATTCAATGATTTTTGCCATTGAAAAACGTCCAGAAATGATTGAAGCTACTGACTGAATGAAAGGAGCTGGCATCTCACTCTCTTTGAATCTTGTTTATCATGCTAAGAGGAGCAGGAAAAAGCAAAAAATTTCAGAATTGCACATTGCAATGCGGAGAAATTACTGTTTGTGCATTTACAATATTCATTGATTTTTGCCATTGAAAAACGTCCAGAAATGATTGAAGCTACTGACTGAATGAAAGGAGCTGGCATCTCACTCTCTTTGAATCTTCTTTTTCATGCTAAGAGGAGCAGGAAAAAGCAAAAAATTTCAGAATTGCACCTTGCAATGCGGAGAAATTACTGTTTGTGCATTTACAATATTCATTGATTTTTGCCATTGAAAAACATCATGTTATTCATATACCAGAAATGATTGAAGCTACTGACTGAATGAAAGGAGCTGGCATCTCACTCTCTTTGAATCTTCTTTATCATGCTAAGAGGAGCAGGAAAAAGTAAAAAATTTCAGAATTGCACCTTGCAATGCGGAGAAATTACTGTTTGTGCATTTATAATATTCAATGATTTTTGCCATTGAAAAACGTCCAGAAATGATTGAAGCTACTGACTGAACCAAAGGAGCTGGCATCTCACTCTCTTTGAATCTTCTTTATCATGCTAAGAGGAGCAGGAAAAAGCAAAAAATTTCAGAATTGCACCTTGCAATGCGGAGAAATTACTGTTTGTGCATTTACAATATTCATTGATTTTTGCCATTGAAAAACATCATGTTATTCATGTACCAGAAATGTTTGAAGCTACTGACTGAATGAAAGGAGCTGGCATCTCACTCTCTTTGAATCTTCTTTATCATGCTAAGAGGAGCAGGAAAAAGCAAAAAATTTCAGAATTGCACATTGCAATGCGGAGAAATTACTGTTTGTGCATTTACAATATTCATTGATTTTTGCCATTGAAAAACGTCCAGAAATGATTGAAGCTACTGACTGAATGAAAGGAGCTGGCATCTCACTCTCTTTGAATCTTCTTTATCATGCTAAGAGGAGCAGGAAAAAGCAAAAAATTTCAGAATTGCACCTTGCAATGCGGAGAAATTACTGTTTGTGCATTTACAATATTCATTGATTTTTGCCATTGAAAAATGTCCAGAAATGATTGAAGCTACTGACTGAATGAAAGGAGCTGGCATCTCACTCTCTTTGAATCTTCTTTATCATGCTAAGAGGAGCAGGAAAAAGCAAAAAATTTCAGAATTGCACCTTGCAATGCGGAGAAATTACTGTTTGTGCATTTACAATATTCATTGATTTTTGCCATTGAAAAATGTCCAGAAATGATTGAAGCTACTGACTGAATGAAAGGAGCTGGCATCTCACTCTCTTTGAATCTTCTTTATCATGCTAAGAGGAGCAGGAAAAAGCAAAAAATTTCAGAATTGCGCCTTGCAATGCGGAGAAATTACTGTTTGTGCATTTACAAAATTCATTGATTTTTGCCATTGAAAAACATCATGTTATTCATATACCAGAAATGATTGAAGCTACTGACTGAAGGAAAGGATCTGGCATCTCACTCTCTTTGAATCTTCTTTATCATGCTAAGAGGAGCAGGAAAAAGCAAAAAATTTCAGAATTGCACCTTGCAATGCGGAGAAATTACTGTTTGTGCATTTACAATATTCATTGATTTTTGCCATTGAAAAACGTCCAGAAATGATTGAAGCTACTGACTGAATGAAAGGAGCTGGCATCTCACTCTCTTTGAATCTTCTTTATCATGCTAAGAGGAGCAGGAAAAAGCAAAAAATTTCAGAATTGCACCTTGCAATGCGGAGAAATTACTGTTTGTGCATTTACAATATTCATTGATTTTTGCCATTGAAAAACGTCCAGAAATGATTGAAGCTACTGACTGAATGAAAGGAGCTGGCATCTCACTCTCTTTGAATCTTCTTTATCATGCTAAGAGGAGCAGGAAAAAGCAAAAAATTTCAGAATTGCACCTTGCAATGCGGAGAAATTACTGTTTGTGCATTTACAATATTCATTGATTTTTGCCATTGAAAAATGTCCAGAAATTATTGAAGCTACTGACTGAATGAAAGGAGCTGGCATCTCACTCTCTTTGAATCTTCTTTATCATGCTAAGAGGAGCAGGAAAAAGCAAAAAGTTTCAGAATTGCACCTTGCAATGCGGAGAAATTACTGTTTGTGCATTTACAATATTCATTGGTTTTTGCCATTGAAAAACGTCCAGAAATGATTGAAGCTACTGACTGAATGAAAGGAGCTGGCATCTCACTCTCTTTGAATCTTCTTTATCATGCTAAGAGGAGCAGGAAAAAGCAAAAAATTTCAGAATTGCACCTTGCAATGCGGAGAAATTACTGTTTGTGCATTTACAATATTCATTGATTTTTGCGATTGAAAAACATCATGTTATTCATATACCAGAAATGATTGAAGCTACTGACTGAATGAAAGGAGCTGGCATCTCACTCTCTTTGAATCTTCTTTATCATGCTAAGAGGAGCAGGAAAAAGTAAAAAATTTCAGAATTGCACCTTGCAATGCGGAGAAATTACTGATTGTGCATTTACAATATTCAATGATTTTTGCCATTGAAAAACGTCCAGAAATGATTAAAGCTACTGACTGAATGAAAGGAGCTGGCATCTCACTCTCTTTGAATCTTCTTTATCATGCTAAGAGGAGCAGGAAAAAGCAAAAAATTTCAGAATTGCACCTTGCAATGCGGAGAAATTACTGTTTGTGCATTTACAATATTCATTGATTTTTGCCATTGAAAAACGTCCAGAAATGATTGAAGCTACTGACTGAATGAAAGGAGCTGGCATCTCACTCTCTTTGAATCTTCTTTATCATGCTAAGAGGAGCAGGAAAAAGCAAAAAATTTCAGAATTGCACCTTGCAATGCGGAGAAATTACTGTTTGTGCATTTACAATATTCATTGATTTTTGCCATTGAAAAACATCATGTTATTCATATACCAGAAATGATTGAAGCTACTGACTGAATGAAAGGAGCTGGCATCTCACTCTCTTTGAATCTTCTTTATCATGCTAAGAGGAGCAGGAAAAAGTAAAAAATTTCAGAATTGCGCCTTGCAATGCGGAGAAATTACTGTTTGTGCATTTACAAAATTCATTGATTTTTGCCATTGAAAAACATCATGTTATTCATATACCAGAAATGATTGAAGCTACTGACTGAAGGAAAGGATCTGGCATCTCACTCTCTTTGAATCTTCTTTATCATGCTTAGAGGAGCAGGAAAAAGCAAAGAATTTCAGAATTGCACCTTGCAATGCGGAGAAATTACTGTTTGTGCATTTACAATATTCATTGATTTTTGCCATTGAAAAACGTCCAGAAATGATTGAAGCTACTGACTGAATGAAAGGAGCTGGCATCTCACTCTCTTTGAATCTTCTTTATCATGCTAAGAGGAGCAGGAAAAAGCAAAAAATTTCAGAATTGCACCTTGCAATGCGGAGAAATTACTGTTTGTGCATTTACAATATTCATTGATTTTTGCGATTGAAAAACATCATGTTATTCATATACCAGAAATGATTGAAGCTACTGACTGAATGAAAGGAGCTGGCATCTCACTCTCTTTGAATCTTCTTTATCATGCTAAGAGGAGCAGGAAAAAGTAAAAAATTTCAGAATTGCACCTTGCAATGCGGAGAAATTACTGTTTGTGCATTTACAATATTCATTGATTTTTGCCATTGAAAAACGTCCAGAAATGATTGAAGCTACTGACTGAATGAAAGGAGCTGGCATCTCACTCTCTTTGAATCTTCTTTATCATGCTAAGAGGAGCAGGAAAAAGCAAAAAATTTCAGAATTGCACCTTGCAATGCGGAGAAATTACTGTTTGTGCATTTACAATATTCATTGATTTTTGCCATTGAAAAACGTCCAGAAATTATTGAAGCTACTGACTGAATGAAAGGAGCTGGCATCTCACTCTCTTTGAATCTTCTTTATCATGCTAAGAGGAGCAGGAAAAAGCAAAAAATTTCAGAATTGCACCTTGCAATGCGGAGAAATTACTGTTTGTGCATTTACAATATTCATTGATTTTTGCCATTGAAAAACATGTTATTCATATACCAGAAATGTTTGAAGCTACTGACTGAATGAAAGGAGCTGGCACCTCACTCTCTTTGAATCTTCTTTATCATGCTAAGAGGAGCAGGAAAAAGCAAAAAATTTCAGAATTGCACCTTGCAATGTGGAGAAATTACTGTTTGTGCATTTACAATATTCATTGATTTTTACCATTGAAAAACGTCCAGAAATGATTGAAGCTACTGACTGAATGAAAGTAGCTGGCATCTCACTCTCTTTGAATCTTCTTTATCATGCTAAGACGAGCAGGAAAAAGCAAAAAATTTCAGACTTGCACCTTGCAATGCGGAGAAATTACTGTTTGTGCATTTACAATATTCATTGATTTTTGCCATTGAAAAACATCATGTTATTCATATACCAGAAATGTTTGAAGCTACTGACTGAATGAAAGGAGCTGGCATCTCACTCTCTTTGAATCTTCTTTATCATGCTAAGAGGAGCAGGAAAAAGCAAAAAATTTCAGAATTGCACCTTGCAATGCGGAGAAATTACTGTTTGTGCATTTACAATATTCATTGATTTTTGCCATTTAAAAACGTCCAGAAATGATTGAAGCTACTGACTGAATGAAAGGAGCTGGCATCTCACTCTCTTTGAATCTTCTTTATCATGCTAAGAGGAGCAGGAAAAAGCAAAAAATTTCAGAATTGCACCTTGCAATGCGGAGAAATTACTGTTTGTGCATTTACAATATTCATTGATTTTTGCCATTGAAAAACGTCCAGAAATGATTGAAGCTACTGACTGAATGAAAGGAGCTGGCATCTCACTCTCTTTGAATCTTCTTTATCATGCTAAGAGGAGCAGGAAAAAGCAAAAAATTTCAGAATTGCACCTTGCAATGCGGAGAAATTACTGTTTGTGCATTTACAATATTCATTGATTTTTGCCATTGAAAAACATGTTATTCATATACCAGAAATGTTTGAAGCTACTGACTGAATGAAAGGAGCTGGCACCTCACTCTCTTTGAATCTTCTTTATCATGCTAAGAGGAGCGGGAAAAAGCAAAAAAATTCAGAATTGCACCTTGCAATGCGGAGAAATTACTGTTTGTGCATTTACAATATTCATTGATTTTTGCCATTGAAAAACGTCCAGAAATGATTGAAGGTACTGACTGAATGAAAGGAGCTGGCATCTCACTCTCTTTGAATCTTCTTTATCATGCTAAGAGGAGCAGGAAAAACCAAAACATTTCAGAATTGCACCTTGCAATGCGGAGAAATTACTGTTTGTGCATTTACAAAATTCATTGATTTTTGCCATTGAAAAACGTCCAGAAATGATTGAAGCTACTGACTGAATGAAAGGAGCTGGCATCTCACTCTCTTTGAATCTTCTTTATCATGCTAAGAGGAGCAGGAAAAAGCAAAAAATTTCAGAATTGCACCTTGCAATGCGGAGAAATTACAGTTTGTGCATTTACAATATTCATTGATTTTTGCCATTGAGAAACGTCCAGAAATGATTGAAGCTACTGACTGAATGAAAGGAGCTGGCATCTCACTCTCTTTGAATCTTTATCATGCTAAGAGGAGCAGGAAAAAGCAAAAAATTTCAGAATTGCACCTTGCAATGCGGAGAAATTACTGTTTGTGCATTTACAATATTCATTGATTTTTGCCATTGAAAAACATCATGTTATTCATATACCAGAAATGTTTGAAGCTACTGACTGAATGAAAGGAGCTGGCATCTCACTCTCTTTGAATCTTCTTTATCATGCTAAGAGGAGCAGGAAAAAGCAAAAAATTTCAGAATTGCACCTTGCAATGTGGAGAAATTACTGTTTGTGCATTTACAATATTCATTGATTTTTACCATTGAAAAACGTCCAGAAATGATTGAAGCTACTGACTGAATGAAAGTAGCTGGCATCTCACTCTCTTTGAATCTTCTTTATCATGCTAAGAGGAGCAGGAAAAAGCAAAAAATTTCAGACTTGCACCTTGCAATGCGGAGAAATTACTGTTTGTGCATTTACAATATTCATTGATTTTTGCCATTGAAAAACATCATGTTATTGATATACCAGAAATGTTTGAAGCTACTGACTGAATGAAAGGAGCTGGCATCTCACTCTCTTTGAATCTTCTTTATCATGCTAAGAGGAGCAGGAAAAAGCAAAAAATTTCAGAATTGCACCTTGCAATGCGGAGAAATTACTGTTTGTGCATTTACAATATTCATTGATTTTTTCCATTGAAAAACATCATGTTATTCATATACCAGAAATGTTTGAAGCTACTGACTGAATGAAAGGAGCTGGCATCTCACTCTCTTTGAATCTTCTTTATCATGCTAAGAGGAGCAGGAAAAAGCAAAAAATTTCAGAATTGCACCTTGCAATGCGGAGAAATTACTGTTTGTGCATTTACAATATTCATTGATTTTTGCCATTGAAAAACGTCCAGAAATGATTGAAGCTACTGACTGAATGAAAGGAGCTGGCATCTCACTCTCTTTGAATCTTCTTTATCATGCTAAGAGGAGCTGGAAAAAGCAAAAAATTTCAGAATTGCACCTTGCAATGCGGAGAAATTACTGTTTGTGCATTTACAATATTCATTGATTTTTGCCATTGAAAAACGTCCAGAAATGATTGAAGGTACTGACTGAATGAAAGGAGCTGGCATCTCACTCTCTTTGAATCTTCTTTATCATGCTAAGAGGAGCAGGAAAAAGCAAAAAATTTCAGAATTGCACCTTGCAATGCGGAGAAATTACTGTTTGTGCATTTACAATATTCATTGATTTTTGCCATTGAAAAACGTCCAGAAATGATTGAAGCTACTGACTGAATGAAAGGAGCTGGCATCTCACTCTCTTTGAATCTTCTTTATCATGCTAAGAGGAGCAGGAAAAAGCAAAAAATTTCAGAATTGCACCTTGCAATGCGGAGAAATTACTGTTTGTGCATTTACAATATTCATTGATTTTTGCCATTGAAAAACATCCAGAAATGATTGAAGCTACTGACTGAATGAAAGGAGCTGGCATCTCACTCTCTTTGAATCTTCTTTATCATGCTAAGAGGAGCAGGAAAAAGCAAAAAATTTCAGAATTGCACCTTGCAATGCGGAGAAATTACTGTTTGTGCATTTACAATATTCATTGATTTTTGCCATTGAAAAACATCATGTTATTCATATACCAGAAATGTTTGAAGCTACTGACTGAATGAAAGGAGCTGGCATCTCACTCTCTTTGAATCTTCTTTATCATGCTAAGAGGAGCAGGAAAAAGCAAAAAATTTCAGAATTGCACCTTGCAATGTGGAGAAATTACTGTTTGTGCATTTACAATATTCATTGATTTTTACCATTGAAAAACGTCCAGAAATGATTGAAGCTACTGACTGAATGAAAGTAGCTGGCATCTCACTCTCTTTGAATCTTCTTTATCATGCTAAGAGGAGCAGGAAAAAGCAAAAAATTTCAGACTTGCACCTTGCAATGCGGAGAAATTACTGTTTGTGCATTTACAATATTCATTGATTTTTGCCATTGAAAAACATCATGTTATTCATATACCAGAAATGTTTGAAGCTACTGACTGAATGAAAGGAGCTGGCATCTCACTCTCTCTGAATCTTCTTTATCATGCTAAGAGGAGCAGGAAAAAGCAAAAAATTTCAGAATTGCACCTTGCAATGCGGAGAAATTACTGTTTGTGCATTTACAATATTCATTGATTTTTGCCATTGAAAAACATCATGTTATTCATATACCAGAAATGTTTGAAGCTACTGACTGAATGAAAGGAGCTGGCATCTCACTCTCTTTGAATCTTCTTTATCATGCTAAGAGGAGCAGAAAAAAGCAAAAAATTTCAGACTTGCACCTTGCAATGCGGAGAAATTACTGTTTGTGCATTTACAATATTCATTGATTTTTGCCATTGAAAAACATCATGTTATTCATATACCAGAAATGTTTGAAGCTACTGACTGAATGAAAGGAGCTGGCATCTCACTCTCTTTGAATCTTCTTTATCATGCTAAGAGGAGCAGGAAAAAGCAAAAAATTTCAGAATTGCACCTTGCAATGCGGAGAAATTACTGTTTGTGCATTTACAATATTCATTGATTTTTGCCATTGAAAAACGTCCAGAAATGATTGAAGGTACTGACTGAATGAAAGGAGCTGGCATCTCACTCTCTTTGAATCTTCTTTATCATGCTAAGAGGAGCAGGAAAAAGCAAAAAGTTTCAGAATTGCAACTTGCAATGCGGAGAAATTACTGTTTGTGCATTTACAATATTCATTGATTTTTGCCATTGAAAAACGTCCAGAAATGATTGAAGCTACTGACTGAATGAAAGGAGCTGGCATCTCACTCTCTTTGAATCTTCTTTATCATGCTAAGTGGAGCAGGAAAAAGCAAAAAATTTCAGAATTGCACCTTGCAATGCGGAGAAATTACAGTTTGTGCATTTACAATATTCATTGATTTTTGCCATTGAAAAACGTCCAGAAATGATTGAAGCTACTGACTGAATGAAAGGAGCTGGCATCTCACTCTCTTTGAATCTTCTTTATCATGCTAAGAGGAGCAGGAAAAAGCAAAAAATTTCAGAATTGCACCTTGCAATGCGGAGAAATTACTGTTTGTGCATTTACAATATTCGTTGATTTTTGCCATTGAAAAACGTCCAGAAATGATTGAAGCTACTGACTGAATGAAAGGAGCTGGCATCTCACTCTCTTTGAATCTTCTTTATCATGCTAAGAGGAGCAGGAAAAAGCAAAAAATTTCAGAATTGCACCTTGCAATGCGGAGAAATTACAGTTTGTGCATTTACAATATTCATTGATTTTTGCCATTGAAAAACGTCCAGAAATGATTGAAGCTACTGACTGAATGAAAGGAGCTGGCATCTCACTCTCTTTGAATCTTCTTTATCATGCTAAGAGGAGCAGGAAAAAGCAAAAAATTTCAGAATTGCACCTTGCAATGCGGAGAATTTACTGTTTGTGCATTTACAATATTCATTGATTTTTGCCATTGAAAAACATGTTATTCATATACCAGAAATGTTTGAAGCTCCTGACTGAATGAAAGGAGCTGGCACCTCACTCTCTTTGAATCTTCTTTATCATGCTAAGAGGAGCAGGAAAAAGCAAAAAATTTCAGAATTGCACCTTGCAATGCGGAGAAATTACTGTTTGTGCATTTACAATATTCATTGATTTTTGCCATTGAAAAACGTCCAGAAATGATTGAAGCTACTGACTGAATGAAAGGAGCTGGCATCTCACTCTCTTTGAATCTTCTTTATCATGCTAAGAGGAGCAGGAAAAAGCAAAAAATTTCAGAATTGCACCTTGCAATGCGGAGAAATTACTGTTTGTGCATTTACAATATTCATTGATTTTTGCCATTGAAAAATGTCCAGAAATGATTGAAGCTACTGACTGAATGAAAGGAGCTGGCATCTCACTCTCTTTGAATCTTCTTTATCATGCTAAGAGGAGCAGGAAAAAGCAAAAAATTTCAGAATTGCGCCTTGCAATGCGGAGAAATTACTGTTTGTGCATTTACAAAATTCATTGATTTTTGCCATTGAAAAACATCATGTTATTCATATACCAGAAATGATTGAAGCTACTGACTGAAGGAAAGGAGCTGGCATCTCACTCTCTTTGAATCTTCTTTATCATGCTAAGAGGAGCAGGAAAAAGCAAAAAATTTCAGAATTGCACCTTGCAATGCGGAGAATTTACTGTTTGTGCATTTACAATATTCATTGATTTTTGCCATTGAAAAACGTCCAGAAATGATTGAAGCTACTGACTGAATGAAAGGAGCTGGCATCTCACTCTCTTTGAATCTTCTTTATCATGCTAAGAGGAGCAGGAAAAAGCAAAAAATTTCAGAATTGCACCTTGCAATGCGGAGAAATTACAGTTTGTGCATTTACAATATTCATTGATTTTTGCCATTGAAAAACGTCCAGAAATGATTGAAGCTACTGACTGAATGAAAGGAGCTGGCATCTCACTCTCTTTGAATCTTCTTTATCATGCTAAGAGGAGCAGGAAAAAGCAAAAAATTTCAGAATTGCACCTTGCAATGCGGAGAAATTACTGTTTGTGCATTTACAATATTCGTTGATTTTTGCCATTGAAAAACGTCCAGAAATGATTGAAGCTACTGACTGAATGAAAGGAGCTGGCATCTCACTCTCTTTGAATCTTCTTTATCATGCTAAGAGGAGCAGGAAAAAGCAAAAAATTTCAGAATTGCACCTTGCAATGCGGAGAAATTACTGTTTGTGCATTTACAATATTCATTGATTTTTGCCATTGAAAAACATCATGTTATTCATATACCAGAAATGTTTGAAGCTACTGACTGAATGAAAGGAGCTGGCATCTCACTCTCTTTGAATCTTCTTTATCATGCTAAGAGGAGCAGGAAAAAGCAAAAAATTTCAGAATTGCACCTTGCAATGCGGAGAAATTACTGTTTGTGCATTTACAATATTCATTGATTTTTGCCATTGAAAAACATAATGTTATTCATATACCAGAAATGTTTGAAGCTACTGACTGAATGAAAGGAGCTGGCATCTCAATCTCTTTGAATCTTCTTTATCATGCTAAGAGGAGCATGAAAAAGCAAAAAATTTCAGAATTGCACCTTGCAATGTGGAGAAATTACTGTTTGTGCATTTACAATATTCATTGATTTTTACCATTGAAAAACGTCCAGAAATGATTGAAGCTACTGACTGAATGAAAGTAGCTGGCATCTCACTCTCTTTGAATCTTCTTTATCATGCTAAGAGGAGCAGGAAAAAGCAAAAAATTTCAGACTTGCACCTTGCAATGCGGAGAAATTACTGTTTGTGCATTTACAATATTCATTGATTTTTGCCATTGAAAAACATCATGTTATTCATATACCAGAAATGTTTGAAGCTACTGACTGAATGAAAGGAGCTGGCATCTCACTCTCTTTGAATCTTCTTTATCATGCTAAGAGGAGCAGAAAAAAGCAAAAAATTTCAGACTTGCACCTTGCAATGCGGAGAAATTACTGTTTGTGCATTTACAATATTCATTGATTTTTGCCATTGAAAAACATCATGTTATTCATATACCAGAAATGTTTGAAGCTACTGACTGAATGAAAGGAGCTGGCATCTCACTCTCTTTGAATCTTCTTTATCATGCTAAGAGGAGCAGGAAAAAGCAAAAAATTTCAGAATTGCACCTTGCAATGCGGAGAAATTACTGTTTGTGCATTTACAATATTCATTGATTTTTGCCATTTAAAAAGGTCCAGAAATGATTGAAGGTACTGACTGAATGAAAGGAGCTGGCATCTCACTCTCTTTGAATCTTCTTTATCATGCTAAGAGGAGCAGGAAAAAGCAAAAAATTTCAGAATTGCAACTTGCAATGCGGAGAAATTACTGTTTGTGCATTTACAATATTCATTGATTTTTGCCATTGAAAAACGTCCAGAAATGATTGAAGCTACTGACTGAATGAAAGGAGCTGGCATCTCACTCTCTTTGAATCTTCTTTATCATGCTAAGTGGAGCAGGAAAAAGCAAAAAATTTCAGAATTGCACCTTGCAATGCGGAGAAATTACAGTTTGTGCATTTACAATATTCATTGATTTTTGCCATTGAAAAACGTCCAGAAATGATTGAAGCTACTGACTGAATGAAAGGAGCTGGCATCTCACTCTCTTTGAATCTTCTTTATCATGCTAAGAGGAGCAGGAAAAAGCAAAAAATTTCAGAATTGCACCTTGCAATGCGGAGAAATTACTGTTTGTGCATTTACAATATTCGTTGATTTTTGCCATTGAAAAACGTCCAGAAATGATTGAAGCTACTGACTGAATGAAAGGAGCTGGCATCTCACTCTCTTTGAATCTTCTTTATCATGCTAAGAGGAGCAGGAAAAAGCAAAAAATTTCAGAATTGCACCTTGCAATGCGGAGAAATTACAGTTTGTGCATTTACAATATTCATTGATTTTTGCCATTGAAAAACGTCCAGAAATGATTGAAGCTACTGACTGAATGAAAGGAGCTGGCATCTCACTCTCTTTGAATCTTCTTTATCATGCTAAGAGGAGCAGGAAAAAGCAAAAAATTTCAGAATTGCACCTTGCAATGCGGAGAATTTACTGTTTGTGCATTTACAATATTCATTGATTTTTGCCATTGAAAAACATGTTATTCATATACCAGAAATGTTTGAAGCTCCTGACTGAAGGAAAGGAGCTGGCACCTCACTCTCTTTGAATCTTCTTTATCATGCTAAGAGGAGCAGGAAAAAGCAAAAAATTTCAGAATTGCACCTTGCAATGCGGAGAAATTACTGTTTGTGCATTTACAATATTCATTGATTTTTGCCATTGAAAAATGTCCAGAAATGATTGAAGCTACTGACTGAATGAAAGGAGCTGGCATCTCACTCTCTTTGAATCTTCTTTATCATGCTAAGAGGAGCAGGAAAAAGCAAAAAATTTCAGAATTGCGCCTTGCAATGCGGAGAAATTACTGTTTGTGCATTTACAAAATTCATTGATTTTTGCCATTGAAAAACATCATGTTATTCATATACCAGAAATGATTGAAGCTACTGACTGAAGGAAAGGAGCTGGCATCTCACTCTCTTTGAATCTTCTTTATCATGCTAAGAGGAGCAGGAAAAAGCAAAAAATTTCAGAATTGCACCTTGCAATGCGGAGAATTTACTGTTTGTGCATTTACAATATTCATTGATTTTTGCCATTGAAAAACGTCCAGAAATGATTGAAGCTACTGACTGAATGAAAGGAGCTGGCATCTCACTCTCTTTGAATCTTCTTTATCATGCTAAGAGGAGCAGGAAAAAGCAAAAAATTTCAGAATTGCACCTTGCAATGCGGAGAAATTACAGTTTGTGCATTTACAATATTCATTGATTTTTGCCATTGAAAAACGTCCAGAAATGATTGAAGCTACTGACTGAATGAAAGGAGCTGGCATCTCACTCTCTTTGAATCTTCTTTATCATGCTAAGAGGAGCAGGAAAAAGCAAAAAATTTCAGAATTGCACCTTGCAATGCGGAGAAATTACTGTTTGTGCATTTACAATATTCGTTGATTTTTGCCATTGAAAAACGTCCAGAAATGATTGAAGCTACTGACTGAATGAAAGGAGCTGGCATCTCACTCTCTTTGAATCTTCTTTATCATGCTAAGAGGAGCAGGAAAAAGCAAAAAATTTCAGAATTGCACCTTGCAATGCGGAGAAATTACTGTTTGTGCATTTACAATATTCATTGATTTTTGCCATTGAAAAACATCATGTTATTCATATACCAGAAATGTTTGAAGCTACTGACTGAATGAAAGGAGCTGGCATCTCACTCTCTTTGAATCTTCTTTATCATGCTAAGAGGAGCAGGAAAAAGCAAAAAATTTCAGAATTGCACCTTGCAATGCGGAGAAATTACTGTTTGTGCATTTACAATATTCATTGATTTTTGCCATTGAAAAACATAATGTTATTCATATACCAGAAATGTTTGAAGCTACTGACTGAATGAAAGGAGCTGGCATCTCAATCTCTTTGAATCTTCTTTATCATGCTAAGAGGAGCATGAAAAAGCAAAAAATTTCAGAATTGCACCTTGCAATGTGGAGAAATTACTGTTTGTGCATTTACAATATTCATTGATTTTTACCATTGAAAAACGTCCAGAAATGATTGAAGCTACTGACTGAATGAAAGTAGCTGGCATCTCACTCTCTTTGAATCTTCTTTATCATGCTAAGAGGAGCAGGAAAAAGCAAAAAATTTCAGACTTGCACCTTGCAATGCGGAGAAATTACTGTTTGTGCATTTACAATATTCATTGATTTTTGCCATTGAAAAACATCATGTTATTCATATACCAGAAATGTTTGAAGCTACTGACTGAATGAAAGGAGCTGGCATCTCACTCTCTTTGAATCTTCTTTATCATGCTAAGAGGAGCAGAAAAAAGCAAAAAATTTCAGACTTGCACCTTGCAATGCGGAGAAATTACTGTTTGTGCATTTACAATATTCATTGATTTTTGCCATTGAAAAACATCATGTTATTCATATACCAGAAATGTTTGAAGCTACTGACTGAATGAAAGGAGCTGGCATCTCACTCTCTTTGAATCTTCTTTATCATGCTAAGAGGAGCAGGAAAAAGCAAAAAATTTCAGAATTGCACCTTGCAATGCGGAGAAATTACTGTTTGTGCATTTACAATATTCATTGATTTTTGCCATTGAAAAAGGTCCAGAAATGATTGAAGGTACTGACTGAATGAAAGGAGCTGGCATCTCACTCTCTTTGAATCTTCTTTATCATGCTAAGAGGAGCAGGAAAAAGCAAAAAATTTCAGAATTGCAACTTGCAATGCGGAGAAATTACTGTTTGTGCATTTACAATATTCATTGATTTTTGCCATTGAAAAACGTCCAGAAATGATTGAAGCTACTGACTGAATGAAAGGAGCTGGCATCTCACTCTCTTTGAATCTTCTTTATCATGCTAAGTGGAGCAGGAAAAAGCAAAAAATTTCAGAATTGCACCTTGCAATGCGGAGAAATTACAGTTTGTGCATTTACAATATTCATTGATTTTTGCCATTGAAAAACGTCCAGAAATGATTGAAGCTACTGACTGAATGAAAGGAGCTGGCATCTCACTCTCTTTGAATCTTCTTTATCATGCTAAGAGGAGCAGGAAAAAGCAAAAAATTTCAGAATTGCACCTTGCAATGCGGAGAAATTACTGTTTGTGCATTTACAATATTCGTTGATTTTTGCCATTGAAAAACGTCCAGAAATGATTGAAGCTACTGACTGAATGAAAGGAGCTGGCATCTCACTCTCTTTGAATCTTCTTTATCATGCTAAGAGGAGCAGGAAAAAGCAAAAAATTTCAGAATTGCACCTTGCAATGCGGAGAAATTACAGTTTGTGCATTTACAATATTCATTGATTTTTGCCATTGAAAAACGTCCAGAAATGATTGAAGCTACTGACTGAATGAAAGGAGCTGGCATCTCACTCTCTTTGAATCTTCTTTATCATGCTAAGAGGAGCAGGAAAAAGCAAAAAATTTCAGAATTGCACCTTGCAATGCGGAGAATTTACTGTTTGTGCATTTACAATATTCATTGATTTTTGCCATTGAAAAACATGTTATTCATATACCAGAAATGTTTGAAGCTCCTGACTGAAGGAAAGGAGCTGGCACCTCACTCTCTTTGAATCTTCTTTATCATGCTAAGAGGAGCAGGAAAAAGCAAAAAATTTCAGAATTGCACCTTGCAATGCGGAGAAATTACTGTTTGTGCATTTACAATATTCATTGATTTTTGCCATTGAAAAACGTCCAGAAATGATTGAAGCTACTGACTGAATGAAAGGAGCTGGCATCTCACTCTCTTTGAATCTTCTTTATCATGCTAAGAGGAGCAGGAAAAAGCAAAAAATTTCAGAATTGCACCTTGCAATGCGGAGAAATTACTGTTTGTGCATTTACAATATTCATTGATTTTTGCCATTGAAAAATGTCCAGAAATGATTGAAGCTACTGACTGAATGAAAGGAGCTGGCATCTCACTCTCTTTGAATCTTCTTTATCATGCTAAGAGGAGCAGGAAAAAGCAAAAAATTTCAGAATTGCGCCTTGCAATGCGGAGAAATTACTGTTTGTGCATTTACAAAATTCATTGATTTTTGCCATTGAAAAACATCATGTTATTCATATACCAGAAATGATTGAAGCTACTGACTGAAGGAAAGGAGCTGGCATCTCACTCTCTTTGAATCTTCTTTATCATGCTAAGAGGAGCAGGAAAAAGCAAAAAATTTCAGAATTGCACCTTGCAATGCGGAGAATTTACTGTTTGTGCATTTACAATATTCATTGATTTTTGCCATTGAAAAACGTCCAGAAATGATTGAAGCTACTGACTGAATGAAAGGAGCTGGCATCTCAGTCTCTTTGAATCTTCTTTATCATGCTAAGAGGAGCAGGAAAAAGCAAAAAATTTCAGAATTGCACCTTGCAATGCGGAGAAATTACAGTTTGTGCATTTACAATATTCATTGATTTTTGCCATTGAAAAACGTCCAGAAATGATTGAAGCTACTGACTGAATGAAAGGAGCTGGCATCTCGCTCTCTTTGAATCTTCTTTATCATGCTAAGAGGAGCAGGAAAAAGCAAAAAAATTCAGAATTGCACCTTGCAATGCGGAGAAATTACTGTTTGTGCATTTACAATATTCGTTGATTTTTGCCATTGAAAAACGTCCAGAAATGATTGAAGCTACTGACTGAATGAAAGGAGCTGGCATCTCACTCTCTTTGAATCTTCTTTATCATGCTAAGAGGAGCAGGAAAAAGCAAAAAATTTCAGAATTGCACCTTGCAATGCGGAGAAATTACAGTTTGTGCATTTACAATATTCATTGATTTTTGCCATTGAAAAACGTCCAGAAATGATTGAAGCTACTGACTGAATGAAAGGAGCTGGCATCTCACTCTCTTTGAATCTTCTTTATCATGCTAAGAGGAGCAGGAAAAAGCAAAAAATTTCAGAATTGCACCTTGCAATGCGGAGAAATTACTGTTTGTGCATTTACAATATTCATTGATTTTTGCCATTGAAAAACATGTTATTCATATACCAGAAATGTTTGAAGCTCCTGACTGAATGAAAGGAGCTGGCACCTCACTCTCTTTGAATCTTCTTTATCATGCTAAGAGGAGCAGGAAAAAGCAAAAAATTTCAGAATTGCACCTTGCAATGCGGAGAAATTACTGTTTGTGCATTTACAATATTCATTGATTTTTGCCATTGAAAAACGTCCAGAAATGATTGTAGCTACTGACTGAATGAAAGGAGCTGGCATCTCACTCTCTTTAAATCTTCTTTATCATGCTAAGAGGAGCAGGAAAAAGCAAAAAATTTCAGAATTGCACCTTGCAATGCGGAGAAATTACTGTTTGTGCATTTACAATATTCATTGACTTTTGCCATTGAAAAATGTCCAGAAATGATTGAAGCTACTGACTGAATGAAAGGAGCTGGCATCTCACTCTCTTTGAATCTTCTTTATCATGCTAAGAGGAGCAGGAAAAAGCAAAAAATTTCAGAATTGCGCCTTGCAATGCGGAGAAATTACTGTTTGTGCATTTACAAAATTCATTGATTTTTGCCATTGAAAAACATCATGTTATTCATATACCAGAAATGATTGAAGCTACTGACTGAAGGAAAGGAGCTGGCATCTCACTCTCTTTGAATCTTCTTTATCATGCTAAGAGGAGCAGGAAAAAGCAAAAAATTTCAGAATTGCACCTTGCAATGCGGAGAAATTACTGTTTGTGCATTTACAATATTCATTGATTTTTGCGATTGAAAAACATCATGTTATTCATATACCAGAAATGATTGAAGCTACTGACTGAATGAAAGGAGCTGGCATCTCACTCTCTTTGAATCTTCTTTATCATGCTAAGAGGAGCAGGAAAAAGCAAAAAATTTCAGAATTGCACCTTGCAATGCGGAGAAATTACAGTTTGTGCATTTACAATATTCATTGATTTTTGCCATTGAAAAACGTCCAGAAATGATTGAAGCTACTGACTGAATGAAAGGAGCTGGCATCTCACTCTCTTTGAATCTTCTTTATCATGCTAAGAGGAGCAGGAAAAAGCAAAAAATTTCAGAATTGCACCTTGCAATGCGGAGAAATTACTGTTTGTGCATTTACAATATTCATTGATTTTTGCCATTGAAAAACGTCCAGAAATGATTGAAGGTACTGACTGAATGAAAGGAGCTGGCATCTCACTCTCTTTGAATCTTCTTTATCATGCTAAGAGGAGCAGGAAAAAGCAAAAAATTTCAGAATTGCACCTTGCAATGCGGAGAAATTACTGTTTGTGCATTTACAATATTCATTGATTTTTGCCATTGAAAAACGTCCAGAAATGATTGAAGCTACTGACTGAATGAAAGGAGCTGGCATCTCACTCTCTTTGAATCTTCTTTATCATGCTAAGAGGAGCAGGAAAAAGCAAAAAATTTCAGAATTGCACCTTGCAATGCGGAGAAATTACTGTTTGTGCATTTACAATATTCATTGATTTTTGCCATTGAAAAACGTCCAGAAATGATTGAAGCTACTGACTGAATGAAAGGAGCTGGCATCTCACTCTCTTTGAATCTTCTTTATCATGCTAAGAGGAGCAGGAAAAAGCAAAAAATTTCAGAATTGCACCTTGCAATGCGGAGAAATTACTGTTTGTGCATTTACAATATTCATTGATTTTTGCCATTGAAAAATGTCCAGAAATGATTGAAGCTACTGACTGAATGAAAGGAGCTGGCATCTCACTCTCTTTGAATCTTCTTTATCATGCTAAGAGGAGCAGGAAAAAGCAAAAAATTTCAGAATTGCGCCTTGCAATGCGGAGAAATTACTGTTTGTGCATTTACAAAATTCATTGATTTTTGCAATTGAAAAACATCATGTTATTCATATACCAGAAATGATTGAAGCTACTGACTGAAGGAAAGGATCTGGCATCTCACTCTTTTTGAATCTTCTTTATCATGCTTAGAGGAGCAGGAAAAAGCAAAAAATTTCAGAATTGCACCTTGCAATGCGGAGAAATTACTGTTTGTGCATTTACAATATTCATTGATTTTTGCCATTGAAAAACGTCCAGAAATGATTGAAGCTACTGACTGAATGAAAGGAGCTGGCATCTCACTCTCTTTGAATCTTCTTTATCATGCTAAGAGGAGCAGGAAAAAGCAAAAAATTTCAGAATTGCACCTTGCAATGCGGAGAAATTACTGTTTGTGCATTTACAATATTCATTGATTTTTGCGATTGAAAAACATCATGTTATTCATATACCAGAAATGATTGAAGCTACTGACTGAATGAAAGGAGCTGGCATCTCACTCTCTTTGAATCTTCTTTATCATGCTAAGAGGAGCAGGAAAAAGTAAAAAATTTCAGAATTGCACCTTGCAATGCGGAGAAATTACTGTTTGTGCATTTACAATATTCATTGATTTTTGCTATTGAAAAACATCATGTTATTCATATACCAGAAATGATTGAAGCTACTGACTGAATGAAAGGAGCTGGCATCTCACTCTCTTTGAATCTTCTTTATCATGCTTAGAGGAGCAGGAAAAAGCAAAAAATTTCAGAATTGCACCTTGCAATGCGGAGAAATTACTGTTTGTGCATTTACAATATTCATTGATTTTTGCCATTGAAAAACGTCCAGAAATGATTGAAGCTACTGACTGAATGAAAGGAGCTGGCATCTCACTCTCTTTGAATCTTCTTTATCATGCTAAGAGGAGCAGGAAAAAGCAAAAAATTTCAGAATTGCACCTTGCAATGCGGAGAAATTACTGTTTGTGCATTTACAATATTCATTGATTTTTGCTATTGAAAAACATCATGTTATTCATATACCAGAAATGATTGAAGCTACTGACTGAATGAAAGGAGCTGGCATCTCACTCTCTTTGAATCTTCTTTATCATGCTAAGAGGAGCAGGAAAAAGCAAAAAATTTCAGAATTGCACCTTGCAATGCGGAGAAATTACAGTTTGTGCATTTACAATATTCATTGATTTTTGCCATTGAAAAACGTCCAGAAATGATTGAAGCTACTGACTGAATGAAAGGAGCTGGCATCTCACTCTCTTTGAATCTTCTTTATCATGCTAAGAGGAGCAGGAAAAAGCAAAAAATTTCAGAATTGCACCTTGCAATGCGGAGAAATTACTGTTTGTGCATTTACAATATTCATTGATTTTTGCCATTGAAAAACGTCCAGAAATGATTGAAGGTACTGACTGAATGAAAGGAGCTGGCATCTCACTCTCTTTGAATCTTCTTTATCATGCTAAGAGGAGCAGGAAAAAGCAAAAAATTTCAGAATTGCACCTTGCAATGCGGAGAAATTACTGTTTGTGCATTTACAATATTCATTGATTTTTGCCATTGAAAAACGTCCAGAAATGATTGAAGCTACTGACTGAATGAAAGGAGCTGGCATCTCACTCTCTTTGAATCTGCTTTATCATGCTAAGAGGAGCAGGAAAAAGCAAAAAATTTCAGAATTGCACCTTGCAATGCGGAGAAATTACTGTTTGTGCATTTACAATATTCATTGATTTTTGCCATTGAAAAATGTCCAGAAATGATTGAAGCTACTGACTGAATGAAAGGAGCTGGCATCTCACTCTCTTTGAATCTTCTTTATCATGCTAAGAGGAGCAGGAAAAAGCAAAAAATTTCAGAATTGCGCCTTGCAATGCGGAGAAATTACTGTTTGTGCATTTACAAAATTCATTGATTTTTGCCATTGAAAAACATCATGTTATTCATATACCAGAAATGATTGAAGCTACTGACTGAAGGAAAGGATCTGGCATCTCACTCTCTTTGAATCTTCTTTATCATGCTTAGAGGAGCAGGAAAAAGCAAAAAATTTCAGAATTGCACCTTGCAATGCGGAGAAATTACTGTTTGTGCATTTACAATATTCATTGATTTTTGCCATTGAAAAACGTCCAGAAATGATTGAAGCTACTGACTGAATGAAAGGAGCTGGCATCTCACTCTCTTTGAATCTTCTTTATCATGCTAAGAGGAGCAGGAAAAAGCAAAAAATTTCAGAATTGCACCTTGCAATGCGGAGAAATTACTGTTTGTGCATTTACAATATTCATTGATTTTTGCGATTGAAAAACATCATGTTATTCATATACCAGAAATGATTGAAGCTACTGACTGAATGAAAGGAGCTGGCATCTCACTCTCTTTGAATCTTCTTTATCATGCTAAGAGGAGCAGGAAAAAGTAAAAAATTTCAGAATTGCACCTTGCAATGCGGAGAAATTACTGTTTGTGCATTTACAATATTCAATGATTTTTGCCATTGAAAAACGTCCAGAAATGATTGAAGCTACTGACTGAATGAAATGAGCTGGCATCTCACTGTCTTTGAATCTTGTTTATCATGCTAAGCGGAGCAGGAAAAAGCAAAAAATTTCAGAATTGCACCTTGCAATGCGGAGAAATTACTGTTTGTGCATTTACAATATTCATTGATTTTTGCCATTGAAAAACGTCCAGAAATGATTGAAGCTACTGACTGAATGAAAGGAGCTGGCATCTCACTCTCTTTGAATCTTCTTTATCATGCTAAGAGGAGCAGGAAAAAGCAAAAAATTTCAGAATTGCACCTTGCAATGCGGAGAAATTACTGTTTGTGCATTTACAATATTCATTGATTTTTGCCATTGAAAAACATCATGTTATTCATATACCAGAAATGATTGAAGCTACTGACTGAATGAAAGGAGCTGGCATCTCACTCTCTTTGAATCTTCTTTATCATGCTAAGAGGAGCAGGAAAAAGTAAAAAATTTCAGAATTGCACCTTGCAATGCGGAGAAATTACTGTTTGTGCATTTATAATATTCAATGATTTTTGCCATTGAAAAACGTCCAGAAATGATTGAAGCTACTGACTGAACGAAAGGAGCTGGCATCTCACTCTCTTTGAATCTTCTTTATCATGCTAAGAGGAGCAGGAAAAAGCAAAAAATTTCAGAATTGCACTTTGCAATGCGGAGAAATTACTGTTTGTGCATTTACAATATTCATTGATTTTTGCCATTGAAAAACATCATGTTATTCATGTACCAGAAATGTTTGAAGCTACTGACTGAATGAAAGGAGCTGGCATCTCACTCTCTTTGAATCTTCTTTATCATGCTAAGAGGAGCAGGAAAAAGCAAAAAATTTCAGAATTGCACATTGCAATGCGGAGAAATTACTGTTTGTGCATTTACAATATTCATTGATTTTTGCCATTGAAAAACGTCCAGAAATGATTAAAGCTACTGACTGAATGAAAGGAGCTGGCATCTCACTCTCTTTGAAACTTCTTTATCATGCTAAGAGGAGCAGGAAAAGCAAAAAATTTCAGAATTGCACCTTGCAATGCGGAGAAATTACTGTTTGTGCATTTACAATATTCATTGATTTTTGCCATTGAAAAACGTCCAGAAATGATTGAAGCTACTGACTGAATGAAAGGAGCTGGCATCTCACTCTCTTTGAAACTTCTTTATCATGCTAAGAGGAGCAGGAAAAAGCAAAAAATTTCAGAATTGCACCTTGCAATGCGGAGAAATTACTGTTTGTGCATTTACAATATTCATTGATTTTTGCCATTGAAAAATGTCCAGAAATGATTGAAGCTACTGACTGAATGAAAGGAGCTGGCATCTCACTCTCTTTGAATCTTCTTTATCATGTTAAGAGGAGCAGGAAAAAGCAAAAAATTTCAGAATTGCGCCTTGCAATGCGGAGAAATTACTGTTTGTGCATTTACAAAATTCATTGATTTTTGCCATTGAAAAACATCATGTTATTCATATACCAGAAATGATTGAAGCTACTGACTGAAGGAAAGGATCTGGCTTCTCACTCTCTTTGAATCTTCTTTATCATGCTAAGAGGAGCAGGAAAAAGCAAAAAATTTCAGAATTGCACCTTGCAATGCGGAGAAATTACTGTTTGTGCATTTACAATATTCATTGATTTTTGCCATTGAAAAACGTCCAGAAATGATTGAAGCTACTGACTGAATGAAAGGAGCTGGCATCTCACTCTCTTTGAATCTTCTTTATCATGCTAAGAGGAGCAGGAAAAAGCAAAAAATTTCAGAATTGCACCTTGCAATGCGGAGAAATTACTGTTTGTGCATTTACAATATTCATTGATTTTTGCCATTGAAAAATGTCCAGAAATGATTGAAGCTACTGACTGAATGAAAGGAGCTGGCATCTCACTCTCTTTGAATCTTCTTTATCATGCTAAGAGGAGCAGGAAAAAGTAAAAAATTTCAGAATTGCACCTTGCAATGCGGAGAAATTACTGTTTGTGCATTTACAATATTCATTGATTTTTGCCATTGAAAAATGTCCAGAAATGATTGAAGCTACTGACTGAATGAAAGGAGCTGGCATCTCACTCTCCTTGAATCTTCTTTATCATGCTAAGAGGAGCAGGAAAAAGCAAAAAATTTCAGAATTGCGCCTTGCAATGCAGAGAAATTACTGTTTGTGCATTTACAAAATTCATTGATTTTTGCCATTGAAAAACATCATGTTATTCATATACCAGAAATGATTGAAGCTACTGACTGAAGGAAAGGATCTGGCATCTCACTCTCTTTGAATCTTCTTTATCATGCTAAGAGGAGCAGGAAAAAGCAAAAAATTTCAGAATTGCACCTTGCAATGCAGAGAATTTACTGTTTGTGCATTTACAATATTCATTGATTTTTGTCATTGAAAAACGTCCAGAAATGATTGAAGCTACTAACTGAATGAAAGGAGCTGGCATCTCACTCTCTTTGAATCTTCTTTATCATGCTAAGAGGAGCAGGAAAAAGCAAAAAATTTCAGAATTGCACCTTGCAATGCGGAGAAATTACTGTTTGTGCATTTACAATATTCATTGATTTTTGCCATTGAAAAATGTCCAGAAATGATTGAAGCTACTGACTGAATGAAAGGAGCTGGCATCTCACTCTCTTTGAATCTTCTTTATCATGCTAAGAGGAGCAGGAAAAAGCAAAAAATTTCAGAATTGCACATTGCAATGCGGAGAAATTACTGTTTGTGCATTTACAATATTCATTGATTTTTGCCATTGAAAAACGTCCAGAAATGATTGAAGCTACTGACTGAATGAAAGGAGCTGGCATCTCACTCTCTTTGAAACTTCTTTATCATGCTAAGAGGAGCAGGAAAAAGCAAAAAATTTCAGAATTGCACCTTGCAATGCGGAGAAATTACTGTTTGTGCATTTACAATATTCATTGATTTTTGCCATTGAAAAACGTCCAGAAATGATTGAAGCTACTGACTGAATGAAAGGAGCTGGCATCTCACTCTCTTTGAATCTTCTTTATCATGCTAAGAGGAGCAGGAAAAAGCAAAAAATTTCAGAATTGCACCTTGCAATGCGGAGAAATTACTGTTTGTGCATTTACAATATTCATTGATTTTTGCCATTGAAAAATGTCCAGAAATGATTGAAGCTACTGACTGAATGAAAGGAGCTGGCATCTCACTCTCTTTGAATCTTCTTTATCATGCTAAGAGGAGCAGGAAAAAGCAAAAAATTTCAGAATTGCGCCTTGCAATGCGGAGAAATTACTGTTTGTGCATTTACAAAATTCATTGATTTTTGCCATTGAAAAACATCATGTTATTCATATACCAGAAATGATTGAAGCTACTGACTGAAGGAAAGGATCTGGCATCTCACTCTCTATGAATCTTCTTTATCATGCTAAGAGGAGCAGGAAAAAGCAAAAAATTTCAGAATTGCACCTTGCAATGCGGAGAAATTACTGTTTGTGCATTTACAATATTCATTGATTTTTGCCATTGAAAAACGTCCAGAAATGATTGAAGCTACTGACTGAATGAAAGGAGCTGGCATCTCACTCTCTTTGAATCTTCTTTATCATGCTAAGAGGAGCAGGAAAAAGCAAAAAATTTCAGAATTGCACCTTGCAATGCGGAGAAATTACTGTTTGTGCATTTACAATATTCATTGATTTTTGCCATTGAAAAACGTCCAGAAATGATTGAAGCTACTGACTGAATGAAAGGAGCTGGCATCTCACTCTCTTTGAATCTTCTTTATCATGCTAAGAGGAGCAGGAAAAAGCAAAAAATTTCAGAATTGCACCTTGCAATGCGGAGAAATTACTGTTTGTGCATTTACAATATTCATTGATTTTTGCCATTGAAAAATGTCCAGAAATGATTGAAGCTACTGACTGAATGAAAGGAGCTGGCATCTCACTCTCTTTGAATCTTCTTTATCATGCTAAGAGGAGCAGGAAAAAGAAAAAAATTTCAGAATTGCGCCTTGCAATGCGGAGAAATTACTGTTTGTGCATTTACAAAATTCATTGATTTTTGCCATTGAAAAACATCATGTTATTCATATACCAGAAATGATTGAAGCTACTGACTGAAGGAAAGGATCTGGCATCTCACTCTCTTTGAATCTTCTTTATCATGCTAAGAGGAGCAGGAAAAAGCAAAAAATTTCAGAATTGCACCTTGCAATGCGGAGAAATTACTGTTTGTGCATTTACAATATTCATTGATTTTTGCCATTGAAAAACGTCCAGAAATGATTGAAGCTACTGACTGAATGAAAGGACCTGGCATCTCACTCTCTTTGAATCTTCTTTATCATGCTAAGAGGAGCAGGAGAAAGCAAAAAATTTCAGAATTGCACCTTGCAATGCGGAGAAATTACTGTTTGTGCATTTACAATATTCATTGATTTTTGCGATTGAAAAACATCATGTTATTCATATACCAGAAATGATTGAAGCTACTGACTGAATGAAAGGAGCTGGCATCTCACTCTCTTTGAATCTTCTTTATCATGCTAAGAGGAGCAGGAAAAAGTAAAAAATTTCAGAATTGCACCTTGCAATGCGGAGAAATTACTGTTTGTGCATTTACAATATTCAATGATTTTTGCCATTGAAAAACGTCCAGAAATGATTGAAGCTACTGACTGAATGAAAGGAGCTGGCATCTCACTCTCTTTGAATCTTGTTTATCATGCTAAGAGGAGCAGGAAAAAGCAAAAAATTTCAGAATTGCACCTTGCAATGCGGAGAAATTACTGTTTGTGCATTTACAATATTCATTGATTTTTGCCATTGAAAAACGTCCAGAAATGATTGAAGCTACTGACTGAATGAAAGGAGCTGGCATCTCACTCTCTTTGAATCTTCTTTATCATGCTAAGAGGAGCAGGAAAAAGCAAAAAATTTCAGAATTGCACCTTGCAATGCGGAGAAATTACTGTTTGTGCATTTACAATATTCATTGATTTTTGCTATTGAAAAACATCATGTTATTCATATACCAGAAATGATTGAAGCTACTGACTGAATGAAAGGAGCTGGCATCTCACTCTCTTTGAATCTTCTTTATCATGCTAAGAGGAGCAGGAAAAAGCAAAAAATTTCAGAATTGCACCTTGCAATGCGGAGAAATTACAGTTTGTGCATTTACAATATTCATTGATTTTTGCCATTGAAAAACGTCCAGAAATGATTGAAGCTACTGACTGAATGAAAGGAGCTGGCATCTCACTCTCTTTGAATCTTCTTTATCATGCTAAGAGGAGCAGGAAAAAGCAAAAAATTTCAGAATTGCACCTTGCAATGCGGAGAAATTACTGTTTGTGCATTTACAATATTCATTGATTTTTGCCATTGAAAAACGTCCAGAAATGATTGAAGGTACTGACTGAATGAAAGAAGCTGGCATCTCACTCTCTTTGAATCTTCTTTATCATGCTAAGAGGAGCAGGAAAAAGCAAAAAATTTCAGAATTGCACCTTGCAATGCGGAGAAATTACTGTTTGTGCATTTACAATATTCATTGATTTTTGCCATTGAAAAACGTCCAGAAATGATTGAAGCTACTGACTGAATGAAAGGAGCTGGCATCTCACTCTCTTTGAATCTTCTTTATCATGCTAAGAGGAGCAGGAAAAAGCAAAAAATTTCAGAATTGCACCTTGCAATGTGGAGAAATTACTGTTTGTGCATTTACAATATTCATTGATTTTTGCCATTGAAAAATGTCCAGAAATGATTGAAGCTACTGACTGAATGAAAGGAGCTGGCATCTCACTCTCTTTGAATCTTCTTTATTATGCTAAGAGGAGCAGGAAAAAGCAAAAAATTTCAGAATTGCGCCTTGCAATGCGGAGAAATTACTGTTTGTGCATTTACAAAATTCATTGATTTTTGCCATTGAAAAACATCATGTTATTCATATACCAGAAATGATTGAAGCTACTGACTGAAGGAAAGGATATGGCATCTCACTCTCTTTGAATCTTCTTTATCATGCTTAGAGGAGCAGGAAAAAGCAAAAAATTTCAGAATTGCACCTTGCAATGCGGAGAAATTACTGTTTGTGCATTTACAATATTCATTGATTTTTGCCATTGAAAAACGTCCAGAAATGATTGAAGCTACTGACTGAATGAAAGGAGCTGGCATCTCACTCTCTTTGAATCTTCTTTATCATGCTAAGAGGAGCAGGAAAAAGCAAAAAATTTCAGAATTGCACCTTGCAATGCGGAGAAATTACTGTTTGTGCATTTACAATATTCATTGATTTTTGCGATTGAAAAACATCATGTTATTCATATACCAGAAATGATTGAAGCTACTGACTGAATGAAAGGAGCTGGCATCTCACTCTCTTTGAATCTTCTTTATCATGCTAAGAGGAGCAGGAAAAAGTAAAAAATTTCAGAATTGCACCTTGCAATGCGGAGAAATTACTGTTTGTGCATTTACAATATTCATTGATTTTTGCCATTGAAAAACGTCCAGAAATGATTGAAGCTACTGACTGAATGAAAGGAGCTGGCATCTCACTCTCTTTGAATCTTCTTTATCATGCTAAGAGGAGCAGGAAAAAGCAAAAAATTTCAGAATTGCACCTTGCAATGCGGAGAAATTACTGTTTGTGCATTTACAATATTCATTGATTTTTGCTATTGAAAAACATCATGTTATTCATATACCAGAAATGATTGAAGCTACTGACTGAATGAAAGGAGCTGGCATCTCACTCTCTTTGAATCTTCTTTATCATGCTAAGAGGAGCAGGAAAAAGCAAAAAATTTCAGAATTGCACCTTGCAATGCGGAGAAATTACAGTTTGTGCATTTACAATATTCATTGATTTTTGCCATTGAAAAACATCCAGAAATGATTGAAGCTACTGACTGAATGAAAGGAGCTGGCATCTCACTCTCTTTGAATCTTCTTTATCATGCTAAGAGGAGCAGGAAAAAGCAAAAAATTTCAGAATTGCACCTTGCAATGCGGAGAAATTACTGTTTGTGCATTTACAATATTCATTGATTTTTGCCATTGAAAAAGGTCCAGAAATAATTGAAGGTACTGACTGAATGAAAGGAGCTGGCATCTCACTCTCTTTGAATCTTCTTTATCATGCTAAGAGGAGCAGGAAAAAGCAAAAAATTTCAGAATTGCACCTTGCAATGCGGAGAAATTACTGTTTGTGCATTTACAATATTCATTGATTTTTGCCATTGAAAAACGTCCAGAAATGATTGAAGCTACTGACTGAATGAAAGGAGCTGGCATCTCACTCTCTTTGAATCTTCTTTATCATGCTAAGAGGAGCAGGAAAAAGCAAAAAATTTCAGAATTGCACCTTGCAATGCGGAGAAATTACTGTTTGTGCATTTACAATATTCATTGATTTTTGCCATTGAAAAATGTCCAGAAATGATTGAAGCTACTGACTGAATGAAAGGAACTGGCATCTCACTCTCTTTGAATCTTCTTTATCATGCTAAGAGGAGCAGGAAAAAGCAAAAAATTTCAGAATTGCGCCTTGCAATGCGGAGAAATTACTGTTTGTGCATTTACAAAATTCATTGATTTTTGCCATTGAAAAACATCATGTTATTCATATACCAGAAATGATTGAAGCTACTGACTGAAGGAAAGGATCTGGCATCTCACTCTCTTTGAATCTTCTTTATCATGCTAAGAGGAGCAGGAAAAAGCAAAAAATTTCAGAATTGCACCTTGCAATGCGGAGAAATTACTGTTTGTGCATTTACAATATTCATTGATTTTTGCCATTGAAAAACGTCCAGAAATGATTGAAGCTACTGACTGAATGAAAGGAGCTGGCATCTCACTCTCTTTGAATCTTCTTTATCATGCTAAGAGGAGCAGGAAAAAGCAAAAAATTTCAGAATTGCACCTTGCAATGCGGAGAAATTACTGTTTGTGCATTTACAATATTCATTGATTTTTGCCATTGAAAAACGTCCAGAAATGATTGAAGCTACTGACTGAATGAAAGGAGCTGGCATCTCACTCTCTTTGAATCTTCTTTATCATGCTAAGAGGAGCAGGAAAAAGCAAAAAATTTCAGAATTGCACCTTGCAATGCGGAGAAATTACTGTTTGTGCATTTACAATATTCATTGATTTTTGCCATTGAAAAATGTCCAGAAATGATTGAAGCTACTGACTGAATGAAAGGAGCTGGCATCTCACTCTCTTTGAATCTTCTTTATCATGCTAAGAGGAGCAGGAAAAAGCAAAAAATTTCAGAATTGCGCCTTGCAATGCAGAGAAATTACTGTTTGTGCATTTACAAAATTCATTGATTTTTGCCATTGAAAAACATCATGTTATTCATATACCAGAAATGATTGAAGCTACTGACTGAAGGAAAGGATCTGGCATCTCACTCTCTTTGAATCTTCTTTATCATGCTAAGAGGAGCAGGAAAAAGCAAAAAAATTCAGAATTGCACCTTGCAATGCAGAGAAATTACTGTTTGTGCATTTACAATATTCATTGATTTTTGTCATTGAAAAACGTCCAGAAATGATTGAAGCTACTGACTGAATGAAAGGAGCTGGCATCTCACTCTCTTTGAATCTTCTTTATCATGCTAAGAGGAGCAGGAAAAAGCAAAAAATTTCAGAATTGCACCTTGCAATGCGGAGAAATTACTGTTTGTGCATTTACAATATTCATTGATTTTTGCCATTGAAAAATGTCCAGAAATGATTGAAGCTACTGACTGAATGAAAGGAGCTGGCATCTCACTCTCTTTGAATCTTCTTTATCATGCTAAGAGGAGCAGGAAAAAGCAAAAAATTTCAGAATTGCACATTGCAATGCGGAGAAATTACTGTTTGTGCATTTACAATATTCATTGATTTTTGCCATTGAAAAACGTCCAGAAATGATTGAAGCTACTGACTGAATGAAAGGAGCTGGCATCTCACTCTCTTTGAATCTTCTTTATCATGCTAAGAGGAGCAGGAAAAAGCAAAAAATTTCAGAATTGCACCTTGCAATGCGGAGAAATTACTGTTTGTGCATTTACAATATTCATTGATTTTTGCCATTGAAAAACGTCCAGAAATGATTGAAGCTACTGACTGAATGAAAGGAGCTGGCATCTCACTCTCTTTGAATCTTCTTTATCATGCTAAGAGGAGCAGGAAAAAGCAAAAAATTTCAGAATTGCACCTTGCAATGCGGAGAAATTACTGTTTGTGCATTTACAATATTTATTGATTTTTGCCATTGAAAAATGTCCAGAAATGATTGAAGCTACTGACTGAATGAAAGGAGCTGGCATCTCACTCTCTTTGAATCTTCTTTATCATGCTAAGAGGAGCAGGAAAAAGCAAAAAATTTCAGAATTGCGCCTTGCAATGCGGAGAAATTACTGTTTGTGCATTTACAAAATTCATTGATTTTTGCCATTGAAAAACATCATGTTATTCATATACCAGAAATGATTGAAGCTACTGACTGAAGGAAAGGATCTGGCATCTCACTCTCTTTGAATCTTCTTTATCATGCTAAGAGGAGCAGGAAAAAGCAAAAAATTTCAGAATTGCACCTTGCAATGCGGAGAAATTACTGTTTGTGCATTTACAATATTCATTGATTTTTGCCATTGAAAAACGTCCAGAAATGATTGAAGCTACTGACTGAATGAAAGGAGCTGGCATCTCACTCTCTTTGAATCTTCTTTATCATGCTAAGAGGAGCAGGAAAAAGCAAAAAATTTCAGAATTGCACCTTGCAATGCGGAGAAATTACTGTTTGTGCATTTACAATATTCATTGATTTTTGCCATTGAAAAACGTCCAGAAATTATTGAAGCTACTGACTGAATGAAAGGAGCTGGCATCTCACTCTCTTTGAATCTTCTTTATCATGCTAAGAGGAGCAGGAAAAAGCAAAAAATTTCAGAATTGCACCTTGCAATGCGGAGAAATTACTGTTTGTGCATTTACAATATTCATTGATTTTTGCCATTGAAAAATGTCCAGAAATGATTGAAGCTACTGACTGAATGAAAGGAGCTGGCATCTCACTCTCTTTGAATCTTCTTTATCATGCTAAGAGGAGCAGGAAAAAGCAAAAAATTTCAGAATTGCGCCTTGCAATGCGGAGAAATTACTGTTTGTGCATTTACAAAATTCATTGATTTTTGCCATTGAAAAACATCATGTTATTCATATACCAGAAATGATTGAAGCTACTGACTGAAGGAAAGGATCTGGCATCTCACTCTCTTTGAATCTTCTTTATCATGCTAAGAGGAGCAGGAAAAAGCAAAAAATTTCAGAATTGCACCTTGCAATGCGGAGAAATTACTGTTTGTGCATTTACAATATTCATTGATTTTTGCCATTGAAAAACGTCCAGAAATGATTGAAGCTACTGACTGAATGAAAGGAGCTGGCATCTCACTCTCTTTGAATCTTCTTTATCATGCTAAGAGGAGCAGGAAAAAGCAAAAAATTTCAGAATTGCACCTTGCAATGCGGAGAAATTACTGTTTGTGCATTTACAATATTCATTGATTTTTGCCATTGAAAAAGTCCATAAATGATTGAAGCTACTGACTGAATGAAAGGAGCTGGCATCTCACTCTCTTTGAATCTTCTTTATCATGCTAAGAGGAGCAGGAAAAAGCAAAAAATTTCAGAATTGCGCCTTGCAATGCAGAGAAATTACTGTTTGTGCATTTACAAAATTCATTGATTTTTGCCATTGAAAAACATCATGTTATTCATATACCAGAAATGATTGAAGCTACTGACTGAAGGAAAGGATCTGGCATCTCACTCTCTTTGAATCTTCTTTATCATGCTAAGAGGAGCAGGAAAAAGCAAAAAAATTCAGAATTGCACCTTGCAATGCAGAGAAATTACTGTTTGTGCATTTACAATATTCATTGATTTTTGTCATTGAAAAACGTCCAGAAATGATTGAAGCTACTGACTGAATGAAAGGAGCTGGCATCTCACTCTCTTTGAATCTTCTTTATCATGCTAAGAGGAGCAGGAAAAAGCAAAAAATTTCAGAATTGCACCTTGCAATGCGGAGAAATTACTGTTTGTGCATTTACAATATTCATTGATTTTTGCCATTGAAAAATGTCCAGAAATGATTGAAGCTACTGACTGAATGAAAGGAGCTGGCATCTCACTCTCTTTGAATCTTCTTTATCATGCTAAGAGGAGCAGGAAAAAGCAAAAAATTTCAGAATTGCACATTGCAATGCGGAGAAATTACTGTTTGTGCATTTACAATATTCATTGATTTTTGCCATTGAAAAACGTCCAGAAATGATTGAAGCTACTGACTGAATGAAAGGAGCTGGCATCTCACTCTCTTTGAATCTTCTTTATCATGCTAAGAGGAGCAGGAAAAAGCAAAAAATTTCAGAATTGCACCTTGCAATGCGGAGAAATTACTGTTTGTGCATTTACAATATTCATTGATTTTTGCCATTGAAAAACGTCCAGAAATGATTGAAGCTACTGACTGAATGAAAGGAGCTGGCATCTCACTCTCTTTGAATCTTCTTTATCATGCTAAGAGGAGCAGGAAAAAGCAAAAAATTTCAGAATTGCACCTTGCAATGCGGAGAAATTACTGTTTGTGCATTTACAATATTTATTGATTTTTGCCATTGAAAAATGTCCAGAAATGATTGAAGCTACTGACTGAATGAAAGGAGCTGGCATCTCACTCTCTTTGAATCTTCTTTATCATGCTAAGAGGAGCAGGAAAAAGCAAAAAATTTCAGAATTGCGCCTTGCAATGCGGAGAAATTACTGTTTGTGCATTTACAAAATTCATTGATTTTTGCCATTGAAAAACATCATGTTATTCATATACCAGAAATGATTGAAGCTACTGACTGAAGGAAAGGATCTGGCATCTCACTCTCTTTGAATCTTCTTTATCATGCTAAGAGGAGCAGGAAAAAGCAAAAAATTTCAGAATTGCACCTTGCAATGCGGAGAAATTACTGTTTGTGCATTTACAATATTCATTGATTTTTGCCATTGAAAAACGTCCAGAAATGATTGAAGCTACTGACTGAATGAAAGGAGCTGGCATCTCACTCTCTTTGAATCTTCTTTATCATGCTAAGAGGAGCAGGAAAAAGCAAAAAATTTCAGAATTGCACCTTGCAATGCGGAGAAATTACTGTTTGTGCATTTACAATATTCATTGATTTTTGCCATTGAAAAACGTCCAGAAATTATTGAAGCTACTGACTGAATGAAAGGAGCTGGCATCTCACTCTCTTTGAATCTTCTTTATCATGCTAAGAGGAGCAGGAAAAAGCAAAAAATTTCAGAATTGCACCTTGCAATGCGGAGAAATTACTGTTTGTGCATTTACAATATTCATTGATTTTTGCCATTGAAAAATGTCCAGAAATGATTGAAGCTACTGACTGAATGAAAGGAGCTGGCATCTCACTCTCTTTGAATCTTCTTTATCATGCTAAGAGGAGCAGGAAAAAGCAAAAAATTTCAGAATTGCGCCTTGCAATGCGGAGAAATTACTGTTTGTGCATTTACAAAATTCATTGATTTTTGCCATTGAAAAACATCATGTTATTCATATACCAGAAATGATTGAAGCTACTGACTGAAGGAAAGGATCTGGCATCTCACTCTCTTTGAATCTTCTTTATCATGCTAAGAGGAGCAGGAAAAAGCAAAAAATTTCAGAATTGCACCTTGCAATGCGGAGAAATTACTGTTTGTGCATTTACAATATTCATTGATTTTTGCCATTGAAAAACGTCCAGAAATGATTGAAGCTACTGACTGAATGAAAGGAGCTGGCATCTCACTCTCTTTGAATCTTCTTTATCATGCTAAGAGGAGCAGGAAAAAGCAAAAAATTTCAGAATTGCACCTTGCAATGCGGAGAAATTACTGTTTGTGCATTTACAATATTCATTGATTTTTGCCATTGAAAAAGTCCATAAATGATTGAAGCTACTGACTGAATGAAAGGAGCTGGCATCTCACTCTCTTTGAATCTTCTTTATCATGCTAAGAGGAGCAGGAAAAAGCAAAAAATTTCAGAATTGCACCTTGCAATGCGGAGAAATTACTGTTTGTGCATTTACAATATTCATTGATTTTTGCCATTGAAAAAGGTCCAGAAATAATTGAAGGTACTGACTGAATGAAAGGATCTGGCATCTCACTCTCTTTGAATCTTCTTTATCATGCTAAGAGGAGCAGGAAAAAGCAAAAAATTTCAGAATTGCACCTTGCAATGCGGAGAAATTACTGTTTGTGCATTTACAATATTCATTGATTTTTGCCATTGAAAAACGTCCAGAAATGATTGAAGCTACTGACTGAATGAAAGGAGCTGGCATCTCACTCTCTTTGAATCTTCTTTATCATGCTAAGAGGAGCAGGAAAAAGCAAAAAATTTCAGAATTGCACCTTGCAATGCGGAGAAATTACTGTTTGTGCATTTACAATATTCATTGATTTTTGCCATTGAAAAACGTCCAGAAATGATTGAAGCTACTGACTGAATGAAAGGAGCTGGCATCTCACTCTCTTTGAATCTTCTTTATCATGCTAAGAGGAGCAGGAAAAAGCAAAAAATTTCAGAATTGCGCCTTGCAATGCGGAGAAATTACTGTTTGTGCATTTACAAAATTCATTGATTTTTGCCATTGAAAAACATCATGTTATTCATATACCAGAAATGATTGAAGCTACTGACTGAAGGAAAGGATCTGGCATCTCACTCTCTTTGAATCTTCTTTATCATGCTTAGAGGAGCAGGAAAAAGCAAAAAATTTCAGAATTGCACCTTGCAATGCGGAGAAATTACTGTTTGTGCATTTACAATATTCATTGATTTTTGCCATTGAAAAACGTCCAGAAATGATTGAAGCTACTGACTGAATGAAAGGAGCTGGCATCTCACTCTCTTTGAATCTTCTTTATCATGCTAAGAGGAGCAGGAAAAAGCAAAAAATTTCAGAATTGCACCTTGCAATGCGGAGAAATTACTGTTTGTGCATTTACAATATTCATTGATTTTTGCGATTGAAAAACATCATGTTATTCATATACCAGAAATGATTGAAGCTACTGACTGAATGAAAGGAGCTGGCATCTCACTCTCTTTGAATCTTCTTTATCATGCTAAGAGGAGCAGGAAAAAGTAAAAAATTTCAGAATTGCACCTTGCAATGCGGAGAAATTACTGTTTGTGCATTTACAATATTCAATGATTTTTGCCATTGAAAAACGTCCAGAAATGATTGAAGCTACTGACTGAATGAAAGGAGCTGGCATCTCACTCTCTTTGAATCTTGTTTATCATGCTAAGAGGAGCAGGAAAAAGCAAAAAATTTCAGAATTGCACCTTGCAATGCGGAGAAATTACTGTTTGTGCATTTACAATATTCATTGATTTTTGCCATTGAAAAACGTCCAGAAATGATTGAAGCTACTGACTGAATGAAAGGAGCTGGCATCTCACTCTCTTTGAATCTTCTTTATCATGCTAAGAGGAGCAGGAAAAAGCAAAAAATTTCAGAATTGCACCTTGCAATGCGGAGAAATTACTGTTTGTGCATTTACAATATTCATTGATTTTTGCCATTGAAAAACATCATGTTATTCATATACCAGAAATGATTGAAGCTACTGACTGAATGAAAGGAGCTGGCATCTCACTCTCTTTGAATCTTCTTTATCATGCTAAGAGGAGCAGGAAAAAGTAAAAAATTTCAGAATTGCACCTTGCAATGCGGAGAAATTACTGTTTGTGCATTTATAATATTCAATGATTTTTGCCATTGAAAAACGTCCAGAAATGATTGAAGCTACTGACTGAACGAAAGGAGCTGGCATCTCACTCTCTTTGAATCTTCTTTATCATGCTAAGAGGAGCAGGAAAAAGCAAAAAATTTCAGAATTGCACCTTGCAATGCGGAGAAATTACTGTTTGTGCATTTACAATATTCATTGATTTTTGCCATTGAAAAACATCATGTTATTCATGTACCAGAAATGTTTGAAGCTACTGACTGAATGAAAGGAGCTGGCATCTCACTCTCTTTGAATCTTCTTTATCATGCTAAGAGGAGCAGGAAAAAGCAAAAAATTTCAGAATTGCACATTGCAATGCGGAGAAATTACTGTTTGTGCATTTACAATATTCATTGATTTTTGCCATTGAAAAACGTCCAGAAATGATTGAAGCTACTGACTGAATGAAAGGAGCTGGCATCTCACTCTCTTTGAATCTTCTTTATCATGCTAAGAGGAGCAGGAAAAAGCAAAAAATTTCAGAATTGCACCTTGCAATGCGGAGAAATTACTGTTTGTGCATTTACAATATTCATTGATTTTTGCCATTGAAAAACGTCCAGAAATGATTGAAGCTACTGACTGAATGAAAGGAGCTGGCATCTCACTCTCTTTGAATCTTCTTTATCATGCTAAGAGGAGCAGGAAAAAGCAAAAAATTTCAGAATTGCACCTTGCAATGCGGAGAAATTACTGTTTGTGCATTTACAATATTCATTGATTTTTGCCATTGAAAAATGTCCAGAAATGATTGAAGCTACTGACTGAATGAAAGGAGCTGGCATCTCACTCTCTTTGAATCTTCTTTATCATGCTAAGAGGAGCAGGAAAAAGCAAAAAATTTCAGAATTGCGCCTTGCAATGCGGAGAAATTACTGTTTGTGCATTTACAAAATTCATTGATTTTTGCCATTGAAAAACATCATGTTATTCATAAACCAGAAATGATTGAAGCTACTGACTGAAGGAAAGGATCTGGCATCTCACTCTCTTTGAATCTTCTTTATCATGCTAAGAGGAGCAGGAAAAAGCAAAAAATTTCAGAATTGCACCTTGCAATGCGGAGAAATTACTGTTTGTGCATTTACAATATTCATTGATTTTTGCCATTGAAAAACGTCCAGAAATGATTGAAGCTACTGACTGAATGAAAGGAGCTGGCATCTCACTCTCTTTGAATCTTCTTTATCATGCTAAGAGGAGCAGGAAAAAGCAAAAAATTTCAGAATTGCACCTTGCAATGCGGAGAAATTACTGTTTGTGCATTTACAATATTCATTGATTTTTGCCATTGAAAAACGTCCATAAATGATTGAAGCTACTGACTGAATGAAAGGAGCTGGCATCTCACTCTCTTTGAATCTTCTTTATCATGCTAAGAGGAGCAGGAAAAAGCAAAAAATTTCAGAATTGCACCTTGCAATGCGGAGAAATTACTGTTTGTGCATTTACAATATTCATTGATTTTTGCCATTGAAAAACGTCCATAAATGATTGAAGCTACTGACTGAATGAAAGGAGCTGGCATCTCACTCTCTTTGAATCTTCTTTATCATGCTAAGAGGAGCAGGAAAAAGCAAAAAATTTCAGAATTGCACCTTGCAATGCGGAGAAATTACTGTTTGTGCATTTACAATATTCATTGATTTTTGCCATTGAAAAATGTCCAGAAATGATTGAAGCTACTGACTGAATGAAAGGAGCTGGCATCTCACTCTCTTTGAATCTTCTTTATCATGCTAAGAGGAGCAGGAAAAAGCAAAAAATTTCAGAATTGCACCTTGCAATGCGGAGAAATTACTGTTTGTGCATTTACAATATTCATTGATTTTTGCCATTGAAAAACGTCCAGAAATGATTGAAGCTACTGACTGAATGAAAGGAGCTGGCATCTCACTCTCTTTGAATCTTCTTTATCATGCTAAGAGGAGCAGGAAAAAGCAAAAAATTTCAGAATTGCGCCTTGCAATGCGGAGAAATTACTGTTTGTGCATTTACAAAATTCATTGATTTTTGCCATTGAAAAACATCATGTTATTCATATACCAGAAATGATTGAAGCTACTGACTGAAGGAAAGGATCTGGCATCTCACTCTCTTTGAATCTTCTTTATCATGCTTAGAGGAGCAGGAAAAAGCAAAAAATTTCAGAATTGCACCTTGCAATGCGGAGAAATTACTGTTTGTGCATTTACAATATTCATTGATTTTTGCCATTGAAAAACGTCCAGAAATGATTGAAGCTACTGACTGAATGAAAGGAGCTGGCATCTCACTCTCTTTGAATCTTCTTTATCATGCTAAGAGGAGCAGGAAAAAGCAAAAAATTTCAGAATTGCACCTTGCAATGCGGAGAAATTACTGTTTGTGCATTTACAATATTCATTGATTTTTGCGATTGAAAAACATCATGTTATTCATATACCAGAAATGATTGAAGCTACTGACTGAATGAAAGGAGCTGGCATCTCACTCTCTTTGAATCTTCTTTATCATGCTAAGAGGAGCAGGAAAAAGTAAAAAATTTCAGAATTGCACCTTGCAATGCGGAGAAATTACTGTTTGTGCATTTACAATATTCAATGATTTTTGCCATTGAAAAACGTCCAGAAATGATTGAAGCTACTGACTGAATGAAAGGAGCTGGCATCTCACTCTCTTTGAATCTTCTTTATCATGCTAAGAGGAGCAGGAAAAAGCAAAAAATTTCAGAATTGCACCTTGCAATGCGGAGAAATTACTGTTTGTGCATTTACAATATTCATTGATTTTTGCCATTGAAAAACGTCCAGAAATGATTGAAGCTACTGACTGAATGAAAGGAGCTGGCATCTCACTCTCTTTGAATCTTCTTTATCATGCTAAGAGGAGCAGGAAAAAGCAAAAAATTTCAGAATTGCACCTTGCAATGCGGAGAAATTACTGTTTGTGCATTTACAATATTCATTGATTTTTGCCATTGAAAAACATCATGTTATTCATATACCAGAAATGATTGAAGCTACTGACTGAATGAAAGGAGCTGGCATCTCACTCTCTTTGAATCTTCTTTATCATGCTAAGAGGAGCAGGAAAAAGTAAAAAATTTCAGAATTGCACCTTGCAATGCGGAGAAATTACTGTTTGTGCATTTATAATATTCAATGATTTTTGCCATTGAAAAACGTCCAGAAATGATTGAAGCTACTGACTGAACGAAAGGAGCTGGCATCTCACTCTCTTTGAATCTTCTTTATCATGCTAAGAGGAGCAGGAAAAAGCAAAAAATTTCAGAATTGCACCTTGCAATGCGGAGAAATTACTGTTTGTGCATTTACAATATTCATTGATTTTTGCCATTGAAAAACATCATGTTATTCATGTACCAGAAATGTTTGAAGCTACTGACTGAATGAAAGGAGCTGGCATCTCACTCTCTTTGAATCTTCTTTATCATGCTAAGAGGAGCAGGAAAAAGCAAAAAATTTCAGAATTGCACATTGCAATGCGGAGAAATTACTGTTTGTGCATTTACAATATTCATTGATTTTTGCCATTGAAAAACGTCCAGAAATGATTGAAGCTACTGACTGAATGAAAGGAGCTGGCATCTCACTCTCTTTGAATCTTCTTTATCATGCTAAGAGGAGCAGGAAAAAGCAAAAAATTTCAGAATTGCACCTTGCAATGCGGAGAAATTACTGTTTGTGCATTTACAATATTCATTGATTTTTGCCATTGAAAAACGTCCAGAAATGATTGAAGCTACTGACTGAATGAAAGGAGCTGGCATCTCACTCTCTTTGAATCTTCTTTATCATGCTAAGAGGAGCAGGAAAAAGCAAAAAATTTCAGAATTGCACCTTGCAATGCGGAGAAATTACTGTTTGTGCATTTACAATATTCATTGATTTTTGCCATTGAAAAATGTCCAGAAATGATTGAAGCTACTGACTGAATGAAAGGAGCTGGCATCTCACTCTCTTTGAATCTTCTTTATCATGCTAAGAGGAGCAGGAAAAAGCAAAAAATTTCAGAATTGCGCCTTGCAATGCGGAGAAATTACTGTTTGTGCATTTACAAAATTCATTGATTTTTGCCATTGAAAAACATCATGTTATTCATAAACCAGAAATGATTGAAGCTACTGACTGAAGGAAAGGATCTGGCATCTCACTCTCTTTGAATCTTCTTTATCATGCTAAGAGGAGCAGGAAAAAGCAAAAAATTTCAGAATTGCACCTTGCAATGCGGAGAAATTACTGTTTGTGCATTTACAATATTCATTGATTTTTGCCATTGAAAAACGTCCAGAAATGATTGAAGCTACTGACTGAATGAAAGGAGCTGGCATCTCACTCTCTTTGAATCTTCTTTATCATGCTAAGAGGAGCAGGAAAAAGCAAAAAATTTCAGAATTGCACCTTGCAATGCGGAGAAATTACTGTTTGTGCATTTACAATATTCATTGATTTTTGCCATTGAAAAACGTCCATAAATGATTGAAGCTACTGACTGAATGAAAGGAGCTGGCATCTCACTCTCTTTGAATCTTCTTTATCATGCTAAGAGGAGCAGGAAAAAGCAAAAAATTTCAGAATTGCACCTTGCAATGCGGAGAAATTACTGTTTGTGCATTTACAATATTCATTGATTTTTGCCATTGAAAAACGTCCATAAATGATTGAAGCTACTGACTGAATGAAAGGAGCTGGCATCTCACTCTCTTTGAATCTTCTTTATCATGCTAAGAGGAGCAGGAAAAAGCAAAAAATTTCAGAATTGCACCTTGCAATGCGGAGAAATTACTGTTTGTGCATTTACAATATTCATTGATTTTTGCCATTGAAAAATGTCCAGAAATGATTGAAGCTACTGACTGAATGAAAGGAGCTGGCATCTCACTCTCTTTGAATCTTCTTTATCATGCTAAGAGGAGCAGGAAAAAGCAAAAAATTTCAGAATTGCGCCTTGCAATGCGGAGAAATTACTGTTTGTGCATTTACAAAATTCATTGATTTTTGCCATTGAAAAACATCATGTTATTCATATACCAGAAATGATTGAAGCTACTGACTGAAGGAAAGGATCTGGCATCTCACTCTCTTTGAATCTTCTTTATCATGCTTAGAGGAGCAGGAAAAAGCAAAAAATTTCAGAATTGCACCTTGCAATGCGGAGAAATTACTGTTTGTGCATTTACAATATTCATTGATTTTTGCCATTGAAAAACGTCCAGAAATGATTGAAGCTACTGACTGAATGAAAGGAGCTGGCATCTCACTCTCTTTGAATCTTCTTTATCATGCTAAGAGGAGCAGGAAAAAGCAAAAAATTTCAGAATTGCACCTTGCAATGCGGAGAAATTACTGTTTGTGCATTTACAATATTCATTGATTTTTGCGATTGAAAAACATCATGTTATTCATATACCAGAAATGATTGAAGCTACTGACTGAATGAAAGGAGCTGGCATCTCACTCTCTTTGAATCTTCTTTATCATGCTAAGAGGAGCAGGAAAAAGTAAAAAATTTCAGAATTGCACCTTGCAATGCGGAGAAATTACTGTTTGTGCATTTACAATATTCAATGATTTTTGCCATTGAAAAACGTCCAGAAATGATTGAAGCTACTGACTGAATGAAAGGAGCTGGCATCTCACTCTCTTTGAATCTTCTTTATCATGCTAAGAGGAGCAGGAAAAAGCAAAAAATTTCAGAATTGCACCTTGCAATGCGGAGAAATTACTGTTTGTGCATTTACAATATTCATTGATTTTTGCCATTGAAAAACGTCCAGAAATGATTGAAGCTACTGACTGAATGAAAGGAGCTGGCATCTCACTCTCTTTGAATCTTCTTTATCATGCTAAGAGGAGCAGGAAAAAGCAAAAAATTTCAGAATTGCACCTTGCAATGCGGAGAAATTACTGTTTGTGCATTTACAATATTCATTGATTTTTGCCATTGAAAAATGTCCAGAAATGATTGAAGCTACTGACTGAATGAAAGGAGCTGGCATCTCACTCTCTTTGAATCTTCTTTATCATGCTAAGAGGAGCAGGAAAAAGCAAAAAATTTCAGAATTGCGCCTTGCAATGCGGAGAAATTACTGTTTGTGCATTTACAAAATTCATTGATTTTTGCCATTGAAAAACATCATGTTATTCATAAACCAGAAATGATTGAAGCTACTGACTGAAGGAAAGGATCTGGCATCTCACTCTCTTTGAATCTTCTTTATCATGCTAAGAGGAGCAGGAAAAAGCAAAAAATTTCAGAATTGCACCTTGCAATGCGGAGAAATTACTGTTTGTGCATTTACAATATTCATTGATTTTTGCCATTGAAAAACGTCCAGAAATGATTGAAGCTACTGACTGAATGAAAGGAGCTGGCATCTCACTCTCTTTGAATCTTCTTTATCATGCTAAGAGGAGCAGGAAAAAGCAAAAAATTTCAGAATTGCACCTTGCAATGTGGAGAAATTACTGTTTGTGCATTTACAATATTCATTGATTTTTGCCATTGAAAAACGTCCATAAATGATTGAAGCTACTGACTGAATGAAAGGAGCTGGCATCTCACTCTCTTTGAATCTTCTTTATCATGCTAAGAGGAGCAGGAAAAAGCAAAAAATTTCAGAATTGCACCTTGCAATGCGGAGAAATTACTGTTTGTGCATTTACAATATTCATTGATTTTTGCCATTGAAAAACGTCCATAAATGATTGAAGCTACTGACTGAATGAAAGGAGCTGGCATCTCACTCTCTTTGAATCTTCTTTATCATGCTAAGAGGAGCAGGAAAAAGCAAAAAATTTCAGAATTGCACCTTGCAATGCGGAGAAATTACTGTTTGTGCATTTACAATATTCATTGATTTTTGCCATTGAAAAATGTCCAGAAATGATTGAAGCTACTGACTGAATGAAAGGAGCTGGCATCTCACTCTCTTTGAATCTTCTTTATCATGCTAAGAGGAGCAGGAAAAAGCAAAAAATTTCAGAATTGCGCCTTGCAATGCGGAGAAATTACTGTTTGTGCATTTACAAAATTCATTGATTTTTGCCATTGAAAAACATCATGTTATTCATATACCAGAAATGATTGAAGCTACTGACTGAAGGAAAGGATCTGGCATCTCACTCTCTTTGAATCTTCTTTATCATGCTTAGAGGAGCAGGAAAAAGCAAAAAATTTCAGAATTGCACCTTGCAATGCGGAGAAATTACTGTTTGTGCATTTACAATATTCATTGATTTTTGCCATTGAAAAACGTCCAGAAATGATTGAAGCTACTGACTGAATGAAAGGAGCTGGCATCTCACTCTCTTTGAATCTTCTTTATCATGCTAAGAGGAGCAGGAAAAAGCAAAAAATTTCAGAATTGCACCTTGCAATGCGGAGAAATTACTGTTTGTGCATTTACAATATTCATTGATTTTTGCCATTGAAAAACGTCCAGAAATGATTGAAGCTACTGACTGAATGAAAGGAGCTGGCATCTCACTCTCTTTGAATCTTCTTTATCATGCTAAGAGGAGCAGGAAAAAGCAAAAAATTTCAGAATTGCACCTTGCAATGCGGAGAAATTACTGTTTGTGCATTTACAATATTCATTGATTTTTGCCATTGAAAAACATCATGTTATTCATATACCAGAAATGATTGAAGCTACTGACTGAATGAAAGGAGCTGGCATCTCACTCTCTTTGAATCTTCTTTATCATGCTAAGAGGAGCAGGAAAAAGTAAAAAATTTCAGAATTGCACCTTGCAATGCGGAGAAATTACTGTTTGTGCATTTATAATATTCAATGATTTTTGCCATTGAAAAACGTCCAGAAATGATTGAAGCTACTGACTGAACGAAAGGAGCTGGCATCTCACTCTCTTTGAATCTTCTTTATCATGCTAAGAGGAGCAGGAAAAAGCAAAAAATTTCAGAATTGCACCTTGCAATGCGGAGAAATTACTGTTTGTGCATTTACAATATTCATTGATTTTTGCCTTTGAAAAACATCATGTTATTCATGTACCAGAAATGTTTGAAGCTACTGACTGAATGAAAGGAGCTGGCATCTCACTCTCTTTGAATCTTCTTTATCATGCTAAGAGGAGCAGGAAAAAGCAAAAAATTTCAGAATTGCACATTGCAATGCGGAGAAATTACTGTTTGTGCATTTACAATATTCATTGATTTTTGCCATTGAAAAACGTCCAGAAATGATTGAAGCTACTGACTGAATGAAAGGAGCTGGCATCTCACTCTCTTTGAATCTTCTTTATCATGCTAAGAGGAGCAGGAAAAAGCAAAAAATTTCAGAATTGCACCTTGCAATGCGGAGAAATTACTGTTTGTGCATTTACAATATTCATTGATTTTTGCCATTGAAAAACGTCCAGAAATGATTGAAGCTACTGACTGAATGAAAGGAGCTGGCATCTCACTCTCTTTGAATCTTCTTTATCATGCTAAGAGGAGCAGGAAAAAGCAAAAAATTTCAGAATTGCACCTTGCAATGCGGAGAAATTACTGTTTGTGCATTTACAATATTCATTGATTTTTGCCATTGAAAAATGTCCAGAAATGATTGAAGCTACTGACTGAATGAAAGGAGCTGGCATCTCACTCTCTTTGAATCTTCTTTATCATGCTAAGAGGAGCAGGAAAAAGCAAAAAATTTCAGAATTGCGCCTTGCAATGCGGAGAAATTACTGTTTGTGCATTTACAAAATTCATTGATTTTTGCCATTGAAAAACATCATGTTATTCATATACCAGAAATGATTGAAGCTACTGACTGAAGGAAAGGATCTGGCATCTCACTCTCTTTGAATCTTCTTTATCATGCTAAGAGGAGCAGGAAAAAGCAAAAAATTTCAGAATTGCACCTTGCAATGCGGAGAAATTACTGTTTGTGCATTTACAATATTCATTGATTTTTGCCATTGAAAAACGTCCAGAAATGATTGAAGCTACTGACTGAATGAAAGGAGCTGGCATCTCACTCTCTTTGAATCTTCTTTATCATGCTAAGAGGAGCAGGAAAAAGCAAAAAATTTCAGAATTGCACCTTGCAATGCGGAGAAATTACTGTTTGTGCATTTACAATATTCATTGATTTTTGCCATTGAAAAACGTCCATAAATGATTGAAGCTACTGACTGAATGAAAGGAGCTGGCATCTCACTCTCTTTGAATCTTCTTTATCATGCTAAGAGGAGCAGGAAAAAGCAAAAAATTTCAGAATTGCACCTTGCAATGCGGAGAAATTACTGTTTGTGCATTTACAATATTCATTGATTTTTGCCATTGAAAAACGTCCATAAATGATTGAAGCTACTGACTGAATGAAAGGAGCTGGCATCTCACTCTCTTTGAATCTTCTTTATCATGCTAAGCGGAGCAGGAAAAAGCAAAAAATTTCAGAATTGCACCTTGCAATGCGGAGAAATTACTGTTTGTGCATTTACAATATTCATTGATTTTTGCCATTGAAAAATGTCCATAAATGATTGAAGCTACTGACTGAATGAAAGGAGCTGGCATCTCACTCTCTGTGAATCTTCTTTATCATGCTAAGAGGAGCAGGAAAAAGCAAAAAATTTCAGAATTGCACCTTGCAATGCGGAGAAATTACTGTTTGTGCATTTACAATATTCATTGATTTTTGCCATTGAAAAACGTCCATAAATGATTGAAGCTACTGACTGAATGAAAGGAGCTGGCATCTCACTCTCTTTGAATCTTCTTTATCATGCTAAGAGGAGCAGGAAAAAGCAAAAAATTTCAGAATTGCACCTTGCAATGCGGAGAAATTACTGTTTGTGCATTTACAATATTCATTGATTTTTGCCATAGAAAAATGTCCAGAAATGATTGAAGCTACTGACTGAATGAAAGGAGCTGGCATCTCACTCTCTTTGAATCTTCTTTATCATGCTAAGAGGAGCAGGAAAAAGCAAAAAATTTCAGAATTGCGCCTTGCAATGCGGAGAAATTACTGTTTGTGCATTTACAAAATTCATTGATTTTTGCCATTGAAAAACATCATGTTATTCATATACCAGAAATGATTGAAGCTACTGACTGAAGGAAAGGATCTGGCATCTCACTCTCTTTGAATCTTCTTTATCATGCTAAGAGGAGCAGGAAAAAGCAAAAAGTTTCAGAATTGCACCTTGCAATGCGGAGAAATTACTGTTTGTGCATTTACAATATTCATTGGTTTTTGCCATTGAAAAACGTCCAGAAATGATTGAAGCTACTGACTGAATGAAAGGAGCTGGCATCTCACTCTCTTTGAATCTTCTTTATCATGCTAAGAGGAGCAGGAAAAAGCAAAAAATTTCAGAATTGCACCTTGCAATGCGGTGAAATTACTGTTTGTGCATTTACAATATTCATTGATTTTTGCGATTGAAAAACATCATGTTATTCATATACCAGAAATGATTGAAGCTACTGACTGAATGAAAGGAGCTGGCATCTCACTCTCTTTGAATCTTCTTTATCATGCTAAGAGGAGCAGGAAAAAGTAAAAAATTTCAGAATTGCACCTTGCAATGCGGAGAAATTACTGATTGTGCATTTACAATATTCAATGATTTTTGCCATTGAAAAACGTCCAGAAATGATTAAAGCTACTGACTGAATGAAAGGAGCTGGCATCTCACTCTCTTTGAATCTTCTTTATCATGCTAAGAGGAGCAGGAAAAAGCAAAAAATTTCAGAATTGCACCTTGCAATGCGGAGAAATTACTGTTTGTGCATTTACAATATTCATTGATTTTTGCCATTGAAAAACGTCCAGAAATGATTGAAGCTACTGACTGAATGAAAGGAGCTGGCATCTCACTCTCTTTGAATCTTCTTTATCATGCTAAGAGGAGCAGGAAAAAGCAAAAAATTTCAGAATTCCACCTTGCAATGCGGAGAAATTACTGTTTGTGCATTTACAATATTCATTGATTTTTGCCATTGAAAAACATCATGTTATTCATATACCAGAAATGATTGAAGCTACTGACTGAATGAAAGGAGCTGGCATCTCACTCTCTTTGAATCTTCTTTATCATGCTAAGAGGAGCAGGAAAAAGTAAAAAATTTCATAATTGCGCCTTGCAATGCGGAGAAATTACTGTTTGTGCATTTACAAAATTCATTGATTTTTGCCATTGAAAAACATCATGTTATTCATATACCAGAAATGATTGAAGCTACTGACTGAAGGAAAGGATCTGGCATCTCACTCTCTTTGAATCTTCTTTATCATGCTTAGAGGAGCAGGAAAAAGCAAAGAATTTCAGAATTGCACCTTGCAATGCGGAGAAATTACTGTTTGTGCATTTACAATATTCATTGATTTTTGCCATTGAAAAACGTCCAGAAATGATTGAAGCTACTGACTGAATGAAAGGAGCTGGCATCTCACTCTCTTTGAATCTTCTTTATCATGCTAAGAGGAGCAGGAAAAAGCAAAAAATTTCAGAATTGCACCTTGCAATGCGGAGAAATTACTGTTTGTGCATTTACAATATTCATTGATTTTTGCGATTGAAAAACATCATGTTATTCATATACCAGAAATGATTGAAGCTACTGACTGAATGAAAGGAGCTGGCATCTCACTCTCTTTGAATCTTCTTTATCATGCTAAGAGGAGCAGGAAAAAGTAAAAAATTTCAGAATTGCACCTTGCAATGCGGAGAAATTACTGTTTGTGCATTTACAATATTCATTGATTTTTGCCATTGAAAAACGTCCAGAAATGATTGAAGCTACTGACTGAATGAAAGGAGCTGGCATCTCACTCTCTTTGAATCTTCTTTATCATGCTAAGAGGAGCAGGAAAAAGCAAAAAATTTCAGAATTGCACCTTGCAATGCGGAGAAATTACTGTTTGTGCATTTACAATTTTCATTGATTTTTGCTATTGAAAAACATCATGTTATTCATATACCAGAAATGATTGAAGCTACTGACTGAATGAAAGGAGCTGGCATCTCACTCTCTTTGAATCTTCTTTATCATGCTAAGAGGAGCAGGAAAAAGCAAAAAATTTCAGAATTGCACCTTGCAATGCGGAGAAATTACTGTTTGTGCATTTACAATATTCATTGATTTTTGCGATTGAAAAACATCATGTTATTCATATACCAGAAATGATTGAAGCTACTGACTGAATGAAAGGAGCTGGCATCTCACTCTCTTTGAATCTTCTTTATCATGCTAAGAGGAGCAGGAAAAAGTAAAAAATTTCAGAATTGCACCTTGCAATGCGGAGAAATTACTGTTTGTGCATTTACAATATTCATTGATTTTTGCCATTGAAAAACGTCCAGAAATGATTGAAGCTACTGACTGAATGAAAGGAGCTGGCATCTCACTCTCTTTGAATCTTCTTTATCATGCTAAGAGGAGCAGGAAAAAGCAAAAAATTTCAGAATTGCACCTTGCAATGCGGAGAAATTACTGTTTGTGCATTTACAATATTCATTGATTTTTGCTATTGAAAAACATCATGTTATTCATATACCAGAAATGATTGAAGCTACTGACTGAATGAAAGGAGCTGGCATCTCACTCTCTTTGAATCTTCTTTATCATGCTAAGAGGAGCAGGAAAAAGCAAAAAATTTCAGAATTGCACCTTGCAATGCGGAGAAATTACAGTTTGTGCATTTACAATATTCATTGATTTTTGCCATTGAAAAACGTCCAGAAATGATTGAAGCTACTGACTGAATGAAAGGAGCTGGCATCTCACTCTCTTTGAATCTTCTTTATCATGCTAAGAGGAGCAGGAAAAAGCAAAAAATTTCAGAATTGCACCTTGCAATGCGGAGAAATTACTGTTTGTGCATTTACAATATTCATTGATTTTTGCCATTGAAAAACGTCCAGAAATGATTGAAGGTACTGACTGAATGAAAGGAGCTGGCATCTCACTCTCTTTGAATCTTCTTTATCATGCTAAGAGGAGCAGGAAAAAGCAAAAAATTTCAGAATTGCACCTTGCAATGCGGAGAAATTATTGTTTGTGCATTTACAATATTCATTGATTTTTGCCATTGAAAAACGTCCAGAAATGATTGAAGCTACTGACTGAATGAAAGGAGCTGGCATCTCACTCTCTTTGAATCTTCTTTATCATGCTAAGAGGAGCAGGAAAAAGCAAAAAATTTCAGAATTGCACCTTGCAATGCGGAGAAATTACTGTTTGTGCATTTACAATATTCATTGATTTTTGCCATTGAAAAATGTCCAGAAATGATTGAAGCTACTGACTGAATGAAAGGAGCTGGCATCTCACTCTCTTTGAATCTTCTTTATCATGCTAAGAGGAGCAGGAAAAAGCAAAAAATTTCAGAATTGCGCCTTGCAATGCGGAGAAATTACTGTTTGTGCATTTACAAAATTCATTGATTTTTGCCATTGAAAAACATCATGTTATTCATATACCAGAAATGATTGAAGCTACTGACTGAAGGAAAGGATCTGGCATCTCACTCTCTTTGAATCTTCTTTATCATGCTAAGAGGAGCAGGAAAAAGCAAAAAATTTCAGAATTGCACCTTGCAATGCGGAGAAATTACTGTTTGTGCATTTACAATATTCATTGATTTTTGCCATTGAAAAACGTCCAGAAATGATTGAAGCTACTGACTGAATGAAAGGAGCTGGCATCTCACTCTCTTTGAATCTTCTTTATCATGCTAAGAGGAGCAGGAAAAAGCAAAAAATTTCAGAATTGCACCTTGCAATGCGGAGAAATTACTGTTTGTGCATTTACAATATTCATTGATTTTTGCGATTGAAAAACATCATGTTATTCATATACCAGAAATGATTGAAGCTACTGACTGAATGAAAGGAGCTGGCATCTCACTCTCTTTGAATCTTCTTTATCATGCTAAGAGGAGCAGGAAAAAGTAAAAAATTTCAGAATTGCACCTTGCAATGCGGAGAAATTACTGTTTGTGCATTTACAATATTCAATGATTTTTGCCATTGAAAAACGTCCAGAAATGATTGAAGCTACTGACTGAATGAAAGGAGCTGGCATCTCACTCTCTTTGAATCTTGTTTATCATGCAAAGAGGAGCAGGAAAAAGCAAAAAATTTCAGAATTGCACCTTGCAATGCGGAGAAATTACTGTTTGTGCAATTACAATATTCATTGATTTTTGCCATTGAAAAACGTCCAGAAATGATTGAAGCTACTGACTGAATGAAAGGAGCTGGCATCTCACTCTCTTTGAATCTTCTTTATCATGCTAAGAGGAGCAGGAAAAAGCAAAAAATTTCAGAATTGCACCTTGCAATGCGGAGAAATTACTGTTTGTGCATTTACAATATTCATTGATTTTTGCCATTGAAAAACATCATGTTATTCATATACCAGAAATGATTGAAGCTACTGACTGAATGAAAGGAGCTGGCATCTCACTCTCTTTGAATCTTCTTTATCATGCTAAGAGGAGCAGGAAAAAGTAAAAAATTTCAGAATTGCACCTTGCAATGCGGAGAAATTACTGTTTGTGCATTTATAATATTCAATGATTTTTGCCATTGAAAAACGTCCAGAAATGATTGAAGCTACTGACTGAACGAAAGGAGCTGGCATCTCACTCTCTTTGAATCTTCTTTATCATGCTAAGAGGAGCAGGAAAAAGCAAAAAATTTCAGAATTGCACCTTGCAATGCGGAGAAATTACTGTTTGTGCATTTACAATATTCATTGATTTTTGCCATTGAAAAACATCATGTTATTCATGTACCAGAAATGTTTGAAGCTACTGACTGAATGAAAGGAGCTGGCATCTCACTCTCTTTGAATCTTCTTTATCATGCTAAGAGGAGCAGGAAAAAGCAAAAAATTTCAGAATTGCACATTGCAATGCGGAGAAATTACTGTTTGTGCATTTACAATATTCATTGATTTTTGCCATTGAAAAACGTCCAGAAATGATTGAAGCTACTGACTGAATGAAAGGAGCTGGCATCTCACTCTCTTTGAATCTTCTTTATCATGCTAAGAGGAGCAGGAAAAAGCAAAAAATTTCAGAATTGCACTGTGCAATGCGGAGAAATTACTGTTTGTGCATTTACAATATTCATTGATTTTTGCCATTGAAAAACGTCCAGAAATGATTGAAGCTACTGACTGAATGAAAGGAGCTGGCATCTCACTCTCTTTGAATCTTCTTTATCATGCTAAGAGGAGCAGGAAAAAGCAAAAAATTTCAGAATTGCACCTTGCAATGCGGAGAAATTACTGTTTGTGCATTTACAATATTCATTGATTTTTGCCATTGAAAAATGTCCAGAAATGATTGAAGCTACTGACTGAATGAAAGGAGCTGGCATCTCACTCTCTTTGAATCTTCTTTATCATGCTAAGAGGAGCAGGAAAAAGCAAAAAATTTCAGAATTGCGCCTTGCAATGCGGAGAAATTACTGTTTGTGCATTTACAAAATTCATTGATTTTTGCCATTGAAAAACATCATGTTATTCATATACCAGAAATGATTGAAGCTACTGACTGAAGGAAAGGATCTGGCATCTCACTCTCTTTGAATCTTTTTTATCATGCTAAGAGGAGCAGGAAAAAGCAAAAAAATTCAGAATTGCACCTTGCAATGCGGAGAAATTACTGTTTGTGCATTTACAATATTCATTGATTTTTGCCATTGAAAAACGTCCAGAAATGATTGAAGCTACTGACTGAATGAAAGGAGCTGGCATCTCACTCTCTTTGAATCTTCTTTATCATGCTAAGAGGAGCAGGAAAAAGCAAAAAATTTCAGAATTGCACCTTGCAATGCGGAGAAATTACTGTTTGTGCATTTACAATATTCATTGATTTTTGCCATTGAAAAACGTCCAGAAATGATTGAAGCTACTGACTGAATGAAAGGAGCTGGCATCTCACTCTCTTTGAATCTTCTTTATCATGCTAAGAGGAGCAGGAAAAAGCAAAAAATTTCAGAATTGCACCTTGCAATGCGGAGAAATTACTGTTTGTGCATTTACAATATTCATTGATTTTTGCCATTGAAAAATGTCCAGAAATGATTGAAGCTACTGACTGAATGAAAGGAGCTGGCATCTCACTCTCTTTGAATCTTCTTTATCATGCTAAGAGGAGCAGGAAAAAGCAAAAAATTTCAGAATTGCGCCTTGCAATGCGGAGAAATTACTGTTTGTGCATTTACAAAATTCATTGATTTTTGCCATTGAAAAACATCATGTTATTCATATACCAGAAATGATTGAAGCTACTGACTGAAGGAAAGGATCTGGCATCTCACTCTCTTTGAATCTTCTTTATCATGCTAAGAGGAGCAGGAAAAAGCAAAAAATTTTAGAATTGCACCTTGCAATGCGGAGAAATTACTGTTTGTGCATTTACAATATTCATTGGTTTTTGCCATTGAAAAACGTCCAGAAATGATTGAAGCTACTGACTGAATGAAAGGAGCTGGCATCTCACTCTCTTTGAATCTTCTTTATCATGCTAAGAGGAGCAGGAAAAAGCAAAAAATTTCAGAATTGCACCTTGCAATGCGGAGAAATTACTGTTTGTGCATTTACAATATTCATTGATTTTTGCGATTGAAAAACATCATGTTATTCATATACCAGAAATGATTGAAGCTACTGACTGAATGAAAGGAGCTGGCATCTCACTCTCTTTGAATCTTCTTTATCATGCTAAGAGGAGCAGGAAAAAGTAAAAAATTTCAGAATTGCACCTTGCAATGCGGAGAAATTACTGATTGTGCATTTACAATATTCAATGATTTTTGCCATTGAAAAACGTCCAGAAATGATTAAAGCTACTGACTGAATGAAAGGAGCTGGCATCTCACTCTCTTTGAATCTTCTTTATCATGCTAAGAGGAGCAGGAAAAAGCAAAAAATTTCAGAATTGCACCTTGCAATGCGGAGAAATTACTGTTTGTGCATTTACAATATTCATTGATTTTTGCCATTGAAAAACGTCCAGAAATGATTGAAGCTACTGACTGAATGAAAGGAGCTGGCATCTCACTCTCTTTGAATCTTCTTTATCATGCTAAGAGGAGCAGGAAAAAGCAAAAAATTTCAGAATTGCACCTTGCAATGCGGAGAAATTACTGTTTGTGCATTTACAATATTCATTGATTTTTGCCATTGAAAAACATCATGTTATTCATATACCAGAAATGATTGAAGCTACTGACTGAATGAAAGGAGCTGGCATCTCACTCTCTTTGAATCTTCTTTATCATGCTAAGAGGAGCAGGAAAAAGTAAAAAATTTCAGAATTGCACCTTGCAATGCGGAGAAATTACTGTTTGTGCATTTATAATATTCAATGATTTTTGCCATTGAAAAACGTCCAGAAATGATTGAAGCTACTGACTGAACGAAAGGAGCTGGCATCTCACTCTCTTTGAATCTTCTTTATCATGCTAAGAGGAGCAGAAAAAAGCAAAAAATTTCAGAATTGCACCTTGCAATGCGGAGAAATTACTGTTTGTGCATTTACAATATTCATTGATTTTTGCCATTGAAAAACGTCCAGAAATGATTGAAGCTACTGACTGAATGAAAGGAGCTGGCATCTCACTCTCTTTGAATCTTCTTTATCATGCTAAGAGGAGGAGGAAAAAGCAAAAAATTTCAGAATTGCACCTTGCAATGCGGAGAAATTACTGTTTGTGCATTTACAATATTCATTGATTTTTGCCATTGAAAAACATGTTATTCATATACCAGAAATGTTTGAAGCTCCTGACTGAATGAAAGGAGCTGGCACCTCACTCTCTTTGAATCTTCTTTATCATGCTAAGAGGAGCAGGAAAAAGCAAAAAATTTCAGAATTGCACCTTGCAATGCGGAGAAATTACTGTTTGTGCATTTACAATATTCATTGATTTTTGCCATTGAAAAACGTCCAGAAATGATTGAAGCTACTGACTGAATGAAAGGAGCTGTCATCTCACTCTCTTTGAATCTTCTTTATCATGCTAAGAGGAGCAGGAAAAAGCAAAAAATTTCAGAATTGCACCTTGCAATGCGGAGAAATTACTGTTTGTGCATTTACAATATTCATTGATTTTTGCCATTGAAAAATGTCCAGAAATGATTGAAGCTACTGACTGAATGAAAGGAGCTGGCATCTCACTCTCTTTGAATCTTCTTTATCATGCTAAGAGGAGCAGGAAAAAGCAAAAAATTTCAGAATTGCACCTTGCAATGCGGAGAAATTACTGTTTGTGCATTTACAATATTCATTGATTTTTGCCATTGAAAAACATCATGTTATTCATATACCAGAAATGTTTGAAGCTACTGACTGAATGAAAGGAGCTGGCATCTCACTCTCTTTGAATCTTCTTTATCATGCTAAGAGGAGCAGGAAAAAGCAAAAAATTTCAGAATTGCACCTTGCAATGTGGAGAAATTACTGTTTGTGCATTTACAATATTCATTGATTTTTACCATTGAAAAACGTCCAGAAATGATTGAAGCTACTGACTGAATGAAAGTAGCTGGCATCTCACTCTCTTTGAATCTTCTTTATCATGCTAAGAGGAGCAGGAAAAAGCAAAAAATTTCAGACTTGCACCTTGCAATGCGGAGAAATTACTGTTTGTGCATTTACAATATTCATTGATTTTTGCCATTGAAAAACATCATGTTATTCATATACCAGAAATGTTTGAAGCTACTGACTGAATGAAAGGAGCTGGCATCTCACTCTCTTTGAATCTTCTTAATCATGCTAAGAGGAGCAGGAAAAAGCAAAAAATTTCAGAATTGCACCTTGCAATGCGGAGAAATTACTGTTTGTGCATTTACAATATTCATTGATTTTTGCCATTGAAAAACATCATGTTATTCATATACCAGAAATGTTTGAAGCTACTGACTGAATGAAAGGAGCTGGCATCTCACTCTCTTTGAATCTTCTTTATCATGCTAAGAGGAGCAGAAAAAAGCAAAAAATTTCAGACTTGCACCTTGCAATGCGGAGAAATTACTGTTTGTGCATTTACAATATTCATTGATTTTTGCCATTGAAAAACATCATGTTATTCATATACCAGAAATGTTTGAAGCTACTGACTGAATGAAAGGAGCTGGCATCTCACTCTCTTTGAATCTTCTTTATCATGCTAAGAGGAGCAGGAAAAAGCAAAAAATTTCAGAATTGCACCTTGCAATGCGGAGAAATTACTGTTTGTGCATTTACAATATTCATTGATTTTTGCCATTGAAAAACGTCCAGAAATGATTGAAGGTACTGACTGAATGAAAGGAGCTGGCATCTCACTCTCTTTGAATCTTCTTTATCATGCTAAGAGGAGCAGGAAAAAGCAAAAAGTTTCAGAATTGCAACTTGCAATGCGGAGAAATTACTGTTTGTGCATTTACAATATTCATTGATTTTTGCCATTGAAAAACGTCCAGAAATGATTGAAGCTACTGACTGAATGAAAGGAGCTGGCATCTCACTCTCTTTGAATCTTCTTTATCATGCTAAGTGGAGCAGGAAAAAGCAAAAAATTTCAGAATTGCACCTTGCAATGCGGAGAAATTACAGTTTGTGCATTTACAATATTCATTGATTTTTGCCATTGAAAAACGTCCAGAAATGATTGAAGCTACTGACTGAATGAAAGGAGCTGGCATCTCACTCTCTTTGAATCTTCTTTATCATGCTAAGAGGAGCAGGAAAAAGCAAAAAATTTCAGAATTGCACCTTGCAATGCGGAGAAATTACTGTTTGTGCATTTACAATATTCGTTGATTTTTGCCATTGAAAAACGTCCAGAAATGATTGAAGCTACTGACTGAATGAAAGGAGCTGGCATCTCACTCTCTTTGAATCTTCTTTATCATGCTAAGAGGAGCAGGAAAAAGCAAAAAATTTCAGAATTGCACCTTGCAATGCGGAGAAATTACAGTTTGTGCATTTACAATATTCATTGATTTTTGCCATTGAAAAACGTCCAGAAATGATTGAAGCTACTGACTGAATGAAAGGAGCTGGCATCTCACTCTCTTTGAATCTTCTTTATCATGCTAAGAGGAGCAGGAAAAAGCAAAAAATTTCAGAATTGCACCTTGCAATGCGGAGAATTTACTGTTTGTGCATTTACAATATTCATTGATTTTTGCCATTGAAAAACATGTTATTCATATACCAGAAATGTTTGAAGCTCCTGACTGAATGAAAGGAGCTGGCACCTCACTCTCTTTGAATCTTCTTTATCATGCTAAGAGGAGCAGGAAAAAGCAAAAAATTTCAGAATTGCACCTTGCAATGCGGAGAAATTACTGTTTGTGCATTTACAATATTCATTGATTTTTGCCATTGAAAAACGTCCAGAAATGATTGAAGCTACTGACTGAATGAAAGGAGCTGGCATCTCACTCTCTTTGAATCTTCTTTATCATGCTAAGAGGAGCAGGAAAAAGCAAAAAATTTCAGAATTGCACCTTGCAATGCGGAGAAATTACTGTTTGTGCATTTACAATATTCATTGATTTTTGCCATTGAAAAATGTCCAGAAATGATTGAAGCTACTGACTGAATGAAAGGAGCTGGCATCTCACTCTCTTTGAATCTTCTTTATCATGCTAAGAGGAGCAGGAAAAAGCAAAAAATTTCAGAATTGCGCCTTGCAATGCGGAGAAATTACTGTTTGTGCATTTACAAAATTCATTGATTTTTGCCATTGAAAAACATCATGTTATTCATATACCAGAAATGATTGAAGCTACTGACTGAAGGAAAGGAGCTGGCATCTCACTCTCTTTGAATCTTCTTTATCATGCTAAGAGGAGCAGGAAAAAGCAAAAAATTTCAGAATTGCACCTTGCAATGCGGAGAATTTACTGTTTGTGCATTTACAATATTCATTGATTTTTGCCATTGAAAAACGTCCAGAAATGATTGAAGCTACTGACTGAATGAAAGGAGCTGGCATCTCACTCTCTTTGAATCTTCTTTATCATGCTAAGAGGAGCAGGAAAAAGCAAAAAATTTCAGAATTGCACCTTGCAATGCGGAGAAATTACAGTTTGTGCATTTACAATATTCATTGATTTTTGCCATTGAAAAACGTCCAGAAATGATTGAAGCTACTGACTGAATGAAAGGAGCTGGCATCTCACTCTCTTTGAATCTTCTTTATCATGCTAAGAGGAGCAGGAAAAAGCTAAAAATTTCAGAATTGCACCTTGCAATGCGGAGAAATTACTGTTTGTGCATTTACAATATTCGTTGATTTTTGCCATTGAAAAACGTCCAGAAATGATTGAAGCTACTGACTGAATGAAAGGAGCTGGCATCTCACTCTCTTTGAATCTTCTTTATCATGCTAAGAGGAGCAGGAAAAAGCAAAAAATTTCAGAATTGCACCTTGCAATGCGGAGAAATTACTGTTTGTGCATTTACAATATTCATTGATTTTTGCCATTGAAAAACATCATGTTATTCATATACCAGAAATGTTTGAAGCTACTGACTGAATGAAAGGAGCTGGCATCTCACTCTCTTTGAATCTTCTTTATCATGCTAAGAGGAGCAGGAAAAAGCAAAAAATTTCAGAATTGCACCTTGCAATGCGGAGAAATTACTGTTTGTGCATTTACAATATTCATTGATTTTTGCCATTGAAAAACATAATGTTATTCATATACCAGAAATGTTTGAAGCTACTGACTGAATGAAAGGAGCTGGCATCTCAATCTCTTTGAATCTTCTTTATCATGCTAAGAGGAGCATGAAAAAGCAAAAAATTTCAGAATTGCACCTTGCAATGTGGAGAAATTACTGTTTGTGCATTTACAATATTCATTGATTTTTACCATTGAAAAACGTCCAGAAATGATTGAAGCTACTGACTGAATGAAAGTAGCTGGCATCTCACTCTCTTTGAATCTTCTTTATCATGCTAAGAGGAGCAGGAAAAAGCAAAAAATTTCAGACTTGCACCTTGCAATGCGGAGAAATTACTGTTTGTGCATTTACAATATTCATTGATTTTTGCCATTGAAAAACATCATGTTATTCATATACCAGAAATGTTTGAAGCTACTGACTGAATGAAAGGAGCTGGCATCTCACTCTCTTTGAATCTTCTTTATCATGCTAAGAGGAGCAGAAAAAAGCAAAAAATTTCAGACTTGCACCTTGCAATGCGGAGAAATTACTGTTTGTGCATTTACAATATTCATTGATTTTTGCCATTGAAAAACATCATGTTATTCATATACCAGAAATGTTTGAAGCTACTGACTGAATGAAAGGAGCTGGCATCTCACTCTCTTTGAATCTTCTTTATCATGCTAAGAGGAGCAGGAAAAAGCAAAAAATTTCAGAATTGCACCTTGCAATGCGGAGAAATTACTGTTTGTGCATTTACAATATTCATTGATTTTTGCCATTGAAAAACATAATGTTATTCATATACCAGAAATGTTTGAAGCTACTGACTGAATGAAAGGAGCTGGCATCTCAATCTCTTTGAATCTTCTTTATCATGCTAAGAGGAGCATGAAAAAGCAAAAAATTTCAGAATTGCACCTTGCAATGTGGAGAAATTACTGTTTGTGCATTTACAATATTCATTGATTTTTACCATTGAAAAACGTCCAGAAATGATTGAAGCTACTGACTGAATGAAAGTAGCTGGCATCTCACTCTCTTTGAATCTTCTTTATCATGCTAAGAGGAGCAGGAAAAAGCAAAAAATTTCAGACTTGCACCTTGCAATGCGGAGAAATTACTGTTTGTGCATTTACAATATTCATTGATTTTTGCCATTGAAAAACATCATGTTATTCATATACCAGAAATGTTTGAAGCTACTGACTGAATGAAAGGAGCTGGCATCTCACTCTCTTTGAATCTTCTTTATCATGCTAAGAGGAGCAGAAAAAAGCAAAAAATTTCAGACTTGCACCTTGCAATGCGGAGAAATTACTGTTTGTGCATTTACAATATTCATTGATTTTTGCCATTGAAAAACATCATGTTATTCATATACCAGAAATGTTTGAAGCTACTGACTGAATGAAAGGAGCTGGCATCTCACTCTCTTTGAATCTTCTTTATCATGCTAAGAGGAGCAGGAAAAAGCAAAAAATTTCAGAATTGCACCTTGCAATGCGGAGAAATTACTGTTTGTGCATTTACAATATTCATTGATTTTTGCCATTGAAAAACGTCCAGAAATGATTGAAGGTACTGACTGAATGAAAGGAGCTGGCATCTCACTCTCTTTGAATCTTCTTTATCATGCTAAGAGGAGCAGGAAAAAGCAAAAAATTTCAGAATTGCAACTTGCAATGCGGAGAAATTACTGTTTGTGCATTTACAATATTCATTGATTTTTGCCATTGAAAAACGTCCAGAAATGATTGAAGCTACTGACTGAATGAAAGGAGCTGGCATCTCACTCTCTTTGAATCTTCTTTATCATGCTAAGTGGAGCAGGAAAAAGCAAAAAATTTCAGAATTGCACCTTGCAATGCGGAGAAATTACAGTTTGTGCATTTACAATATTCATTGATTTTTGCCATTGAAAAACGTCCAGAAATGATTGAAGCTACTGACTGAATGAAAGGAGCTGGCATCTCACTCTCTTTGAATCTTCTTTATCATGCTAAGAGGAGCAGGAAAAAGCAAAAAATTTCAGAATTGCACCTTGCAATGCGGAGAAATTACTGTTTGTGCATTTACAATATTCGTTGATTTTTGCCATTGAAAAACGTCCAGAAATGATTGAAGCTACTGACTGAATGAAAGGAGCTGGCATCTCACTCTCTTTGAATCTTCTTTATCATGCTAAGAGGAGCAGGAAAAAGCAAAAAATTTCAGAATTGCACCTTGCAATGCGGAGAAATTACAGTTTGTGCATTTACAATATTCATTGATTTTTGCCATTGAAAAACGTCCAGAAATGATTGAAGCTACTGACTGAATGAAAGGAGCTGGCATCTCACTCTCTTTGAATCTTCTTTATCATGCTAAGAGGAGCAGGAAAAAGCAAAAAATTTCAGAATTGCACCTTGCAATGCGGAGAATTTACTGTTTGTGCATTTACAATATTCATTGATTTTTGCCATTGAAAAACATGTTATTCATATACCAGAAATGTTTGAAGCTCCTGACTGAATGAAAGGAGCTGGCACCTCACTCTCTTTGAATCTTCTTTATCATGCTAAGAGGAGCAGGAAAAAGCAAAAAATTTCAGAATTGCACCTTGCAATGCGGAGAAATTACTGTTTGTGCATTTACAATATTCATTGATTTTTGCCATTGAAAAACGTCCAGAAATGATTGAAGCTACTGACTGAATGAAAGGAGCTGGCATCTCACTCTCTTTGAATCTTCTTTATCATGCTAAGAGGAGCAGGAAAAAGCAAAAAATTTCAGAATTGCACCTTGCAATGCGGAGAAATTACTGTTTGTGCATTTACAATATTCATTGATTTTTGCCATTGAAAAATGTCCAGAAATGATTGAAGCTACTGACTGAATGAAAGGAGCTGGCATCTCACTCTCTTTGAATCTTCTTTATCATGCTAAGAGGAGCAGGAAAAAGCAAAAAATTTCAGAATTGCGCCTTGCAATGCGGAGAAATTACTGTTTGTGCATTTACAAAATTCATTGATTTTTGCCATTGAAAAACATCATGTTATTCATATACCAGAAATGATTGAAGCTACTGACTGAAGGAAAGGAGCTGGCATCTCACTCTCTTTGAATCTTCTTTATCATGCTAAGAGGAGCAGGAAAAAGCAAAAAATTTCAGAATTGCACCTTGCAATGCGGAGAATTTACTGTTTGTGCATTTACAATATTCATTGATTTTTGCCATTGAAAAACGTCCAGAAATGATTGAAGCTACTGACTGAATGAAAGGAGCTGGCATCTCACTCTCTTTGAATCTTCTTTATCATGCTAAGAGGAGCAGGAAAAAGCAAAAAATTTCAGAATTGCACCTTGCAATGCGGAGAAATTACAGTTTGTGCATTTACAATATTCATTGATTTTTGCCATTGAAAAACGTCCAGAAATGATTGAAGCTACTGACTGAATGAAAGGAGCTGGCATCTCGCTCTCTTTGAATCTTCTTTATCATGCTAAGAGGAGCAGGAAAAAGCAAAAAATTTCAGAATTGCACCTTGCAATGCGGAGAAATTACTGTTTGTGCATTTACAATATTCGTTGATTTTTGCCATTGAAAAACGTCCAGAAATGATTGAAGCTACTGACTGAATGAAAGGAGCTGGCATCTCACTCTCTTTGAATCTTCTTTATCATGCTAAGAGGAGCAGGAAAAAGCAAAAAATTTCAGAATTGCACCTTGCAATGCGGAGAAATTACAGTTTGTGCATTTACAATATTCATTGATTTTTGCCATTGAAAAACGTCCAGAAATGATTGAAGCTACTGACTGAATGAAAGGAGCTGGCATCTCACTCTCTTTGAATCTTCTTTATCATGCTAAGAGGAGCAGGAAAAAGCAAAAAATTTCAGAATTGCACCTTGCAATGCGGAGAAATTACTGTTTGTGCATTTACAATATTCATTGATTTTTGCCATTGAAAAACATGTTATTCATATACCAGAAATGTTTGAAGCTCCTGACTGAATGAAAGGAGCTGGCACCTCACTCTCTTTGAATCTTCTTTATCATGCTAAGAGGAGCAGGAAAAAGCAAAAAATTTCAGAATTGCACCTTGCAATGCGGAGAAATTACTGTTTGTGCATTTACAATATTCATTGATTTTTGCCATTGAAAAACGTCCAGAAATGATTGTAGCTACTGACTGAATGAAAGGAGCTGGCATCTCACTCTCTTTGAATCTTCTTTATCATGCTAAGAGGAGCAGGAAAAAGCAAAAAATTTCAGAATTGCACCTTGCAATGCGGAGAAATTACTGTTTGTGCATTTACAATATTCATTGACTTTTGCCATTGAAAAATGTCCAGAAATGATTGAAGCTACTGACTGAATGAAAGGAGCTGGCATCTCACTCTCTTTGAATCTTCTTTATCATGCTAAGAGGAGCAGGAAAAAGCAAAAAATTTCAGAATTGCGCCTTGCAATGCGGAGAAATTACTGTTTGTGCATTTACAAAATTCATTGATTTTTGCCATTGAAAAACATCATGTTATTCATATACCAGAAATGATTGAAGCTACTGACTGAAGGAAAGGAGCTGGCATCTCACTCTCTTTGAATCTTCTTTATCATGCTAAGAGGAGCAGGAAAAAGCAAAAAATTTCAGAATTGCACCTTGCAATGCGGAGAAATTACTGTTTGTGCATTTACAATATTCATTGATTTTTGCGATTGAAAAACATCATGTTATTCATATACCAGAAATGATTGAAGCTACTGACTGAATGAAAGGAGCTGGCATCTCACTCTCTTTGAATCTTCTTTATCATGCTAAGAGGAGCAGGAAAAAGCAAAAAATTTCAGAATTGCACCTTGCAATGCGGAGAAATTACAGTTTGTGCATTTACAATATTCATTGATTTTTGCCATTGAAAAACGTCCAGAAATGATTGAAGCTACTGACTGAATGAAAGGAGCTGGCATCTCACTCTCTTTGAATCTTCTTTATCATGCTAAGAGGAGCAGGAAAAAGCAAAAAATTTCAGAATTGCACCTTGCAATGCGGAGAAATTACTGTTTGTGCATTTACAATATTCATTGATTTTTGCCATTGAAAAACGTCCAGAAATGATTGAAGGTACTGACTGAATGAAAGGAGCTGGCATCTCACTCTCTTTGAATCTTCTTTATCATGCTAAGAGGAGCAGGAAAAAGCAAAAAATTTCAGAATTGCACCTTGCAATGCGGAGAAATTACTGTTTGTGCATTTACAATATTCATTGATTTTTGCCATTGAAAAACGTCCAGAAATGATTGAAGGTACTGACTGAATGAAAGGAGCCGGCATCTCACTCTCTTTGAATCTTCTTTATCATGCTAAGAGGAGCAGGAAAAAGCAAAAAATTTCAGAATTGCACCTTGCAATGCGGAGAAATTACTGTTTGTGCATTTACAATATTCATTGATTTTTGCCATTGAAAAACGTCCAGAAATGATTGAAGCTACTGACTGAATGAAAGGAGCTGGCATCTCACTCTCTTTGAATCTTCTTTATCATGCTAAGAGGAGCAGGAAAAAGCAAAAAATTTCAGAATTGCACCTTGCAATGCGGAGAAATTACTGTTTGTGCATTTACAATATTCATTGATTTTTGCCATTGAAAAATGTCCAGAAATGATTGAAGCTACTGACTGAATGAAAGGAGCTGGCATCTCACTCTCTTTGAATCTTCTTTATCATGCTAAGAGGAGCAGGAAAAAGCAAAAAATTTCAGAATTGCGCCTTGCAATGCGGAGAAATTACTGTTTGTGCATTTACAAAATTCATTGATTTTTGCAATTGAAAAACATCATGTTATTCATATACCAGAAATGATTGAAGCTACTGACTGAAGGAAAGGATCTGGCATCTCACTCTCTTTGAATCTTCTTTATCATGCTTAGAGGAGCAGGAAAAAGCAAAAAATTTCAGAATTGCACCTTGCAATGCGGAGAAATTACTGTTTGTGCATTTACAATATTCATTGATTTTTGCCATTGAAAAACGTCCAGAAATGATTGAAGCTACTGACTGAATGAAAGGAGCTGGCATCTCACTCTCTTTGAATCTTCTTTATCATGCTAAGAGGAGCAGGAAAAAGCAAAAAATTTCAGAATTGCACCTTGCAATGCGGAGAAATTACTGTTTGTGCATTTACAATATTCATTGATTTTTGCGATTGAAAAACATCATGTTATTCATATACCAGAAATGATTGAAGCTACTGACTGAATGAAAGGAGCTGGCATCTCACTCTCTTTGAATCTTCTTTATCATGCTAAGAGGAGCAGGAAAAAGTAACAAATTTCAGAATTGCACCTTGCAATGCGGAGAAATTACTGTTTGTGCATTTACAATATTCATTGATTTTTGCCATTGAAAAACATCCAGAAATGATTGAAGCTACTGACTGAATGAAAGGAGCTGGCATCTCACTCTCTTTGAATCTTCTTTATCATGCTAAGAGGAGCAGGAAAAAGCAAAAAATTTCAGAATTGCACCTTGCAATGCGGAGAAATTACTGTTTGTGCATTTACAATATTCATTGATTTTTGCCATTGAAAAACGTCCAGAAATGATTGAAGGTACTGACTGAATGAAAGGAGCTGGCATCTCACTCTCTTTGAATCTTCTTTATCATGCTAAGAGGAGCAGGAAAAAGCAAAAAATTTCAGAATTGCACCTTGCAATGCGGAGAAATTACTGTTTGTGCATTTACAATATTCATTGATTTTTGCCATTGAAAAACGTCCAGAAATGATTGAAGCTACTGACTGAATGAAAGGAGCTGGCATCTCACTCTCTTTGAATCTTCTTTATCATGCTAAGAGGAGCAGGAAAAAGCAAAAAATTTCAGAATTGCACTTTGCAATGCGGAGAAATTACTGTTTGTGCATTTACAATATTCATTGATTTTTGCCATTAAAAAATGTCCAGAAATGATTGAAGCTACTGACTGAATGAAAGGAGCTGGCATCTCACTCTCTTTGAATCTTCTTTATCATGCTAAGAGGAGCAGGAAAAAGCAAAAAATTTCAGAATTGCGCCTTGCAATGCGGAGAAATTACTGTTTGTGCATTTACAAAATTCATTGATTTTTGCCATTGAAAAACATCATGTTATTCATATACCAGAAATGATTGAAGCTACTGACTGAAGGAAAGGATCTGGCATCTCACTCTCTTTGAATCTTCTTTATCATGCTTAGAGGAGCAGGAAAAAGCAAAAAATTTCAGAATTGCACCTTGCAATGCGGAGAAATTACTGTTTGTGCATTTACAATATTCATTGATTTTTGCCATTGAAAAACGTCCAGAAATGATTGAAGCTACTGACTGAATGAAAGGAGCTGGCATCTCACTCTCTTTGAATCTTCTTTATCATGCTAAGAGGAGCAGGAAAAAGCAAAAAATTTCAGAATTGCACCTTGCAATGCGGAGAAATTACTGTTTGTGCATTTACAATATTCATTGATTTTTGCGATTGAAAAACATCATGTTATTCATATACCAGAAATGATTGAAGCTACTGACTGAATGAAAGGAGCTGGCATCTCACTCTCTTTGAATCTTCTTTATCATGCTAAGAGGAGCAGGAAAAAGTAAAAAATTTCAGAATTGCACCTTGCAATGCGGAGAAATTACTGTTTGTGCATTTACAATATTCAATGATTTTTGCCATTGAAAAACGTCCAGAAATGATTGAAGCTACTGACTGAATGAAATGAGCTGGAATCTCACTGTCTTTGAATCTTGTTTATCATGCTAAGCGGAGCAGGAAAAAGCAAAAAATTTCAGAATTGCACCTTGCAATGCGGAGAAATTACTGTTTGTGCATTTACAATATTCATTGATTTTTGCCATTGAAAAACGTCCAGAAATGATTGAAGCTACTGACTGAATGAAAGGAGCTGGCATCTCACTCTCTTTGAATCTTCTTTATCATGCTAAGAGGAGCAGGAAAAAGCAAAAAATTTCAGAATTGCACCTTGCAATGCGGAGAAATTACTGTTTGTGCATTTACAATATTCATTGATTTTTGCCATTGAAAAACATCATGTTATTCATATACCAGAAATGATTGAAGCTACTGACTGAATGAAAGGAGCTGGCATCTCACTCTCTTTGAATCTTCTTTATCATGCTAAGAGGAGCAGGAAAAAGTAAAAAATTTCAGAATTGCACCTTGCAATGCGGAGAAATTACTGTTTGTGCATTTATAATATTCAATGATTTTTGCCATTGAAAAACGTCCAGAAATGATTGAAGCTACTGACTGAACGAAAGGAGCTGGCATCTCACTCTCTTTGAATCTTCTTTATCATGCTAAGAGGAGCAGGAAAAAGCAAAAAATTTCAGAATTGCACTTTGCAATGCGGAGAAATTACTGTTTGTGCATTTACAATATTCATTGATTTTTGCCATTGAAAAACATCATGTTATTCATGTACCAGAAATGTTTGAAGCTACTGACTGAATGAAAGGAGCTGTCATCTCACTCTCTTTGAATCTTCTTTATCATGCTAAGAGGAGCAGGAAAAAGCAAAAAATTTCAGAATTGCACATTGCAATGCGGAGAAATTACTGTTTGTGCATTTACAATATTCATTGATTTTTGCCATTGAAAAACGTCCAGAAATGATTGAAGCTACTGACTGAATGAAAGGAGCTGGCATCTCACTCTCTTTGAATCTTCTTTATCATGCTAAGAGGAGCAGGAAAAGCAAAAAATTTCAGAATTGCACCTTGCAATGCGGAGAAATTACTGTTTGTGCATTTACAATATTCATTGATTTTTGCCATTGAAAAACGTCCAGAAATGATTGAAGCTACTGACTGAATGAAAGGAGCTGGCATCTCACTCTCTTTGAATCTTCTTTATCATGCTAAGAGGAGCAGGAAAAAGCAAAAAATTTCAGAATTGCACCTTGCAATGCGGAGAAATTACTGTTTGTGCATTTACAATATTCATTGATTTTTGCCATTGAAAAATGTCCAGAAATGATTGAAGCTACTGACTGAATGAAAGGAGCTGGCATCTCACTCTCTTTGAATCTTCTTTATCATGCTAAGAGGAGCAGGAAAAAGCAAAAAATTTCAGAATTGCACCTTGCAATGCGGAGAAATTACTGTTTGTGCATTTACAATATTCATTGATTTTTGCCATTGAAAAACATCATGTTATTCATATACCAGAAATGATTGAAGCTACTGACTGAATGAAAGGAGCTGGCTTCTCACTCTCTTTGAATCTTCTTTATCATGCTAAGAGGAGCAGGAAAAAGTAAAAAATTTCAGAATTGCACCTTGCAATGCGGAGAAATTACTGTTTGTGCATTTATAATATTCAATGATTTTTGCCATTGAAAAACGTCCAGAAATGATTGAAGCTACTGACTGAACGAAAGAAGCTGGCATCTCACTCTCTTTGAATCTTCTTTATCATGCTAAGAGGAGCAGGAGAAAGCAAAAAATTTCAGAATTGCACTTTGCAATGCGGAGAAATTACTGTTTGTGCATTTACAATATTCATTGATTTTTGCCATTGAAAAACATCATGTTATTCATGTACCAGAAATGTTTGAAGCTACTGACTGAATGAAAGGAGCTGGCATCTCACTCTCTTTGAATCTTCTTTATCATGCTAAGAGGAGCAGGAAAAAGCAAAAAATTTCAGAATTGCACATTGCAATGCGGAGAAATTACTGTTTGTGCATTTACAATATTCATTGATTTTTGCCATTGAAAAACGTCCAGAAATGATTGAAGCTACTGACTGAATGAAAGGAGCTGGCATCTCACTCTCTTTGAATCTTCTTTATCATGCTAAGAGGAGCAGGAAAAGCAAAAAATTTCAGAATTGCACCTTGCAATGCGGAGAAATTACTGTTTGTGCATTTACAATATTCATTGATTTTTGCCATTGAAAAACGTCCAGAAATGATTGAAGCTACTGACTGAATGAAAGGAGCTGTCATCTCACTCTCTTTGAATCTTCTTTATCATGCTAAGAGGAGCAGGAAAAAGCAAAAAATTTCAGAATTGCACATTGCAATGCGGAGAAATTACTGTTTGTGCATTTACAATATTCATTGATTTTTGCCATTGAAAAACGTCCAGAAATGATTGAAGCTACTGACTGAATGAAAGGAGCTGGCATCTCACTCTCTTTGAATCTTCTTTATCATGCTAAGAGGAGCAGGAAAAGCAAAAAATTTCAGAATTGCACCTTGCAATGCGGAGAAATTACTGTTTGTGCATTTACAATATTCATTGATTTTTGCCATTGAAAAACGTCCAGAAATGATTGAAGCTACTGACTGAATGAAAGGAGCTGGCATCTCACTCTCTTTGAATCTTCTTTATCATGCTAAGAGGAGCAGGAAAAAGCAAAAAATTTCAGAATTGCACCTTGCAATGCGGAGAAATTACTGTTTGTGCATTTACAATATTCATTGATTTTTGCCATTGAAAAATGTCCAGAAATGATTGAAGCTACTGACTGAATGAAAGGAGCTGGCATCTCACTCTCTTTGAATCTTCTTTATCATGCTAAGAGGAGCAGGAAAAAGCAAAAAATTTCAGAATTGCACCTTGCAATGCGGAGAAATTACTGTTTGTGCATTTACAATATTCATTGATTTTTGCCATTGAAAAACATCATGTTATTCATATACCAGAAATGATTGAAGCTACTGACTGAATGAAAGGAGCTGGCTTCTCACTCTCTTTGAATCTTCTTTATCATGCTAAGAGGAGCAGGAAAAAGTAAAAAATTTCAGAATTGCACCTTGCAATGCGGAGAAATTACTGTTTGTGCATTTATAATATTCAATGATTTTTGCCATTGAAAAACGTCCAGAAATGATTGAAGCTACTGACTGAACGAAAGAAGCTGGCATCTCACTCTCTTTGAATCTTCTTTATCATGCTAAGAGGAGCAGGAGAAAGCAAAAAATTTCAGAATTGCACTTTGCAATGCGGAGAAATTACTGTTTGTGCATTTACAATATTCATTGATTTTTGCCATTGAAAAACATCATGTTATTCATGTACCAGAAATGTTTGAAGCTACTGACTGAATGAAAGGAGCTGGCATCTCACTCTCTTTGAATCTTCTTTATCATGCTAAGAGGAGCAGGAAAAAGCAAAAAATTTCAGAATTGCACATTGCAATGCGGAGAAATTACTGTTTGTGCATTTACAATATTCATTGATTTTTGCCATTGAAAAACGTCCAGAAATGATTGAAGCTACTGACTGAATGAAAGGAGCTGGCATCTCACTCTCTTTGAATCTTCTTTATCATGCTAAGAGGAGCAGGAAAAGCAAAAAATTTCAGAATTGCACCTTGCAATGCGGAGAAATTACTGTTTGTGCATTTACAATATTCATTGATTTTTGCCATTGAAAAACGTCCAGAAATGATTGAAGCTACTGACTGAATGAAAGGAGCTGGCATCTCACTCTCTTTGAATCTTCTTTATCATGCTAAGAGGAGCAGGAAAAAGCAAAAAATTTCAGAATTGCACCTTGCAATGCGGAGAAATTACTGTTTGTGCATTTACAATATTCATTGATTTTTGCCATTGAAAAATGTCCAGAAATGATTGAAGCTACTGACTGAATGAAAGGAGCTGGCATCTCACTCTCTTTGAATCTTCTTTATCATGCTAAGAGGAGCAGGAAAAAGCAAAAAATTTCAGAATTGCGCCTTGCAATGCGGAGAAATTACTGTTTGTGCATTTACAAAATTCATTGATTTTTGCCATTGAAAAACATCATGTTATTCATATACCAGAAATGATTGAAGCTACTGACTGAAGGAAAGGATCTGGCATCTCACTCTCTTTGAATCTTCTTTATCATGCTAAGAGGAGCAGGAAAAAGCAAAAAATTTCAGAATTGCACCTTGCAATGCGGAGAAATTACTGTTTGTGCATTTACAATATTCATTGATTTTTGCCATTGAAAAACGTCCAGAAATGATTGAAGCTACTGACTGAATGAAAGGAGCTGGCATCTCACTCTCTTTGAATCTTCTTTATCATGCTAAGAGTAGAGATGAGCGGTGTTCGACTAGAACTGTTCGCCAATCTCAAATTCGAGCTGTTTTGGCCGGTGTTCGAGTTGTTCGACGAACCCGAACGATTTGCAAAAAATTCGGCTGTTCGAGGTTATGTTCGATAACTGTTCGTGCACCAAAAGAGTGTCCTGCATGTCTGGCGCTATTTAGAGCACCAATCATGCAGGGATTGTCTGCCACTCACTGTAATGCCACAGCCATGGTGGTTGTGGCATTACAGTGATTGCCCAAATCGATGGGAACAGTGCCAACAGTGAAACATGAAAAGCCGGCAATTCAGCAGCGGCATACACCGGTACCCGACAATTTAGAACCGAAAGAATAGAGCTTCACACATAGATTAGATAGATATAAACATGTCAGCCACATATATACGAAGTACAATGAAAGTGCTGCTTACTGTACTTGTCATTTAGTGTAAAGGATTTATCAAAAAAAATATTAGTGTTTTCGTGCACCGTCTCTTTAAAAAAGCCGGCCGGCAATTCAGCAGCGGTACCCGACAATTTATAACAGACAGAATAGAGCTTCACACATGGATTAGATAGATAGAAACATGTCAGCCACATATATAAGAAGTACAGTGACAGTGTTGCTTACTGTACTTGTCATTTAGCGTAAAGGATTTATCAAAAAAAATAATAGTGTTTTCATGCACCGTCTCTTTAAAAAAGCCGGCCGGCAATTCAGCATCTGTACCCGACAATTTATAACAGACAGAATAGAGCTTCACACATAGATTAGATAGATAGAAACATGTCAGTCACATATATATGAAGTACAGTGATAGTGTTGATTACTGTACTTGTCATTTAGTGTTAAAATAAAGGATTTATTATTAAAAAAATTGGCGTGGGGTTCCCCGTAATTTTAGGCTCTAGCGGAGGTTAAGCAGACAGCTGGGGCAGATGTTTGAAGCCTGGGAAGGGGGTAATACCCACGGAGCTTCCCAGGCTACTAATATCAGCCCCCAGCTGAATACATAGCCTTTACTAGCTATTAAAATGGGGGACCCCCCAAAAAAAATGACGTGGGGTCCCCCCTAATTTAATAGCTAGCAAAGGCTAGGCAGACAGCTGGGGGCTGATATTAATAGCCCAGGAAGGGAGCCATGAATATTGGCCCCCTCCCAGGCTAGAAACACCAGCCGTCAGCCGCCCCAGAAATGGCGCATTCATAGGATGCGCCAATTCTGGCACTTAGCCTCGCTCTTCCACGCTGCCCTGGTGCGGTGGCAGGGGGTAATAGGGTTGGGGTTGATGTCAGCTTATAATGCCAGCTGACATCAAGCCCAGGTTAGTAATGGAGAGGCGTCTATAAGACACCCCCATTACTAACCCCATAGTCAAAGTTAAAAAAAACACAAACACCCAGAATAAAGTCCTTTAATTGAAATAAAGACACAATCCTTTATTGTTCTAAATTAAACCATACTTACCGTCACGCCCATTCCAGCTGAAGCCAACGATCTCCTGCAATAAAAGAAAAATAATAAAGCAACCTCATCCTTACCTTTCCATGGTTCCCACGACAGCTTCAGATCTGCTACATCGAGATGACAGGCTGGACCGCAGCAGAACGCTGCCATCCAGCCTCTCATCCCGCAGACACTGAGAAGCGCAGGCTTGCTTGCGCTGCTCAGCGTCTCTCTGTGACGACATCCAGATGAGCCGAGTTCATGTCCAATGAACTCGGCTCACCTCATGCACGTCACTGACAGCGTGGGAAAATTCTCACGCTGAAGCGGTGAGTGCAGGAGAATTCTCCCACGCTGTCAGTGACGTGCATAAGGTGAGCTCATGTCCAATGAACTCAGCTCACCTCCTGCACGTCACTGACAGCGTGGGAGAATTCTCCTGCACTCAGCGCTTCAGCGTGAAGCGCTGAGTGCAGGAGAATTTTCCCACGCTGTCAGTGACGTGCATAAGGTGAGCTCATGTCCAATGAACTCAGCTCACCTCCTGCACGTCACTGACAGCGTGGGAGAATTCTCCTGCACTCAGCGCTTCAGTGTGAGAATTCTCCCACGCTGAAGCGCTGAGTGCAGGAGAATTTTCCCACGCTGTCAGTGACGTGCATGAGGTGAGCCGAGTTCATTCGACATTAACTCGGCTCATCTGGATGCCCTCACAGAGAGACACTGTGGAGCGCAAGCAAGCCTGCGCTTCTCAGTGTCTGCGGGATGACAGGCTGGATGGCAGCGTTCTGCTGCGGTCCAGCCTGTCATCTCGATGTAGCAGAGCTGAAGCTGTCATGGGAACCATGGAAAGGTAAGGATGATGTTGCTTTATTATTTTTCTTTTATTTCAGGAGATCGTTGGCTTCAGCTGGAATGGGCGTGATGGTAAGTATGGTTTAATTTAGAACAATAAAGAATTGTGTGTTTATTTCAATTAAAGGACTTTTTTCTGGGTGTTTGTGTTTTTTTTAAATACTTTACTAGAAATTCATGGTGGTCATGTCTAATATTGGCGTGACCCCATGAATTTCGGGCTTAGGGCCAGCTGATAATGCCAAGCTGGCCCTAACCCCTTTATTACCCAGTGAGCCACCGCATCAGGGCCCTGGATGAGTTGGGTACAGCGCCAGAAGATGGCGCTTCTATGAACGCGCCATTTTCCGGGGTGGCTGCGGACTGCAATTTGCAGCGGGGGTGGCCCAGAAAGCTTGGGCCTCCCTGCGCTGCGGATTCCAGCCCCCAGCTGCCTAGTTGTACCTGGCTGGACACAAAAACAGGGCGAAGCCCCACGTCAATTTTCTTTAAATTATTTCATGAAATAATTAAGAAAAAAAGGGCTTCCCTATATTGTTGTGTCCGGCCAGGTACAAATAGGCAGCTGGTGGTTGGGGGCAGCCCGTTCCTGCCTGCTGTACCTGGCTGGACACAAATATAGTGTGAAGCCCCACGTCAATTTTTTTTAAATTATTTCATGAATTTCCTGAAATAATTTAAAAAAATTGAAGTGGGGCTTCGCACTATATTTGTGTCCAGCCAGGTACAGCAGGCAGGAACGGGCTGTCCCCATCCACCAGCTGCCTATTTGTACCTGGCCGGACACAACAATATAGGGAAGCCATTTTTTTCTTAATTATTTCATGAATTTCATGAAATAATTAAAAAAAATTGAAGTGGGGCTTCGCACTATATTTGTGTCCAGCCAGGTACAGCAGGCAGGAACGGGCTGCCCCCATCCACCAGCTGCCTATTTGTACCTGGCCGGACACAACAATATAGGGAAGCCCTTTTTTTCTTAATTATTTCATGAATTTCATGAAATAATTAAAAAAAAATTGAAGTGGGGCTTCGCACTATATTTGTGTCCAGCCAGGTACAGCAGGCAGGAACGGGCTGCCCCCAACCACCAGCTGCCTATTTGTACCTGGCCGGACACAACAATATAGGGAAGGCCTTTTTTTCTTAATTATTTCATGAATTTCATGAAATAATTAAAAAAAAAGTACGTGGGGCTTCGCCCTATTTTTGTGTCCAGCCAGGTACAACTAGGCAGCTGGGGGCTGGAATCTGCAGCGCAGGGAGGCCCAAGCTTTCTGGGCCCCACCCGCTGCAAATTGCAGTCCGCAGCCGCCCCGGAAAATGGCGCGTTCATAGAAGCGCCATCTTCTGGCGCTGTACCCAACTCATCCAGGGCCCTGGTGCGGTGGCTCACTGGGTAATAAAGGGGTTAGGGCCAGCTTGGTATTATCAGCTGGCCCCAAGCCCAAAATTCATGGGGTCACGCCAGTATTAGACATGACCGCCATGAATTTCTAGTAAAGTATTTAAAAAAAACACAACACCCAGAATAAAGTCCTTTAATTGAAATAAAGACACAATTCTTTATTGTTCTAAATTAAACCATACTTACCATCACACCCATTCCAGCTGAAGCCAACGATCTCCTGCAATAAAAGAAAAATAATAAACCAACCTCATCCTTACCTTTCCATGGTTCCCACGACAGCTTCAGCTCTGCTACATCGAGATGACAGGCTGGACCGCAGCAGAACGCTGCCATCCAGTCTGTCATCCCGCAGACACTGAGAAGCGCAGGCATGCTTGCGCTCCTCACTGTCTCGCTGTGACGGCATCCAGATGAGCCGAGGTCATGTCCAATGAACTCGGCTCACCTCATGCACGTCACTGACAGCGTGGGAAAATTCTCACGCTGAAGCGCTGAGTGCAGGAGAATTCTCCCACGCTGTCAGTGATGTGCAGGAGGTGAGCTCATGTCCAATGAACTCAGCTCACCTCCTGCACGTCACTGACAGCGTGGGAAAATTCTCCTGCAATCAGCGCTTCAGCGTGAGAATTTTCCCACGCTGTCAGTGACGTGCATGAGGTGAGCCGAGTTCATTGGACATGAACTCGGCTCATCTGGATGTCGTCACAGAGAGACGCTGAGCAGCGCAAGCAAGCCTGCGCTTCTCAGTGTCTGCGGGATGACAGGCTGGATGGCAGCGTTCTGCTGCGGTCCAGCCTGTCATCTCGATGTAGCAGAGCTGAAGCTGTCGTGGGAACCATGGAAAGGTAAGGATGATGTTGCTTTATTATTTTTCTTTTATTGCAGGAGATCGTTGGCTTCAGCTGGAATGGGCGTGGTGGTAAGTATGGTTTAATTTAGAACAATAAAGGATTGTGTCTTTATTTCAATTAAAGGACTTTATTCTGGGTGTTTGTGTTTTTTTTAACTTTGACTATGGGGTTAGTAATGGGGGTGTCTTATAGACGCCTCTCCATTACTAACCTGGGCTTGATGTCAGCTGGCATTATAAGCTGACATCAACCCCAACCCTATTACCCCCTGCCACCGCACCAGGGCAGCGTGGAAGAGCGAGGCTAAGTGCCAGAATTGGCGCATCCTATGAATGCGCCATTTCTGGGGCGGCTGACGGCTGGTGTTTCTAGCCTGGGAGGGGGCCAATATTCATGGCTCCCTTCCTGGGCTATTAATATTAGCCCCCAGCTGTCTGCCTAGCCTTTGCTAGCTATTAAATTAGGGGGGACCCCACGTCATTTTTTTTGGGGGGTCCCCCATTTTAATAGCTAGTAAAGGCTATGTATTCAGCTGGGGGCTGATATTAGTAGCCTGGGAAGCTCCGTGGGTATTACCCCCTTCCCAGGCTTCAAACATCTGCCCCAGCCGTCTGCTTAACCTCCGCTAGAGCCTAAAATTAAGGGGAACCCCACGCCAATTTTTTTAATAATAAATCCTTTATTTTAATACTAAATGACAAGTACAGTAACCAACACTATCACTGTACTTCATATATATGTGACTGACATGTTTCTATCTATCTAATCTATGTGTGATGCTCTATCTTTCTGTTCTAAATTGTCGGGTACCGCTGCTGAATTGCCGGCCGGCTTTTTTAAAGAGACGGTGCATGAAAACACTATTATTTTTTTAAATAAATCCTTTACACTAAATGACAAGTACAGTAAGCAACACTGTCACTGTACTTCGTATATATGTGGCTGACATGTTTCTATCTATCTAATCTATGTGTGAAGCTCTATTCTTTCTGTTCTAAATTGTCGGGTACAGATGCTGAATTGCCGGCCGGCTTTTTTAAAGAGACGGTGCATGAAAACACTAATATTTTTTTTAATAAATCCTTTACACTAAATGACAAGTGCAGTAACCAACACTGTCACTGTGCTTCTTATATGTGTGACTGACATGTTTCTATCTATGTAATCTATGTGTGATGCTCTATTCCTTCTTGTCTAAATTGTCGGGTACCGGTGTATGCCGCTGCTGAATTTGCCGGCCGGCTTTTTTAAAGAGAGTGTCTTCTGAGCAGTTTGTCAGCTTTTGGACACCTTTGCAGGTGTTTTCTATGTGTTTCTATGTGTTTTTGTTTGCCTGCCATTGGTTTTAACGGTGTTCGACGGTGTTCTAAGGAGTTCGACGAACAGTTCGACGAACAGTTCCTCGAACATCCCGGTGTTCGACGAACCGAACCGAACCCGAACACTACGGGGGTGGCTCAACACTAGCTAAGAGGAGCAGGAAAAAGCAAAAAATTTCAGAATTGCACCTTGCAATGCGGAGAAATTACTGTTTGTGCATTTACAATATTCATTGATTTTTGCCATTGAAAAACGTCCAGAAATGATTGAAGCTACTGACTGAATGAAAGGAGCTGGCATCTCACTCTCTTTGAATCTTCTTTATCATGCTAAGAGGAGCAGGAAAAAGCAAAAAATTTCAGAATTGCACCTTGCAATGCGGAGAAATTACTGTTTGTGCATTTACAATATTCATTGATTTTTGCCATTGAAAAATGTCCAGAAATGATTGAAGCTACTGACTGAATGAAAGGAGCTGGCATCTCACTCTCTTTGAATCTTCTTTATCATGCTAAGAGGAGCAGGAAAAAGCAAAAAATTTCAGAATTGCGCCTTGCAATGCAGAGAAATTACTGTTTGTGCATTTACAAAATTCATTGATTTTTGCCATTGAAAAACATCATGTTATTCATATACCAGAAATGATTGAAGCTACTGACTGAAGGAAAGGATCTGGCATCTCACTCTCTTTGAATCTTCTTTATCATGCTAAGAGGAGCAGGAAAAAGCAAAAAATTTCAGAATTGCACCTTGCAATGCAGAGAAATTACTGTTTGTGCATTTACAATATTCATTGATTTTTGTCATTGAAAAACGTCCAGAAATGATTGAAGCTACTGACTGAATGAAAGGAGCTGGCATCTCACTCTCTTTGAATCTTCTTTATCATGCTAAGAGGAGCAGGAAAAAGCAAAAAATTTCAGAATTGCACCTTGCAATGCGGAGAAATTACTGTTTGTGCATTTACAATATTCATTGATTTTTGCCATTGAAAAATGTCCAGAAATGATTGAAGCTACTGACTGAATGAAAGGAGCTGGCATCTCACTCTCTTTGAATCTTCTTTATCATGCTAAGAGGAGCAGGAAAAAGCAAAAAATTTCAGAATTGCACATTGCAATGCGGAGAAATTACTGTTTGTGCATTTACAATATTCATTGATTTTTGCCATTGAAAAACGTCCAGAAATGATTGAAGCTACTGACTGAATGAAAGGAGCTGGCATCTCACTCTCTTTGAATCTTCTTTATCATGCTAAGAGGAGCAGGAAAAAGCAAAAAATTTCAGAATTGCACCTTGCAATGCGGAGAAATTACTGTTTGTGCATTTACAATATTCATTGATTTTTGCCATTGAAAAACGTCCAGAAATGATTGAAGCTACTGACTGAATGAAAGGAGCTGGCATCTCACTCTCTTTGAATCTTCTTTATCATGCTAAGAGGAGCAGGAAAAAGCAAAAAATTTCAGAATTGCACCTTGCAATGCGGAGAAATTACTGTTTGTGCATTTACAATATTCATTGATTTTTGCCATTGAAAAATGTCCAGAAATGATTGAAGCTACTGACTGAATGAAAGGAGCTGGCATCTCACTCTCTTTGAATCTTCTTTATCATGCTAAGAGGAGCAGGAAAAAGCAAAAAATTTCAGAATTGCGCCTTGCAATGCGGAGAAATTACTGTTTGTGCATTTACAAAATTCATTGATTTTTGCCATTGAAAAACATCATGTTATTCATATACCAGAAATGATTGAAGCTACTGACTGAAGGAAAGGATCTGGCATCTCACTCTCTTTGAATCTTCTTTATCATGCTAAGAGGAGCAGGAAAAAGCAAAAAATTTCAGAATTGCACCTTGCAATGCGGAGAAATTACTGTTTGTGCATTTACAATATTCATTGATTTTTGCCATTGAAAAACGTCCAGAAATGATTGAAGCTACTGACTGAATGAAAGGAGCTGGCATCTCACTCTCTTTGAATCTTCTTTATCATGCTAAGAGGAGCAGGAAAAAGCAAAAAATTTCAGAATTGCACCTTGCAATGCGGAGAAATTACTGTGTAACATACCTGGCGGCGTCCTTGCATGGTGGTCCATCTCCCACCGTGCAAGAGAGCGCACTTGATCTCCTGTCCAGAATGTCTCTCTGGCTTCCCTCCATCTTGTCTGTTTGTGTCTGTGTCTGTTTCTGCTGCTTAAGGGCGGCGCCCGATCACTTCCTGCCTTTTGTACCTGCTGTGGGTCACACCCCTTGTGCGTCCTCAGCCTATCGCTGTCTGTCACCTGGTATATAGCTTAGCCGCTCCCATCTTTCCTTGCCTGAGCATATGTGTTTCTTTCAGTGTGTGTTTGCACTCTGAAGGTGCCAGGTCCCGTCTTTGTTTCCCTGTCCGCCTTTCCTGGAGGCTTATTTCCAGGCCTGTCTGAACTAAGTCCTGTATTTCTCCTGCCTTGCGGTGTCAGCTCCCGTGTCTGAACTGTGTCCTGTATGTCTCCTGTCTTGCGGTGTCAGCTCCCGTGTCTGAACTGTGTCCTGTATGTCTCCTGCCTTGCGGTGTCAGCTCCCGTGTCTGAACTGTGTCCTGTATGTCTCCTGCTTTACGGTATTAGTTCCCGTGTCTGAACTAAGTCCTGTATGTTTCCTGCTTTGCGGTGTCCGCTCCCGTGTCTGAACTGAGTCCTTTCTGTGTATCTTGTCTGTCCTGTCTGAACACGCTCCTAGCCTGTTCCTCCCGCCTTCTTGGGGTCGATTACCTAGACCCGTTCCTGTATCTTGTCTGTCCTGTCTGAACACGCTCCTTGCCTGTTCGTCCCGCCTCTCTGGGGGCAGTATTCCCAGACCCGCTCCTGTATCCCGCTGCAGTGTCGGTCTCCTCCGTACACTCAGTTCCAGTCTGAACTCTCTCCTATCCTTTACCTGTTTTGCCTCTATGCCCGTTCCCTTCCTTTTTCTGCAGAGTCTGAACTTGTACCTAACTCCTGCCTGTTGTCTCTGTACTCCCGTTTGTGAGTTTGTGGTCCACTCGCTACTTCACTGCAAGTACCCTGTGGGTGTCTGGCTCTGCCTTTCCCTTCCTGTCTGTTCAGTGTGAACAGAGCCCTGTCCTCCCTGCTCAGTCTTCTGCACTCTAGTTGTGCTTGCCTGTACCCCTCTGCCTGTATTGTTCCTGAATCCCGGTGTGTACTGGGTCCTATCCCGCCTGTGTTCCTACTTGCTAGTGCCTCCCTGTCTGCACTCTAGCTGTGCTTACCTTTACCCGCCTGCCTGCCCGCCTGCCTGCATACCCGCCTGCCTGCATACCCGCCTGCCTGCATACCCGCCTGCCTGCATACCCGCCTGCCTGCATACCCGCCTGCCTGCATCCCAGTCTGTGTGCCAGTCTACCAGTCTGTTCCTGTATTCCCCTGTGTGGGTCAACAGCCGTGTCCGGGGTCTGTCCTGGAGTAGCACCTGGTCCCTCTGCTCGGTTCCTCCTTGGTGCTCTGGCGTCGTATGCCGTCGTGCCACCCTGGTCGGATCGGGCAGATACTTAGTTACGCCCCTCCAGGCATTCACTCTCCGGCACGGTCCAGTGGAATCACTACCAGTCACATGCACACGCCGCTCTAGCCCGGGCGTGTGCATAACAGCATGCTCAGGCCATGGTTCCCATTGAGCCCCACGGCCTTCGCCCTCTGAGAAGTTTTCCAGCGGATATATGCATTAAAATAAATAAATAAATTTTTTTTCTCCTTTAGCTGAGTTCCAGGCGAATTACGCACCCGTCCAGATGGATCTATCAGCTCTCTCTCCCGCGGATCCGCCACGTTACTATGGGGATCCAAGACAGTGTCGTGCATTTGTGGAGCAATGCATGCTACACTTTAAGGCCTACCCTCTCTATTTTCCTTCCGATTGGCCTAAAGTGTCCTTTATGATTGATTTCCTAGCGGGTGATGCCTTGAAATGGGTCACCCCCCTATGGGAAGCATGGGATCCTGTCATCCTTGACCTGCAGGCCTTCCTGGTGGCCTTTCGTAAGGTCTTCGAGGACCCTAACTCTGAAGCCCCTGCTGAAGCTTCACTTCCCAATATCCCGGAGCAGCCCCGACGGGTAATGTGTGTGGGTAGCGCAATAGTCCTCCAGCCCAATGAGACTACTGCCCACCCAGAATCCTCACAGGGTGACTATGCTTTCCGGAATACTTCTCTCAACCTCAAGAGGCAGTCCAGACGTGCTAAACGTAGAGGCAAGCCGTCACGCCAGGGTCTGTCCTCCCTGAGACCTCCTGAACCCTTCGGGGTGCTACCTGGAAGCGAAAGGACAGAGACTCTCCTATACTCTGTACCTGATACCTCGCTCGCTTCGTCCAGTGAGTCCAACCTAGTGTACTCCGAAGCAGAGGTTACTCCCGAGTCTCTACACCCCTCCGACCAGGCGGAGGACCTCCAGTTGTGTTCTGAACCCTTCGGGGTGCCACCTGGTGGTGAATGGACAGAGACTTTCCTATATCCTGGATCTGATACCTCACTCGCTTCGTCCAGTGAGTCCAACCTAGTGTACTCCAAAGCAGAGGTTACTCCCGAGTCTCTACACCCCTCCGACCAGGCGGAGGACCTCCAGTTGTGTTCAGAACCCTTCGGGGTGCCACCTGGTGGTGAATGGACAGAGACTTTTCTATACTCGGTACCCGATACCTCGCCTGCTTCCTCCAGTGAGTCCGACCTAGTGTTCTCCGAAGCAGAAGTTACTCCCGAGTCTCTACACCCCTCCGACCAGGCGGAGGACCTCCAGTTGTGTTTAGAACCCTTCGGGGTGCCACCTGGTGGTGAATGGACAGAGACTTTCCTATTTCCTGTACCTGATACCTCGCCTGCTTCCTCCAGTGAGTCCGACCTAGTGTTCTCCGAAGCAGAAGTTACTCCCGAGTCTCTATACCCCTCCGACCAGGCGGAGGACCTCCAGTTGTGTTTAGAACCCTTCGGGGTGCCACCTGGTGGTGAATGGACAGAGACTTTCCTATTTCCTGCACCTGATACCTCGCCTGCTTCCTCCAGTGAGTCCGACCTAGTGTACTCTGAAGCAGATGTTTTCTCTGAGCCTCAGTACTCTTCTGACCCGGCGGAGGACCTCCAGTTGTTTCCTGAATCCTCCGGGGTACCACCAGATAACAAAGAGACAGTGACTTTTCCTCATTATGTACCTGATAACCCGTCTATTTCTTCCTGTGAGCTTGACAAGATGTACCTCGAAGCAGAGATTACCCTCAAGTCTCTGTTCCCCTCCAACCCAGTGGACGACTGGTCCTCGAATTCCCTGCGGAAGATTCTGGCAGGCCTGAAGAAGAGGGGGCGTAAGGGGGGAGGTACTGTAACATACCTGGCGGCGTCCTTGCATGGTGGTCCATCTCCCACCGTGCAAGAGAGCGCACTTGATCTCCTGTCCAGAATGTCTCTCTGGCTTCCCTCCATCTTGTCTGTTTGTGTCTGTGTCTGTTTCTGCTGCTTAAGGGCGGCGCCCGATCACTTCCTGCCTTTTGTACCTGCTGTGGGTCACACCCCTTGTGCGTCCTCAGCCTATCGCTGTCTGTCACCTGGTATATAGCTTAGCCGCTCCCATCTTTCCTTGCCTGAGCATATGTGTTTCTTTCAGTGTGTGTTTGCACTCTGAAGGTGCCAGGTCCCGTCTTTGTTTCCCTGTCCGCCTTTCCTGGAGGCTTATTTCCAGGCCTGTCTGAACTAAGTCCTGTATTTCTCCTGCCTTGCGGTGTCAGCTCCCGTGTCTGAACTGTGTCCTGTATGTCTCCTGTCTTGCGGTGTCAGCTCCCGTGTCTGAACTGTGTCCTGTATGTCTCCTGCCTTGCGGTGTCAGCTCCCGTGTCTGAACTGTGTCCTGTATGTCTCCTGCTTTACGGTATTATTTCCCGTGTCTGAACTAAGTCCTGTATGTTTCCTGCTTTGCGGTGTCCGCTCCCGTGTCTGAACTGAGTCCTTTCTGTGTATCTTGTCTGTCCTGTCTGAACACGCTCCTAGCCTGTTCCTCCCGCCTTCTTGGGGTCGATTACCTAGACCCGTTCCTGTATCTTGTCTGTCCTGTCTGAACACGCTCCTTGCCTGTTCGTCCCGCCTCTCTGGGGGCAGTATTCCCAGACCCGCTCCTGTATCCCGCTGCAGTGTCGGTCTCCTCCGTACACTCAGTTCCAGTCTGAACTCTCTCCTATCCTTTACCTGTTTTGCCTCTATGCCCGTTCCCTTCCTTTTTCTGCAGAGTCTGAACTTGTACCTAACTCCTGCCTGTTGTCTCTGTACTCCCGTTTGTGAGTTTGTGGTCCACTCGCTACTTCACTGCAAGTACCCTGTGGGTGTCTGGCTCTGCCTTTCCCTTCCTGTCTGTTCAGTGTGAACAGAGCCCTGTCCTCCCTGCTCAGTCTTCTGCACTCTAGTTGTGCTTGCCTGTACCCCTCTGCCTGTATTGTTCCTGAATCCCGGTGTGTACTGGGTCCTATCCCGCCTGTGTTCCTACTTGCTAGTGCCTCCCTGTCTGCACTCTAGCTGTGCTTACCTTTACCCGCCTGCCTGCCCGCCTGCCTGCATACCCGCCTGCCTGCATACCCGCCTGCCTGCATACCCGCCTGCCTGCATACCCGCCTGCCTGCATCCCAGTCTGTGTGCCAGTCTACCAGTCTGTTCCTGTATTCCCCTGTGTGGGTCAACAGCCGTGTCCGGGGTCTGTCCTGGAGTAGCACCTGGTCCCTCTGCTCGGTTCCTCCTTGGTGCTCTGGCGTCGTATGCCGTCGTGCCACCCTGGTCGGATCGGGCAGATACTTAGTTACGCCCCTCCAGGCATTCACTCTCCGGCACGGTCCAGTGGAATCACTACCAGTCACATGCACACGCCGCTCTAGCCCGGGCGTGTGCATAACATACTGTTTGTGCATTTACAATATTCATTGATTTTTGCCATTGAAAAACGTCCAGAAATGATTGAAGCTACTGACTGAATGAAAGGAGCTGGCATCTCACTCTCTTTGAATCTTCTTTATCATGCTAAGAGGAGCAGGAAAAAGCAAAAAATTTCAGAATTGCACCTTGCAATGCGGAGAAATTACTGTTTGTGCATTTACAATATTCATTGATTTTTGCCATTGAAAAATGTCCAGAAATGATTGAAGCTACTGACTGAATGAAAGGAGCTGGCATCTCACTCTCTTTGAATCTTCTTTATCATGCTAAGAGGAGCAGGAAAAAGCAAAAAATTTCAGAATTGCGCCTTGCAATGCGGAGAAATTACTGTTTGTGCATTTACAAAATTCATTGATTTTTGCCATTGAAAAACATCATGTTATTCATATACCAGAAATGATTGAAGCTACTGACTGAAGGAAAGGATCTGGCATCTCACTCTCTTTGAATCTTCTTTATCATGCTAAGAGGAGCAGGAAAAAGCAAAAAATTTCAGAATTGCACCTTGCAATGCGGAGAAATTACTGTTTGTGCATTTACAATATTCATTGATTTTTGCCATTGAAAAACGTCCAGAAATGATTGAAGCTACTGACTGAATGAAAGGAGCTGGCATCTCACTCTCTTTGAATCTTCTTTATCATGCTAAGAGGAGCAGGAGAAAGCAAAAAATTTCAGAATTGCACCTTGCAATGCGGAGAAATTACTGTTTGTGCATTTACAATATTCATTGATTTTTGCGATTGAAAAACATCATGTTATTCATATACCAGAAATGATTGAAGCTACTGACTGAATGAAAGGAGCTGGCATCTCACTCTCTTTGAATCTTCTTTATCATGCTAAGAGGAGCAGGAAAAAGTAAAAAATTTCAGAATTGCACCTTGCAATGCGGAGAAATTACTGTTTGTGCATTTACAATATTCAATGATTTTTGCCATTGAAAAACGTCCAGAAATGATTGAAGCTACTGACTGAATGAAAGGAGCTGGCATCCCACTCTCTTTGAATCTTGTTTATCATGCTAAGAGGAGCAGGAAAAAGCAAAAAATTTCAGAATTGCACCTTGCAATGCGGAGAAATTACTGTTTGTGCATTTACAATATTCATTGATTTTTGCCATTGAAAAACGTCCAGAAATGATTGAAGCTACTGACTGAATGAAAGGAGCTGGCATCTCACTCTCTTTGAATCTTCTTTATCATGCTAAGAGGAGCAGGAAAAAGCAAAAAATTTCAGAATTGCACCTTGCAATGCGGAGAAATTACTGTTTGTGCATTTACAATATTCATTGATTTTTGCTATTGAAAAACATCATGTTATTCATATACCAGAAATGATTGAAGCTACTGACTGAATGAAAGGAGCTGGCATCTCACTCTCTTTGAATCTTCTTTATCATGCTAAGAGGAGCAGGAAAAAGCAAAAAATTTCAGAATTGCACCTTGCAATGCGGAGAAATTACAGTTTGTGCATTTACAATATTCATTGATTTTTGCCATTGAAAAACGTCCAGAAATGATTGAAGCTACTGACTGAATGAAAGGAACTGGCATCTCACTCTCTTTGAATCTTCTTTATCATGCTAAGAGGAGCAGGAAAAAGCAAAAAATTTCAGAATTGCACCTTGCAATGCGGAGAAATTACTGTTTGTGCATTTACAATATTCATTGATTTTTGCCATTGAAAAACGTCCAGAAATGATTGAAGGTACTGACTGAATGAAAGGAGCTGGCATCTCACTCTCTTTGAATCTTCTTTATCATGCTAAGAGGAGCAGGAAAAAGCAAAAAATTTCAGAATTGCACCTTGCAATGCGGAGAAATTACTGTTTGTGCATTTACAATATTCATTGATTTTTGCCATTGAAAAACGTCCAGAAATGATTGAAGCTACTGACTGAATGAAAGGAGCTGGCATCTCACTCTCTTTGAATCTTCTTTATCATGCTAAGAGGAGCAGGAGAAAGCAAAAAATTTCAGAATTGCACCTTGCAATGCGGAGAAATTACTGTTTGTGCATTTACAATATTCATTGATTTTTGCGATTGAAAAACATCATGTTATTCATATACCAGAAATGATTGAAGCTACTGACTGAATGAAAGGAGCTGGCATCTCACTCTCTTTGAATCTTCTTTATCATGCTAAGAGGAGCAGGAAAAAGTAAAAAATTTCAGAATTGCACCTTGCAATGCGGAGAAATTACTGTTTGTGCATTTACAATATTCAATGATTTTTGCCATTGAAAAACGTCCAGAAATGATTGAAGCTACTGACTGAATGAAAGGAGCTGGCATCCCACTCTCTTTGAATCTTGTTTATCATGCTAAGAGGAGCAGGAAAAAGCAAAAAATTTCAGAATTGCACCTTGCAATGCGGAGAAATTACTGTTTGTGCATTTACAATATTCATTGATTTTTGCCATTGAAAAACGTCCAGAAATGATTGAAGCTACTGACTGAATGAAAGGAGCTGGCATCTCACTCTCTTTGAATCTTCTTTATCATGCTAAGAGGAGCAGGAAAAAGCAAAAATTTCAGAATTGCACCTTGCAATGCGGAGAAATTACTGTTTGTGCATTTACAATATTCATTGATTTTTGCTATTGAAAAACATCATGTTATTCATATACCAGAAATGATTGAAGCTACTGACTGAATGAAAGGAGCTGGCATCTCACTCTCTTTGAATCTTCTTTATCATGCTAAGAGGAGCAGGAAAAAGCAAAAAATTTCAGAATTGCACCTTGCAATGCGGAGAAATTACAGTTTGTGCATTTACAATATTCATTGATTTTTGCCATTGAAAAACGTCCAGAAATGATTGAAGCTACTGACTGAATGAAAGGAACTGGCATCTCACTCTCTTTGAATCTTCTTTATCATGCTAAGAGGAGCAGGAAAAAGCAAAAAATTTCAGAATTGCACCTTGCAATGCGGAGAAATTACTGTTTGTGCATTTACAATATTCATTGATTTTTGCCATTGAAAAACGTCCAGAAATGATTGAAGGTACTGACTGAATGAAAGGAGCTGGCATCTCACTCTCTTTGAATCTTCTTTATCATGCTAAGAGGAGCAGGAAAAAGCAAAAAATTTCAGAATTGCACCTTGCAATGCGGAGAAATTACTGTTTGTGCATTTACAATATTCATTGATTTTTGCCATTGAAAAACGTCCAGAAATGATTGAAGCTACTGACTGAATGAAAGGAGCTGGCATCTCACTCTCTTTGAATCTTCTTTATCATGCTAAGAGGAGCAGGAAAAAGCAAAAAATTTCAGAATTGCACCTTGCAATGTGGAGAAATTACTGTTTGTGCATTTACAATATTCATTGATTTTTGCCATTGAAAAATGTCCAGAAATGATTGAAGCTACTGACTGAATGAAAGGAGCTGGCATCTCACTCTCTTTGAATCTTCTTTATCATGCTAAGAGGAGCAGGAAAAAGCAAAAAATTTCAGAATTGCGCCTTGCAATGCGGAGAAATTACTGTTTGTGCATTTACAAAATTCATTGATTTTTGCCATTGAAAAACATCATGTTATTCATATACCAGAAATGATTGAAGCTACTGACTGAAGGAATGGATATGGCATCTCACTCTCTTTGAATCTTCTTTATCATGCTTAGAGGAGCAGGAAAAAGCAAAAAATTTCAGAATTGCACCTTGCAATGCGGAGAAATTACTGTTTGTGCATTTACAATATTCATTGATTTTTGCCATTGAAAAACGTCCAGAAATGATTGAAGCTACTGACTGAATGAAAGGAGCTGGCATCTCACTCTCTTTGAATCTTCTTTATCATGCTAAGAGGAGCAGGAAAAAGCAAAAAATTTCAGAATTGCACCTTGCAATGCGGAGAAATTACTGTTTGTGCATTTACAATATTCATTGATTTTTGCGATTGAAAAACATCATGTTATTCATATACCAGAAATGATTGAAGCTACTGACTGAATGAAAGGAGCTGGCATCTCACTCTCTTTGAATCTTCTTTATCATGCTAAGAGGAGCAGGAAAAAGTAAAAAATTTCAGAATTGCACCTTGCAATGCGGAGAAATTACTGTTTGTGCATTTACAATATTCATTGATTTTTGCCATTGAAAAACGTCCAGAAATGATTGAAGCTACTGACTGAATGAAAGGAGCTGGCATCTCACTCTCTTTGAATCTTCTTTATCATGCTAAGAGGAGCAGGAAAAAGCAAAAAATTTCAGAATTGCACCTTGCAATGCGGAGAAATTACTGTTTGTGCATTTACAATATTCATTGATTTTTGCTATTGAAAAACATCATGTTATTCATATACCAGAAATGATTGAAGCTACTGACTGAATGAAAGGAGCTGGCATCTCACTCTCTTTGAATCTTCTTTATCATGCTAAGAGGAGCAGGAAAAAGCAAAAAATTTCAGAATTGCACCTTGCAATGCGGAGAAATTACAGTTTGTGCATTTACAATCTTCATTGATTTTTGCCATTGAAAAACGTCCAGAAATGATTGAAGCTACTGACTGAATGAAAGGAGCTGGCATCTCACTCTCTTTGAATCTTCTTTATCATGCTAAGAGGAGCAGGAAAAAGCAAAAAATTTCAGAATTGCACCTTGCAATGCGGAGAAATTACTGTTTGTGCATTTACAATATTCATTGATTTTTGCCATTGAAAAAGGTCCAGAAATAATTGAAGGTACTGACTGAATGAAAGGAGCTGGCATCTCACTCTCTTTGAATCTTCTTTATCATGCTAAGAGGAGCAGGAAAAAGCAAAAAATTTCAGAATTGCACCTTGCAATGCGGAGAAATTACTGTTTGTGCATTTACAATATTCATTGATTTTTGCCATTGAAAAACGTCCAGAAATGATTGAAGCTACTGACTGAATGAAAGGAGCTGGCATCTCACTCTCTTTGAATCTTCTTTATCATGCTAAGAGGAGCAGGAAAAAGCAAAAAATTTCAGAATTGCACCTTGCAATGCGGAGAAATTACTGTTTGTGCATTTACAATATTCATTGATTTTTGCCATTGAAAAATGTCCAGAAATGATTGAAGCTACTGACTGAATGAAAGGAGCTGGCATCTCACTCTCTTTGAATCTTCTTTATCATGCTAAGAGGAGCAGGAAAAAGCAAAAAATTTCAGAATTGCGCCTTGCAATGCGGAGAAATTACTGTTTGTGCATTTACAAAATTCATTGATTTTTGCCATTGAAAAACATCATGTTATTCATATACCAGAAATGATTGAAGCTACTGACTGAAGGAAAGGATCTGGCATCTCACTCTCTTTGAATCTTCTTTATCATGCTAAGAGGAGCAGGAAAAAGCAAAAAATTTCAGAATTGCACCTTGCAATGCGGAGAAATTACTGTTTGTGCATTTACAATATTCATTGATTTTTGCCATTGAAAAACGTCCAGAAATGATTGAAGCTACTGACTGAATGAAAGGAGCTGGCATCTCACTCTCTTTGAATCTTCTTTATCATGCTAAGAGGAGCAGGAAAAAGCAAAAAATTTCAGAATTGCACCTTGCAATGCGGAGAAATTACTGTTTGTGCATTTACAATATTCATTGATTTTTGCGATTGAAAAACATCATGTTATTCATATACCAGAAATGATTGAAGCTACTGACTGAATGAAAGGAGCTGGCATCTCACTCTCTTTGAATCTTCTTTATCATGCTAAGAGGAGCAGGAAAAAGTAAAAAATTTCAGAATTGCACCTTGCAATGCGGAGAAATTACTGTTTGTGCATTTACAATATTCATTGATTTTTGCCATTGAAAAACGTCCAGAAATGATTGAAGCTACTGACTGAATGAAAGGAGCTGGCATCTCACTCTCTTTGAATCTTCTTTATCATGCTAAGAGGAGCAGGAAAAAGCAAAAAATTTCAGAATTGCACCTTGCAATGCGGAGAAATTACTGTTTGTGCATTTACAATATTCATTGATTTTTGCTATTGAAAAACATCATGTTATTCATATACCAGAAATGATTGAAGCTACTGACTGAATGAAAGGAGCTGGCATCTCACTCTCTTTGAATCTTCTTTATCATGCTAAGAGGAGCAGGAAAAAGCAAAAAATTTCAGAATTGCACCTTGCAATGCGGAGAAATTACAGTTTGTGCATTTACAATATTCATTGATTTTTGCCATTGAAAAACGTCCAGAAATGATTGAAGCTACTGACTGAATGAAAGGAGCTGGCATCTCACTCTCTTTGAGTCTTCTTTATCATGCTAAGAGGAGCAGGAAAAAGCAAAAAATTTCAGAATTGCACCTTGCAATGCGGAGAAATTACTGTTTGTGCATTTACAATATTCATTGATTTTTGCCATTGAAAAAGGTCCAGAAATAATTGAAGGTACTGACTGAATGAAAGGAGCTGGCATCTCACTCTCTTTGAATCTTCTTTATCATGCTAAGAGGAGCAGGAAAAAGCAAAAAATTTCAGAATTGCACCTTGCAATGCGGAGAAATTACTGTTTGTGCATTTACAATATTCATTGATTTTTGCCATTGAAAAACGTCCAGAAATGATTGAAGCTACTGACTGAATGAAAGGAGCTGGCATCTCACTCTCTTTGAATCTTCTTTATCATGCTAAGAGGAGCAGGAAAAAGCAAAAAATTTCAGAATTGCACCTTGCAATGCGGAGAAATTACTGTTTGTGCATTTACAATATTCATTGATTTTTGCCATTGAAAAATGTCCAGAAATGATTGAAGCTACTGACTGAATGAAAGGAGCTGGCATCTCACTCTCTTTGAATCTTCTTTATCATGCTAAGAGGAGCAGGAAAAAGCAAAAAATTTCAGAATTGCGCCTTGCAATGCGGAGAAATTACTGTTTGTGCATTTACAAAATTCATTGATTTTTGCCATTGAAAAACATCATGTTATTCATATACCAGAAATGATTGAAGCTACTGACTGAAGGAAAGGATCTGGCATCTCACTCTCTTTGAATCTTCTTTATCATGCTAAGAGGAGCAGGAAAAAGCAAAAAATTTCAGAATTGCACCTTGCAATGCGGAGAAATTACTGTTTGTGCATTTACAATATTCATTGATTTTTGCCATTGAAAAACGTCCAGAAATGATTGAAGCTACTGACTGAATGAAAGGAGCTGGCATCTCACTCTCTTTGAATCTTCTTTATCATGCTAAGAGGAGCAGGAAAAAGCAAAAAATTTCAGAATTGCACCTTGCAATGCGGAGAAATTACTGTTTGTGCATTTACAATATTCATTGATTTTTGCCATTGAAAAACGTCCAGAAATGATTGAAGCTACTGACTGAATGAAAGGAGCTGGCATCTCACTCTCTTTGAATCTTCTTTATCATGCTAAGAGGAGCAGGAAAAAGCAAAAAATTTCAGAATTGCACCTTGCAATGCGGAGAAATTACTGTTTGTGCATTTACAATATTCATTGATTTTTGCCATTGAAAAATGTCCAGAAATGATTGAAGCTACTGACTGAATGAAAGGAGCTGGCATCTCACTCTCTTTGAATCTTCTTTATCATGCTAAGAGGAGCAGGAAAAAGCAAAAAATTTCAGAATTGCGCCTTGCAATGCAGAGAAATTACTGTTTGTGCATTTACAAAATTCATTGATTTTTGCCATTGAAAAACATCATGTTATTCATATACCAGAAATGATTGAAGCTACTGACTGAAGGAAAGGATCTGGCATCTCACTCTCTTTGAATCTTCTTTATCATGCTAAGAGGAGCAGGAAAAAGCAAAAAATTTCAGAATTGCACCTTGCAATGCAGAGAAATTACTGTTTGTGCATTTACAATATTCATTGATTTTTGTCATTGAAAAACGTCCAGAAATGATTGAAGCTACTGACTGAATGAAAGGAGCTGGCATCTCACTCTCTTTGAATCTTCTTTATCATGCTAAGAGGAGCAGGAAAAAGCAAAAAATTTCAGAATTGCACCTTGCAATGCGGAGAAATTACTGTTTGTGCATTTACAATATTCATTGATTTTTGCGATTGAAAAACATCATGTTATTCATATACCAGAAATGATTGAAGCTACTGACTGAATGAAAGGAGCTGGCATCTCACTCTCTTTGAATCTTCTTTATCATGCTAAGAGGAGCAGGAAAAAGTAAAAAATTTCAGAATTGCACCTTGCAATGCGGAGAAATTACTGTTTGTGCATTTACAATATTCATTGATTTTTGCCATTGAAAAACGTCCAGAAATGATTGAAGCTACTGACTGAATGAAAGGAGCTGGCATCTCACTCTCTTTGAATCTTCTTTATCATGCTAAGAGGAGCAGGAAAAAGCAAAAAATTTCAGAATTGCACCTTGCAATGCGGAGAAATTACTGTTTGTGCATTTACAATATTCATTGATTTTTGCTATTGAAAAACATCATGTTATTCATATACCAGAAATGATTGAAGCTACTGACTGAATGAAAGGAGCTGGCATCTCACTCTCTTTGAATCTTCTTTATCATGCTAAGAGGAGCAGGAAAAAGCAAAAAATTTCAGAATTGCACCTTGCAATGCGGAGAAATTACAGTTTGTGCATTTACAATATTCATTGATTTTTGCCATTGAAAAACGTCCAGAAATGATTGAAGCTACTGACTGAATGAAAGGAGCTGGCATCTCACTCTCTTTGAATCTTCTTTATCATGCTAAGAGGAGCAGGAAAAAGCAAAAAATTTCAGAATTGCACCTTGCAATGCGGAGAAATTACTGTTTGTGCATTTACAATATTCATTGATTTTTGCCATTGAAAAAGGTCCAGAAATAATTGAAGGTACTGACTGAATGAAAGGAGCTGGCATCTCACTCTCTTTGAATCTTCTTTATCATGCTAAGAGGAGCAGGAAAAAGCAAAAAATTTCAGAATTGCACCTTGCAATGCGGAGAAATTACTGTTTGTGCATTTACAATATTCATTGATTTTTGCCATTGAAAAACGTCCAGAAATGATTGAAGCTACTGACTGAATGAAAGGAGCTGGCATCTCACTCTCTTTGAATCTTCTTTATCATGCTAAGAGGAGCAGGAAAAAGCAAAAAATTTCAGAATTGCACCTTGCAATGCGGAGAAATTACTGTTTGTGCATTTACAATATTCATTGATTTTTGCCATTGAAAAATGTCCAGAAATGATTGAAGCTACTGACTGAATGAAAGGAGCTGGCATCTCACTCTCTTTGAATCTTCTTTATCATGCTAAGAGGAGCAGGAAAAAGCAAAAAATTTCAGAATTGCGCCTTGCAATGCGGAGAAATTACTGTTTGTGCATTTACAAAATTCATTGATTTTTGCCATTGAAAAACATCATGTTATTCATATACCAGAAATGATTGAAGCTACTGACTGAAGGAAAGGATCTGGCATCTCACTCTCTTTGAATCTTCTTTATCATGCTAAGAGGAGCAGGAAAAAGCAAAAAATTTCAGAATTGCACCTTGCAATGCGGAGAAATTACTGTTTGTGCATTTACAATATTCATTGATTTTTGCCATTGAAAAACGTCCAGAAATGATTGAAGCTACTGACTGAATGAAAGGAGCTGGCATCTCACTCTCTTTGAATCTTCTTTATCATGCTAAGAGGAGCAGGAAAAAGCAAAAAATTTCAGAATTGCACCTTGCAATGCGGAGAAATTACTGTTTGTGCATTTACAATATTCATTGATTTTTGCCATTGAAAAACGTCCAGAAATGATTGAAGCTACTGACTGAATGAAAGGAGCTGGCATCTCACTCTCTTTGAATCTTCTTTATCATGCTAAGAGGAGCAGGAAAAAGCAAAAAATTTCAGAATTGCACCTTGCAATGCGGAGAAATTACTGTTTGTGCATTTACAATATTCATTGATTTTTGCCATTGAAAAATGTCCAGAAATGATTGAAGCTACTGACTGAATGAAAGGAGCTGGCATCTCACTCTCTTTGAATCTTCTTTATCATGCTAAGAGGAGCAGGAAAAAGCAAAAAATTTCAGAATTGCGCCTTGCAATGCAGAGAAATTACTGTTTGTGCATTTACAAAATTCATTGATTTTTGCCATTGAAAAACATCATGTTATTCATATACCAGAAATGATTGAAGCTACTGACTGAAGGAAAGGATCTGGCATCTCACTCTCTTTGAATCTTCTTTATCATGCTAAGAGGAGCAGGAAAAAGCAAAAAATTTCAGAATTGCACCTTGCAATGCGGAGAAATTACTGTTTGTGCATTTACAATATTCATTGATTTTTGCCATTGAAAAACGTCCAGAAATGATTGAAGCTACTGACTGAATGAAAGGAGCTGGCATCTCACTCTCTTTGAATCTTCTTTATCATGCTAAGAGGAGCAGGAAAAAGCAAAAAATTTCAGAATTGCACCTTGCAATGCGGAGAAATTACTGTTTGTGCATTTACAATATTCATTGATTTTTGCCATTGAAAAACGTCCAGAAATGATTGAAGCTACTGACTGAATGAAAGGAGCTGGCATCTCACTCTCTTTGAATCTTCTTTATCATGCTAAGAGGAGCAGGAAAAAGCAAAAAATTTCAGAATTGCACCTTGCAATGCGGAGAAATTACTGTTTGTGCATTTACAATATTCATTGATTTTTGCCATTGAAAAATGTCCAGAAATGATTGAAGCTACTGACTGAATGAAAGGAGCTGGCATCTCACTCTCTTTGAATCTTCTTTATCATGCTAAGAGGAGCAGGAAAAAGCAAAAAATTTCAGAATTGCGCCTTGCAATGCAGAGAAATTACTGTTTGTGCATTTACAAAATTCATTGATTTTTGCCATTGAAAAACATCATGTTATTCATATACCAGAAATGATTGAAGCTACTGACTGAAGGAAAGGATCTGGCATCTCACTCTCTTTGAATCTTCTTTATCATGCTAAGAGGAGCAGGAAAAAGCAAAAAATTTCAGAATTGCACCTTGCAATGCAGAGAAATTACTGTTTGTGCATTTACAATATTCATTGATTTTTGTCATTGAAAAACGTCCAGAAATGATTGAAGCTACTGACTGAATGAAAGGAGCTGGCATCTCACTCTCTTTGAATCTTCTTTATCATGCTAAGAGGAGCAGGAAAAAGCAAAAAATTTCAGAATTGCACCTTGCAATGCGGAGAAATTACTGTTTGTGCATTTACAATATTCATTGATTTTTGCCATTGAAAAATGTCCAGAAATGATTGAAGCTACTGACTGAATGAAAGGAGCTGGCATCTCACTCTCTTTGAATCTTCTTTATCATGCTAAGAGGAGCAGGAAAAAGCAAAAAATTTCAGAATTGCACATTGCAATGCGGAGAAATTACTGTTTGTGCATTTACAATATTCATTGATTTTTGCCATTGAAAAACGTCCAGAAATGATTGAAGCTACTGACTGAATGAAAGGAGCTGGCATCTCACTCTCTTTGAATCTTCTTTATCATGCTAAGAGGAGCAGGAAAAAGCAAAAAATTTCAGAATTGCACCTTGCAATGCGGAGAAATTACTGTTTGTGCATTTACAATATTCATTGATTTTTGCCATTGAAAAACGTCCAGAAATGATTGAAGCTACTGACTGAATGAAAGGAGCTGGCATCTCACTCTCTTTGAATCTTCTTTATCATGCTAAGAGGAGCAGGAAAAAGCAAAAAATTTCAGAATTGCACCTTGCAATGCGGAGAAATTACTGTTTGTGCATTTACAATATTCATTGATTTTTGCCGTTGAAAAATGTCCAGAAATGATTGAAGCTACTGACTGAATGAAAGGAGCTGGCATCTCACTCTCTTTGAATCTTCTTTATCATGCTAAGAGGAGCAGGAAAAAGCAAAAAATTTCAGAATTGCGCCTTGCAATGCGGAGAAATTACTGTTTGTGCATTTACAAAATTCATTGATTTTTGCCATTGAAAAACATCATGTTATTCATATACCAGAAATGATTGAAGCTACTGACTGAAGGAAAGGATCTGGCATCTCACTCTCTTTGTATCTTCTTTATCATGCTAAGAGGAGCAGGAAAAAGCAAAAAATTTCAGAATTGCACCTTGCAATGCGGAGAAATTACTGTTTGTGCATTTACAATATTCATTGATTTTTGCCATTGAAAAACGTCCAGAAATGATTGAAGCTACTGACTGAATGAAAGGAGCTGGCATCTCACTCTCTTTGAATCTTCTTTATCATGCTAAGAGGAGCAGGAAAAAGCAAAAAATTTCAGAATTGCACCTTGCAATGCGGAGAAATTACTGTTTGTGCATTTACAATATTCATTGATTTTTGCCATTGAAAAACGTCCAGAAATGATTGAAGCTACTGACTGAATGAAAGGAGCTGGCATCTCACTCTCTTTGAATCTTCTTTATCATGCTAAGAGGAGCAGGAATAAGCAAAAAATTTCAGAATTGCACCTTGCAATGCGGAGAAATTACTGTTTGTGCATTTACAATATTCATTGATTTTTGCCATTGAAAAATGTCCAGAAATGATTGAAGCTACTGACTGAATGAAAGGAGCTGGCATCTCACTCTCTTTGAATCTTCTTTATCATGCTAAGAGGAGCAGGAAAAAGCAAAAAATTTCAGAATTGCGCCTTGCAATGCGGAGAAATTACTGTTTGTGCATTTACAAAATTCATTGATTTTTGCCATTGAAAAACATCATGTTATTCATATACCAGAAATGATTGAAGCTACTGACTGAAGGAAAGGATCTGGCATCTCACTCTCTTTGAATCTTCTTTATCATGCTAAGAGGAGCAGGAAAAAGCAAAAAATTTCAGAATTGCACCTTGCAATGCGGAGAAATTACTGTTTGTGCATTTACAATATTCATTGATTTTTGCCATTGAAAAACGTCCAGAAATGATTGAAGCTACTGACTGAATGAAAGGAGCTGGCATCTCACTCTCTTTGAATCTTCTTTCTCATGCTAAGAGGAGCAGGAAAAAGCAAAAAATTTCAGAATTGCACCTTGCAATGCGGAGAAATTACTGTTTGTGCATTTACAATATTCATTGATTTTTGCGATTGAAAAACATCATGTTATTCATATACCAGAAATGATTGAAGCTACTGACTGAATGAAAGGAGCTGGCATCTCACTCTCTTTGAATCTTCTTTATCATGCTAAGAGGAGCAGGAAAAAGTAAAAAATTTCAGAATTGCACCTTGCAATGCGGAGAAATTACTGTTTGTGCATTTACAATATTCAATGATTTTTGCCATTGAAAAACGTCCAGAAATGATTGAAGCTACTGACTGAATGAAAGGAGCTGGCATCTCACTCTCTTTGAATCTTGTTTATCATGCTAAGAGGAGCAGGAAAAAGCAAAAAATTTCAGAATTGCACCTTGCAATGCGGAGAAATTACTGTTTGTGCATTTACAATATTCATTGATTTTTGCCATTGAAAAACGTCCAGAAATGATTGAAGCTACTGACTGAATGAAAGGAGCTGGCATCTCACTCTCTTTGAATCTTCTTTATCATGCTAAGAGGAGCAGGAAAAAGCAAAAAATTTCAGAATTGCACCTTGCAATGCGGAGAAATTACAGTTTGTGCATTTACAATATTCATTGATTTTTGCCATTGAAAAACGTCCAGAAATGATTGAAGCTACTGACTGAATGAAAGGAGCTGGCATCTCACTCTCTTTGAATCTTCTTTATCATGCTAAGAGGAGCAGGAAAAAGCAAAAAATTTCAGAATTGCACCTTGCAATGCGGAGTAATTACTGTTTGTGCATTTACAATATTCATTGATTTTTGCCATTGAAAAACGTCCAGAAATGATTGAAGGTACTGACTGAATGAAAGGAGCTGGCATCTCACTCTCTTTGAATCTTCTTTATCATGCTAAGAGGAGCAGGAAAAAGCAAAAAATTTCAGAATTGCACCTTGCAATGCGGAGAAATTACTGTTTGTGCATTTACAATATTCATTGATTTTTGCCATTGAAAAACGTCCAGAAATGATTGAAGCTACTGACTGAATGAAAGGAGCTGGCATCTCACTCTCTTTGAATCTTCTTTATCATGCTAAGAGGAGCAGGAAAAAGCAAAAAATTTCAGAATTGCACCTTGCAATGCGGAGAAGTTACTGTTTGTGCATTTACAATATTCATTGATTTTTGCCATTGAAAAATGTCCAGAAATGATTGAAGCTACTGACTGAATGAAAGGAGCTGGCATCTCACTCTCTTTGAATCTTCTTTATCATGCTAAGAGGAGCAGGAAAAAGCAAAAAATTTCAGAATTGCGCCTTGCAATGCGGAGAAATTACTGTTTGTGCATTTACAAAATTCATTGATTTTTGCCATTGAAAAACATCATGTTATTCATATACCAGAAATGATTGAAGCTACTGACTGAAGGAAAGGATATGGCATCTCACTCTCTTTGAATCTTCTTTATCATGCTTAGAGGAGCAGGAAAAAGCAAAAAATTTCAGAATTGCACCTTGCAATGCGGAGAAATTACTGTTTGTGCATTTACAATATTCATTGATTTTTGCCATTGAAAAACGTCCAGAAATGATTGAAGCTACTGACTGAATGAAAGGAGCTGGCATCTCACTCTCTTTGAATCTTCTTTATCATGCTAAGAGGAGCAGGAAAAAGCAAAAAATTTCAGAATTGCACCTTGCAATGCGGAGAAATTACTGTTTGTGCATTTACAATATTCATTGATTTTTGCGATTGAAAAACATCATGTTATTCATATACCAGAAATGATTGAAGCTACTGACTGAATGAAAGGAGCTGGCATCTCACTCTCTTTGAATCTTCTTTATCATGCTAAGAGGAGCAGGAAAAAGTAAAAAATTTCAGAATTGCACCTTGCAATGCGGAGAAATTACTGTTTGTGCATTTACAATATTCATTGATTTTTGCCATTGAAAAACGTCCAGAAATGATTGAAGCTACTGACTGAATGAAAGGAGCTGGCATCTCACTCTCTTTGAATCTTCTTTATCATGCTAAGAGGAGCAGGAAAAAGCAAAAAATTTCAGAATTGCACCTTGCAATGCGGAGAAATTACTGTTTGTGCATTTACAATATTCATTGATTTTTGCTATTGAAAAACATCATGTTATTCATATACCAGAAATGATTGAAGCTACTGACTGAATGAAAGGAGCTGGCATCTCACTCTCTTTGAATCTTCTTTATCATGCTAAGAGGAGCAGGAAAAAGCAAAAAATTTCAGAATTGCACCTTGCAATGCGGAGAAATTACAGTTTGTGCATTTACAATATTCATTGATTTTTGCCATTGAAAAACGTCCAGAAATGATTGAAGCTACTGACTGAATGAAAGGAGCTGGCATCTCAATCTCTTTGAATCTTCTTTATCATGCTAAGAGGAGCAGGAAAAAGCAAAAAATTTCAGAATTGCACCTTGCAATGCGGAGAAATTACTGTTTGTGCATTTACAATATTCATTGATTTTTGCCATTGAAAAAGGTCCAGAAATAATTGAAGGTACTGACTGAATGAAAGGAGCTGGCATCTCACTCTCTTTGAATCTTCTTTATCATGCTAAGAGGAGCAGGAAAAAGCAAAAAATTTCAGAATTGCACCTTGCAATGCGGAGAAATTACTGTTTGTGCATTTACAATATTCATTGATTTTTGCCATTGAAAAACGTCCAGAAATGATTGAAGCTACTGACTGAATGAAAGGAGCTGGCATCTCACTCTCTTTGAATCTTCTTTATCATGCTAAGAGGAGCAGGAAAAAGCAAAAAATTTCAGAATTGCACCTTGCAATGCGGAGAAATTACTGTTTGTGCATTTACAATATTCATTGATTTTTGCCATTGAAAAATGTCCAGAAATGATTGAAGCTACTGACTGAATGAAAGGAGCTGGCATCTCACTCTCTTTGAATCTTCTTTATCATGCTAAGAGGAGCAGGAAAAAGCAAAAAATTTCAGAATTGCGCCTTGCAATGCGGAGAAATTACTGTTTGTGCATTTACAAAATTCATTGATTTTTGCCATTGAAAAACATCATGTTATTCATATACCAGAAATGATTGAAGCTACTGACTGAAGGAAAGGATCTGGCATCTCACTCTCTTTGAATCTTCTTTATCATGCTTAGAGGAGCAGGAAAAAGCAAAAAAGTTCAGAATTGCACCTTGCAATGCGGAGAAATTACTGTTTGTGCATTTACAATATTCATTGATTTTTGCCATTGAAAAACGTCCAGAAATGATTGAAGCTACTGACTGAATGAAAGGAGCTGGCATCTCACTCTCTTTGAATCTTCTTTATCATGCTAAGAGGAGCAGGAAAAAGCAAAAAATTTCAGAATTGCACCTTGCAATGCGGAGAAATTACTGTTTGTGCATTTACAATATTCATTGATTTTTGCCATTGAAAAACGTCCAGAAATGATTGAAGCTACTGACTGAATGAAAGGAGCTGGCATCTCACTCTCTTTGAATCTTCTTTATCATGCTAAGAGGAGCAGGAAAAAGCAAAAAATTTCAGAATTGCACCTTGCAATGCGGAGAAATTACTGTTTGTGCATTTACAATATTCATTGATTTTTGCCATTGAAAAACATCATGTTATTCATATACCAGAAATGATTGAAGCTACTGACTGAATGAAAGGAGCTGGCATCTCAATCTCTTTGAATCTTCTTTATCATGCTAAGAGGAGCAGGAAAAAGTAAAAAATTTCAGAATTGCACCTTGCAATGCGGAGAAATTACTGTTTGTGCATTTATAATATTCAATGATTTTTGCCATTGAAAAACGTCCAGAAATGATTGAAGCTACTGACTGAACGAAAGGAGCTGGCATCTCACTCTCTTTGAATCTTCTTTATCATGCTAAGAGGAGCAGGAAAAAGCAAAAAATTTCAGAATTGCACCTTGCAATGCGGAGAAATTACTGTTTGTGCATTTACAATATTCATTGATTTTTGCCATTGAAAAACATCATGTTATTCATGTACCAGAAATGTTTGAAGCTACTGACTGAATGAAAGGAGCTGGCATCTCACTCTCTTTGAATCTTCTTTATCATGCTAAGAGGAGCAGGAAAAAGCAAAAAATTTCAGAATTGCACATTGCAATGCGGAGAAATTACTGTTTGTGCATTTACAATATTCATTGATTTTTGCCATTGAAAAACGTCCAGAAATGATTGAAGCTACTGACTGAATGAAAGGAGCTGGCATCTCACTCTCTTTGAATCTTCTTTATCATGCTAAGAGGAGCAGGAAAAAGCAAAAAATTTCAGAATTGCACCTTGCAATGCGGAGAAATTACTGTTTGTGCATTTACAATATTCATTGATTTTTGCCATTGAAAAATGTCCAGAAATGATTGAAGCTACTGACTGAATGAAAGGAGCTGGCATCTCACTCTCTTTGAATCTTCTTTATCATGCTAAGAGGAGCAGGAAAAAGCAAAAAATTTCAGAATTGCACCTTGCAATGCGGAGAAATTACTGTTTGTGCATTTACAATATTCATTGATTTTTGCCATTGAAAAATGTCCAGAAATGATTGAAGCTACTGACTGAATGAAAGGAGCTGGCATCTCACTCTCTTTGAATCTTCTTTATCATGCTAAGAGGAGCAGGAAAAAGCAAAAAATTTCAGAATTGCGCCTTGCAATGCGGAGAAATTACTGTTTGTGCATTTACAAAATTCATTGATTTTTGCCATTGAAAAACATCATGTTATTCATATACCAGAAATGATTGAAGCTACTGACTGAAGGAAAGGATCTGGCATCTCACTCTCTTTGAATCTTCTTTATCATGCTAAGAGGAGCAGGAAAAAGCAAAAAATTTCAGAATTGCACCTTGCAATGCGGAGAAATTACTGTTTGTGCATTTACAATATTCATTGATTTTTGCCATTGAAAAACGTCCAGAAATGATTGAAGCTACTGACTGAATGAAAGGAGCTGGCATCTCACTCTCTTTGAATCTTCTTTATCATGCTAAGAGGAGCAGGAAAAAGCAAAAAATTTCAGAATTGCACCTTGCAATGCGGAGAAATTACTGTTTGTGCATTTACAATATTCATTGATTTTTGCCATTGAAAAACGTCCATAAATGATTGAAGCTACTGACTGAATGAAAGGAGCTGGCATCTCACTCTCTTTGAATCTTCTTTATCATGCTAAGAGGAGCAGGAAAAAGCAAAAAATTTCAGAATTGCACCTTGCAATGCGGAGAAATTACTGTTTGTGCATTTACAATATTCATTGATTTTTGCCATTGAAAAAGGTCCAGAAATAATTGAAGGTACTGACTGAATTAAAGGAGCTGGCATCTCACTCTCTTTGAATCTTCTTTATCATGCTAAGAGGAGCAGGAAAAAGCAAAAAATTTCAGAATTGCACCTTGCAATGCGGAGAAATTACTGTTTGTGCATTTACAATATTCATTGATTTTTGCCATTGAAAAACGTCCAGAAATGATTGAAGCTACTGACTGAATGAAAGGAGCTGGCATCTCACTCTCTTTGAATCTTCTTTATCATGCTAAGAGGAGCAGGAAAAAGCAAAAAATTTCAGAATTGCACCTTGCAATGCGGAGAAATTACTGTTTGTGCATTTACAATATTCATTGATTTTTGCCATTGAAAAATGTCCAGAAATGATTGAAGCTACTGACTGAATGAAAGGAGCTGGCATCTCACTCTCTTTGAATCTTCTTTATCATGCTAAGAGGAGCAGGAAAAAGCAAAAAATTTCAGAATTGCGCCTTGCAATGCGGAGAAATTACTGTTTGTGCATTTACAAAATTCATTGATTTTTGCCATTGAAAAACATCATGTTATTCATATACCAGAAATGATTGAAGCTACTGACTGAAGGAAAGGATCTGGCATCTCACTCTCTTTGAATCTTCTTTATCATGCTTAGAGGAGCAGGAAAAAGCAAAAAATTTCAGAATTGCACCTTGCAATGCGGAGAAATTACTGTTTGTGCATTTACAATATTCATTGATTTTTGCCATTGAAAAACGTCCAGAAATGATTGAAGCTACTGACTGAATGAAAGGAGCTGGCATCTCACTCTCTTTGAATCTTCTTTATCATGCTAAGAGGAGCAGGAAAAAGCAAAAAATTTCAGAATTGCACCTTGCAATGCGGAGAAATTACTGTTTGTGCATTTACAATATTCATTGATTTTTGCGATTGAAAAACATCATGTTATTCATATACCAGAAATGATTGAAGCTACTGACTGAATGAAAGGAGCTGGCATCTCACTCTCTTTGAATCTTCTTTATCATGCTAAGAGGAGCAGGAAAAAGTAAAAAATTTCAGAATTGCACCTTGCAATGCGGAGAAATTACTGTTTGTGCATTTACAATATTCAATGATTTTTGCCATTGAAAAACGTCCAGAAATGATTGAAGCTACTGACTGAATGAAAGGAGCTGGCATCTCACTCTCTTTGAATCTTGTTTATCATGCTAAGAGGAGCAGGAAAAAGCAAAAAATTTCAGAATTGCACCTTGCAATGCGGAGAAATTACTGTTTGTGCATTTACAATATTCATTGATTTTTGCCATTGAAAAACGTCCAGAAATGATTGAAGCTACTGACTGAATGAAAGGAGCTGGCATCTCACTCTCTTTGAATCTTCTTTATCATGCTAAGAGGAGCAGGAAAAAGCAAAAAATTTCAGAATTGCACCTTGCAATGCGGAGAAATTACTGTTTGTGCATTTACAATATTCATTGATTTTTGCCATTGAAAAACGTCCAGAAATGATTGAAGCTACTGACTGAACGAAAGGAGCTGGCATCTCACTCTCTTTGAATCTTCTTTATCATGCTAAGAGGAGCAGGAAAAAGTAAAAAATTTCAGAATTGCACCTTGCAATGCGGAGAAATTACTGTTTGTGCATTTATAATATTCAATGATTTTTGCCATTGAAAAACGTCCAGAAATGATTGAAGCTACTGACTGAACGAAAGGAGCTGGCATCTCACTCTCTTTGAATCTTCTTTATCATGCTAAGAGGAGCAGGAAAAAGCAAAAAATTTCAGAATTGCACCTTGCAATGCGGAGAAATTACTGTTTGTGCATTTACAATATTCATTGATTTTTGCCATTGAAAAACATCATGTTATTCATGTACCAGAAATGTTTGAAGCTACTGACTGAATGAAAGGAGCTGGCATCTCACTCTCTTTGAATCTTCTTTATCATGCTAAGAGGAGCAGGAAAAAGCAAAAAATTTCAGAATTGCACATTGCAATGCGGAGAAATTACTGTTTGTGCATTTACAATATTCATTGATTTTTGCCATTGAAAAACGTCCAGAAATGATTGAAGCTACTGACTGAATGAAAGGAGCTGGCATCTCACTCTCTTTGAATCTTCTTTATCATGCTAAGAGGAGCAGGAAAAAGCAAAAAATTTCAGAATTGCACCTTGCAATGCGGAGAAATTACTGTTTGTGCATTTACAATATTCATTGATTTTTGCCATTGAAAAACGTCCAGAAATGATTGAAGCTACTGACTGAATGAAAGGAGCTGGCATCTCACTCTCTTTGAATCTTCTTTATCATGCTAAGAGGAGCAGGAAAAAGCAAAAAATTTCAGAATTGCACCTTGCAATGCGGAGAAATTACTGTTTGTGCATTTACAATATTCATTGATTTTTGCCATTGAAAAATGTCCAGAAATGATTGAAGCTACTGACTGAATGAAAGGAGCTGGCATCTCACTCTCTTTGAATCTTCTTTATCATGCTAAGAGGAGCAGGAAAAAGCAAAAAATTTCAGAATTGCGCCTTGCAATGCGGAGAAATTACTGTTTGTGCATTTACAAAATTCATTGATTTTTGCCATTGAAAAACATCATGTTATTCATATACCAGAAATGATTGAAGCTACTGACTGAAGGAAAGGATCTGGCATCTCACTCTCTTTGAATCTTCTTTATCATGCTAAGAGGAGCAGGAAAAAGCAAAAAATTTCAGAATTGCACCTTGCAATGCGGAGAAATTACTGTTTGTGCATTTACAATATTCATTGATTTTTGCCATTGAAAAACGTCCAGAAATGATTGAAGCTACTGACTGAATGAAAGGAGCTGGCATCTCACTCTCTTTGAATCTTCTTTATCATGCTAAGAGGAGCAGGAAAAAGCAAAAAATTTCAGAATTGCACCTTGCAATGCGGAGAAATTACTGTTTGTGCATTTACAATATTCATTGATTTTTGCCATTGAAAAACGTCCATAAATGATGGAAGCTACTGACTGAATGAAAGGAGCTGGCATCTCACTCTCTTTGAATCTTCTTTATCATGCTAAGAGGAGCAGGAAAAAGCAAAAAATTTCAGAATTGCACCTTGCAATGCGGAGAAATTACTGTTTGTGCATTTACAATATTCATTGATTTTTGCCATTGAAAAACGTCCATAAATGATTGAAGCTACTGACTGAATGAAAGGAGCTGGCATCTCACTCTCTTTGAATCTTCTTTATCATGCTAAGAGGAGCAGGAAAAAGCAAAAAATTTCAGAATTGCACCTTGCAATGCGGAGAAATTACTGTTTGTGCATTTACAATATTCATTGATTTTTGCCATTGAAAAATGTCCAGAAATGATTGAAGCTACTGACTGAATGAAAGGAGCTGGCATCTCACTCTCTTTGAATCTTCTTTATCATGCTAAGAGGAGCAGGAAAAAGCAAAAAATTTCAGAATTGCGCCTTGCAATGCGGAGAAATTACTGTTTGTGCATTTACAAAATTCATTGATTTTTGCCATTGAAAAACATCATGTTATTCATATACCAGAAATGATTGAAGCTACTGACTGAAGGAAAGGATCTGGCATCTCACTCTCTTTGAATCTTCTTTATCATGCTTAGAGGAGCAGGAAAAAGCAAAAAATTTCAGAATTGCACCTTGCAATGCGGAGAAATTACTGTTTGTGCATTTACAATATTCATTGATTTTTGCCATTGAAAAACGTCCAGAAATGATTGAAGCTACTGACTGAATGAAAGGAGCTGGCATCTCACTCTCTTTGAATCTTCTTTATCATGCTAAGAGGAGCAGGAAAAAGCAAAAAATTTCAGAATTGCACCTTGCAATGCGGAGAAATTACTGTTTGTGCATTTACAATATTCATTGATTTTTGCGATTGAAAAACATCATGTTATTCATATACCAGAAATGATTGAAGCTACTGACTGAATGAAAGGAGCTGGCATCTCACTCTCTTTGAATCTTCTTTATCATGCTAAGAGGAGCAGGAAAAAGTAAAAAATTTCAGAATTGCACCTTGCAATGCGGAGAAATTACTGTTTGTGCATTTACAATATTCAATGATTTTTGCCATTGAAAAACGTCCAGAAATGATTGAAGCTACTGACTGAATGAAAGGAGCTGGCATCTCACTCTCTTTGAATCTTGTTTATCATGCTAAGAGGAGCAGGAAAAAGCAAAAAATTTCAGAATTGCACCTTGCAATGCGGAGAAATTACTGTTTGTGCATTTACAATATTCATTGATTTTTGCCATTGAAAAACGTCCAGAAATGATTGAAGCTACTGACTGAATGAAAGGAGCTGGCATCTCACTCTCTTTGAATCTTCTTTATCATGCTAAGAGGAGCAGGAAAAAGCAAAAAATTTCAGAATTGCACCTTGCAATGCGGAGAAATTACTGTTTGTGCATTTACAATATTCATTGATTTTTGCCATTGAAAAACATCATGTTATTCATATACCAGAAATGATTGAAGCTACTGACTGAATGAAAGGAGCTGGCATCTCACTCTCTTTGAATCTTCTTTATCATGCTAAGAGGAGCAGGAAAAAGTAAAAAATTTCAGAATTGCACCTTGCAATGCGGAGAAATTACTGTTTGTGCATTTATAATATTCAATGATTTTTGCCATTGAAAAACGTCCAGAAATGATTGAAGCTACTGACTGAACGAAAGGAGCTGGCATCTCACTCTCTTTGAATCTTCTTTATCATGCTAAGAGGAGCAGGAAAAAGCAAAAAATTTCAGAATTGCACCTTGCAATGCGGAGAAATTACTGTTTGTGCATTTACAATATTCATTGATTTTTGCCATTGAAAAACATCATGTTATTCATGTACCAGAAATGTTTGAAGCTACTGACTGAATGAAAGGAGCTGGCATCTCACTCTCTTTGAATCTTCTTTATCATGCTAAGAGGAGCAGGAAAAAGCAAAAAATTTCAGAATTGCACATTGCAATGCGGAGAAATTACTGTTTGTGCATTTACAATATTCATTGATTTTTGCCATTGAAAAACGTCCAGAAATGATTGAAGCTACTGACTGAATGAAAGGAGCTGGCATCTCACTCTCTTTGAATCTTCTTTATCATGCTAAGAGGAGCAGGAAAAAGCAAAAAATTTCAGAATTGCACCTTGCAATGCGGAGAAATTACTGTTTGTGCATTTACAATATTCATTGATTTTTGCCATTGAAAAACGTCCAGAAATGATTGAAGCTACTCACTGAATGAAAGGAGCTGGCATCTCACTCTCTTTGAATCTTCTTTATCATGCTAAGAGGAGCAGGAAAAAGCAAAAAATTTCAGAATTGCACCTTGCAATGCGGAGAAATTACTGTTTGTGCATTTACAATATTCATTGATTTTTGCCATTGAAAAATGTCCAGAAATGATTGAAGCTACTGACTGAATGAAAGGAGCTGGCATCTCACTCTCTTTGAATCTTCTTTATCATGCTAAGAGGAGCAGGAAAAAGCAAAAAATTTCAGAATTGCGCTTTGCAATGCGGAGAAATTACTGTTTGTGCATTTACAAAATTCATTGATTTTTGCCATTGAAAAACATCATGTTATTCATATACCAGAAATGATTGAAGCTACTGACTGAAGGAAAGGATCTGGCATCTCACTCTCTTTGAATCTTCTTTATCATGCTAAGAGGAGCAGGAAAAAGCAAAAAATTTCAGAATTGCACCTTGCAATGCGGAGAAATTACTGTTTGTGCATTTACAATATTCATTGATTTTTGCCATTGAAAAACGTCCAGAAATGATTGAAGCTACTGACTGAATGAAAGGAGCTGGCATCTCACTCTCTTTGAATCTTCTTTATCATGCTAAGTGGAGCAGGAAAAAGCAAAAAATTTCAGAATTGCACCTTGCAATGCGGAGAAATTACTGTTTGTGCATTTACAATATTCATTGATTTTTGCCATTGAAAAATGTCCAGAAATGATTGAAGCTACTGACTGAATGAAAGGAGCTGGCATCTCACTCTCTTTGAATCTTCTTTATCATGCTAAGAGGAGCAGGAAAAAGCAAAAAATTTCAGAATTGCGCCTTGCAATGCGGAGAAATTACTGTTTGTGCATTTACAAAATTCATTGATTTTTGCCATTGAAAAACATCATGTTATTCATATACCAGAAATGATTGAAGCTACTGACTGAAGGAAAGGATCTGGCATCTCACTCTCTTTGAATCTTCTTTATCATGCTAAGAGGAGCAGGAAAAAGCAAAAAATTTCAGAATTGCACCTTGCAATGCGGAGAAATTACTGTTTGTGCATTTACAATATTCATTGATTTTTGCCATTGAAAAACGTCCAGAAATGATTGAAGCTACTGACTGAATGAAAGGAGCTGGCATCTCACTCTCTTTGAATCTTCTTTATCATGCTAAGAGGAGCAGGAAAAAGCAAAAAATTTCAGAATTGCACCTTGCAATGCGGAGAAATTACTGTTTGTGCATTTACAATATTCATTGATTTTTGCCATTGAAAAACGTCCATAAATGATTGAAGCTACTGACTGAATGAAAGGAGCTGGCATCTCACTCTCTTTGAATCTTCTTTATCATGCTAAGAGGAGCAGGAAAAAGCAAAAAATTTCAGAATTGCACCTTGCAATGCGGAGAAATTACTGTTTGTGCATTTACAATATTCATTGATTTTTGCCATTGAAAAACGTCCATAAATGATTGAAGCTACTGACTGAATGAAAGGAGCTGGCATCTCACTCTCTTTGAATCTTCTTTATCATGCTAAGAGGAGCAGGAAAAAGCAAAAAATTTCAGAATTGCACCTTGCAATGCGGAGAAATTACTGTTTGTGCATTTACAATATTCATTGATTTTTGCCATTGAAAAATGTCCAGAAATGATTGAAGCTACTGACTGAATGAAAGGAGCTGGCATCTCACTCTCTTTGAATCTTCTTTATCATGCTAAGAGGAGCAGGAAAAAGCAAAAAATTTCAGAATTGCGCCTTGCAATGCGGAGAAATTACTGTTTGTGCATTTACAAAATTCATTGATTTTTGCCATTGAAAAACATCATGTTATTCATATACCAGAAATGATTGAAGCTACTGACTGAAGGAAAGGATCTGGCATCTCACTCTCTTTGAATCTTCTTTATCATGCTAAGAGGAGCAGGAAAAAGCAAAAAATTTCAGAATTGCACCTTGCAATGCGGAGAAATTACTGTTTGTGCATTTACAATATTCATTGATTTTTGCCATTGAAAAACGTCCAGAAATGATTGAAGCTACTGACTGAATGAAAGGAGCTGGCATCTCACTCTCTTTGAATCTTCTTTATCATGCTAAGAGGAGCAGGAAAAAGCAAAAAATTTCAGAATTGCACCTTGCAATGCGGAGAAATTACTGTTTGTGCATTTACAATATTCATTGATTTTTGCCATTGAAAAACGTCCATAAATGATTGAAGCTACTGACTGAATGAAAGGAGCTGGCATCTCACTCTCTTTGAATCTTCTTTATCATGCTAAGAGGAGCAGGAAAAAGCAAAAAATTTCAGAATTGCACCTTGCAATGCGGAGAAATTACTGTTTGTGCATTTACAATATTCATTGATTTTTGCCATTGAAAAATGTCCAGAAATGATTGAAGCTACTGACTGAATGAAAGGAGCTGGCATCTCACTCTCTTTGAATCTTCTTTATCATGCTAAGAGGAGCAGGAAAAAGCAAAAAATTTCAGAATTGCGCCTTGCAATGCGGAGAAATTACTGTTTGTGCATTTACAAAATTCATTGATTTTTGCCATTGAAAAACATCATGTTATTCATATACCAGAAATGATTGAAGCTACTGACTGAAGGAAAGGATCTGGCATCTCACTCTCTTTGAATCTTCTTTATCATGCTAAGAGGAGCAGGAAAAAGCAAAAAGTTTCAGAATTGCACCTTGCAATGCGGAGAAATTACTGTTTGTGCATTTACAATATTCATTGGTTTTTGCCATTGAAAAACGTCCAGAAATGATTGAAGCTACTGACTGAATGAAAGGAGCTGGCATCTCACTCTCTTTGAATCTTCTTTATCATGCTAAGAGGAGCAGGAAAAAGCAAAAAATTTCAGAATTGCACCTTGCAATGCGGAGAAATTACTGTTTGTGCATTTACAATATTCATTGATTTTTGCGATTGAAAAACATCATGTTATTCATATACCAGAAATGATTGAAGCTACTGACTGAATGAAAGGAGCTGGCATCTCACTCTCTTTGAATGTTCTTTATCATGCTAAGAGGAGCAGGAAAAAGTAAAAAATTTCAGAATTGCACCTTGCAATGCGGAGAAATTACTGATTGTGCATTTACAATATTCAATGATTTTTGCCATTGAAAAACGTCCAGAAATGATTAAAGCTACTGACTGAATGAAAGGAGCTGGCATCTCACTCTCTTTGAATCTTCTTTATCATGCTAAGAGGAGCAGGAAAAAGCAAAAAATTTCAGAATTGCACCTTGCAATGCGGAGAAATTACTGTTTGTGCATTTACAATATTCATTGATTTTTGCCATTGAAAAACGTCCAGAAATGATTGAAGCTACTGACTGAATGAAAGGAGCTGGCATCTCACTCTCTTTGAATCTTCTTTATCATGCTAAGAGGAGCAGGAAAAAGCAAAAAATTTCAGAATTGCACCTTGCAATGCGGAGAAATTACTGTTTGTGCATTTACAATATTCATTGATTTTTGCCATTGAAAAACATCATGTTATTCATATACCAGAAATGATTGAAGCTACTGACTGAATGAAAGCAGCTGGCATCTCACTCTCTTTGAATCTTCTTTATCATGCTAAGAGGAGCAGGAAAAAGTAAAAAATTTCAGAATTGCGCCTTGCAATGCGGAGAAATTACTGTTTGTGCATTTACAAAATTCATTGATTTTTGCCATTGAAAAACATCATGTTATTCATATACCAGAAATGATTGAAGCTACTGACTGAAGGAAAGGATCTGGCATCTCACTCTCTTTGAATCTTCTTTATCATGCTTAGAGGAGCAGGAAAAAGCAAAGAATTTCAGAATTGCACCTTGCAATGCGGAGAAATTACTGTTTGTGCATTTACAATATTCATTGATTTTTGCCATTGAAAAACGTCCAGAAATGATTGAAGCTACTGACTGAATGAAAGGAGCTGGCATCTCACTCTCTTTGAATCTTCTTTATCATGCTAAGAGGAGCAGGAAAAAGCAAAAAATTTCAGAATTGCACCTTGCAATGCGGAGAAATTACTGTTTGTGCATTTACAATATTCATTGATTTTTGCGATTGAAAAACATCATGTTATTCATATACCAGAAATGATTGAAGCTACTGACTGAATGAAAGGAGCTGGCATCTCACTCTCTTTGAATCTTCTTTATCATGCTAAGAGGAGCAGGAAAAAGTAAAAACTTTCAGAATTGCACCTTGCAATGCGGAGAAATTACTGTTTGTGCATTTACAATATTCATTGATTTTTGCCATTGAAAAACGTCCAGAAATGATTGAAGCTACTGACTGAATGAAAGGAGCTGGCATCTCACTCTCTTTGAATCTTCTTTATCATGCTAAGAGGAGCAGGAAAAAGCAAAAAATTTCAGAATTGCACCTTGCAATGCGGAGAAATTACTGTTTGTGCATTTACAATATTCATTGATTTTTGCTATTGAAAAACATCATGTTATTCATATACCAGAAATGATTGAAGCTACTGACTGAATGAAAGGAGCTGGCATCTCACTCTCTTTGAATCTTCTTTATCATGCTAAGAGGAGCAGGAAAAAGCAAAAAATTTCAGAATTGCACCTTGCAATGCGGAGAAATTACTGTTTGTGCATTTACAATATTCATTGATTTTTGCGATTGAAAAACATCTTGTTATTCATATACCAGAAATGATTGAAGCTACTGACTGAATGAAAGGAGCTGGCATCTCACTCTCTTTGAATCTTCTTTATCATGCTAAGAGGAGCAGGAAAAAGTAAAAAATTTCAGAATTGCACCTTGCAATGCGGAGAAATTACTGTTTGTGCATTTACAATATTCATTGATTTTTGCCATTGAAAAACGTCCAGAAATGATTGAAGCTACTGACTGAATGAAAGGAGCTGGCATCTCACTCTCTTTGAATCTTCTTTATCATGCTAAGAGGAGCAGGAAAAAGCAAAAAATTTCAGAATTGCACCTTGCAATGCGGAGAAATTACTGTTTGTGCATTTACAATATTCATTGATTTTTGCTATTGAAAAACATCATGTTATTCATATACCAGAAATGATTGAAGCTACTGACTGAATGAAAGGAGCTGGCATCTCACTCTCTTTGAATCTTCTTTATCATGCTAAGAGGAGCAGGAAAAAGCAAAAAATTTCAGAATTGCACCTTGCAATGCGGAGAAATTACAGTTTGTGCATTTACAATATTCATTGATTTTTGCCATTGAAAAACGTCCAGAAATGATTGAAGCTACTGACTGAATGAAAGGAGCTGGCATCTCACTCTCTTTGAATCTTCTTTATCATGCTAAGAGGAGCAGGAAAAAGCAAAAAATTTCAGAATTGCACCTTGCAATGCGGAGAAATTACTGTTTGTGCATTTACAATATTCATTGATTTTTGCCATTGAAAAACGTCCAGAAATGATTGAAGGTACTGACTGAATGAAAGGAGCTGGCATCTCACTCTCTTTGAATCTTCTTTATCATGCTAAGAGGAGCAGGAAAAAGCAAAAAATTTCAGAATTGCACCTTGCAATGCGGAGAAATTACTGTTTGTGCATTTACAATATTCATTGATTTTTGCCATTGAAAAACGTCCAGAAATGATTGAAGCTACTGACTGAATGAAAGGAGCTGGCATCTCACTCTCTTTGAATCTTCTTTATCATGCTAAGAGGAGCAGGAAAAAGCAAAAAATTTCAGAATTGCACCTTGCAATGCGGAGAAATTACTGTTTGTGCATTTACAATATTCATTGATTTTTGCTATTGAAAAACATCATGTTATTCATATACCAGAAATGATTGAAGCTACTGACTGAATGAAAGGAGCTGGCATCTCACTCTCTTTGAATCTTCTTTATCATGCTAAGAGGAGCAGGAAAAAGCAAAAAATTTCAGAATTGCACCTTGCAATGCGGAGAAATTACAGTTTGTGCATTTACAATATTCATTGATTTTTGCCATTGAAAAACGTCCAGAAATGATTGAAGCTACTGACTGAATGAAAGGAGCTGGCATCTCACTCTCTTTGAATCTTCTTTATCATGCTAAGAGGAGCAGGAAAAAGCAAAAAATTTCAGAATTGCACCTTGCAATGCGGAGAAATTATTGTTTGTGCATTTACAATATTCATTGATTTTTGCCATTGAAAAACGTCCGGAAATGATTGAAGGTACTGACTGAATGAAAGGAGCTGGCATCTCACTCTCTTTGAATCTTCTTTATCATGCTAAGAGGAGCAGGAAAAAGCAAAAAATTTCAGAATTGCACCTTGCAATGCGGAGAAATTACTGTTTGTGCATTTACAATATTCATTGATTTTTGCCATTGAAAAACGTCCAGAAATGATTGAAGCTACTGACTGAATGAAAGGAGCTGGCATCTCACTCTCTTTGAATCTTCTTTATCATGCTAAGAGGAGCAGGAAAAAGTAAAAAATTTCAGAATTGCGCCTTGCAATGCGGAGAAATTACTGTTTGTGCATTTACAAAATTCATTGATTTTTGCCATTGAAAAACATCATGTTATTCATATACCAGAAATGATTGAAGCTACTGACTGAAGGAAAGGATCTGGCATCTCACTCTCTTTGAATCTTCTTTATCATTGTTATGCACACGCCCGGGCTAAGCGGCGTGTGCGTGTGATTGGTAGTGATTCCACTGGACCGTGCCGGAGAGTGTATGCCTGGAGGGGCGTGACTAAGTATTCACCCGATCCGACCAAGGTGGCACGACGGCATACGACGCCAGAGCACCAGGGAGGAACCGAGCAGAGGGACCAGGTGCTACTCCAGGACAGACCCCGGACACGGCTGTTGACCCACACAGGGGAATACAGGAACAGACTGGTAGACTGGCACACAGACTGGTATGCAGGCAGGCGGGTATGCAGGCAGGCGGGTATGCAGGCAGGCGGGTATGCAGGCAGGCGGGTATGCAGGCCGGCGGGTATGCAGGCCGGCGGGTAAAGGTAAGCACAGCTAGAGTGCAGACAGGGAGGCACTAGCAAGTAGGAACACAGGCGGGATAGGACCCAGTACACACCGGGATTCAGGAACAATACAGGCAGAGGGGTACAGGCAAGCACAACTAGAGTGCAGAAGACTGAGCAGGGAGGACAGGGCTCTGTTCACACTGAACAGACAGGAAGGGAAAGGACATAGAGGCAAAACAGGTAAAGGATAGGAGAGAGTTCAGACTGGAACTGAGTGTACGGAGGAGACCGACACTGCAGCGGGATACAGGAGCGGGTCTGGGAATACTGCCCCCAGAGAGGCGGAACGAACAGGCAAGGAGCGTGTTCAGACAGGACAGACTAGAGAACACAAAAAGGACTCAGTTCAGACTCGGGAACTAATACCGAAAAGCAGGAGACATACAGGACTCAGTTCAGACACGGGAACTAATACCGTAAAGCAGGAGACATACAGGACACAGTTCAGACACGGGAGCTGAAACCGCAAAGCAGGAAACATACAGGACTTAGTTCAGACACGGGAACTAATACCGTAAAGCAGGAGACATACAGGACACAGTTCAGACACGGGAGCTGAAACCGCAAAGCAGGAAACATACAGGACTTAGTTCAGACACGGGAACTAATACCGAAAAGCAGGAGACATACAGGACACAGTTCAGACACGGGAGCTGAAACCGCAAAGCAGGAAACATACAGGACTTAGTTCAGACACGGGAACTAATACCGTAAAGCAGGAGACATACAGGACACAGTTCAGACAGGCCTGGAGATACAGCCTCCAGGAAAGGCGGACAGGGAAACAGAAACGGGACCTGGCATCTTCAGAGTGCAAGCACACACTGAAAGAAACACATATGCTCAGGCAGGGATAGAAGGGAGCTGCTGAGCTATATACCAAGTGACAGACAGCAATAGGCTGAGGACGCACAAGGGGCGTGACCCACAGCAGGTACAAAAAGCAGGAAGTGATCGGGCGCCGCCCTTAAGCAGCAGAGACAGACACAAACAGACAGCATGGAGGGAAGCCAGAGAGACATGCTGGACAGGAGATCAAGTGCGCTCTCTTGCACAGTGGGAGATGGACCACCATGCAAGGACGCCGCCAGGTATGTTACAGTACCTCCCCCCTTACGCCCCCTCTTCTTCAGGCCTGCCAGAATCTTCCGCAGGGAATTCGAGGACCAGTCGTTCACTGGGTTGGAGGGGAACAGAGACTTTAGGGTAATCTCTGCTTCGAGGTACATCTTGTCAAGCTCACAGGAAGAAATAGACGGGTTATCAGGTACATAATGAGGAAAAGTCACTGTCTCTTTGTTATCTGGTGGTACCCCGGAGGATTCAGGAAACAACTGGAGGTCCTCCGCCGGGTCAGAAGAGTACTGAGGCTCAGAGAAAACATCTGCTTCAGAGTTCACTAGGTCGGACTCACTGGAGGAAGCAGGCGAGGTATCAGGTGCAGGAAATAGGAAAGTCTCTGTCCATTCACCACCAGGTGGCACCCCGAAGGGTTCTAAACACAACTGGAGGTCCTCCGCCTGGTCGGAGGGGTGTAGAGACTCGGGAGTAACCTCTGCTTCGGAGTACACTAGGTTGGACTCACTGGAGGAAGCAGGCGAGGTATCAGGTACAGGAAATAGGAAAGTCTCTGTCCATTCACCACCAGGTGGCACCCCGAAGGGTTCTAAACACAACTGGAGGTCCTCCGCCTGGTCGGAGGGGTGTAGAGACTCGGGAGTAACCTCTGCTTCGGAGTACACTAGGTTGGACTCACTGGACGAAGCAGGCGAGGTATCAGGTGCAGGAAATAGGAAAGTCTCTGTCCATTCACCACCAGGTGGCACCCCGAAGGGTTCTAAACACAACTGGAGGTCCTCCGCCTGGTCGGAGGGGTGTAGAGACTCGGAAGTAACCTCTGCTTCGGAGTACACTAGGTTGGACTCACTGGACGAAGCGAGCGAGGTATCAGGTACAGAGTATAGGAGAGTCTCTGTCCTTTCGTTACCAGGTAGCACCCCGAAGGGTTCAGGAGGTCTCAGGGAGGACAGACCCAGGCGTGACTGCTTGCCTCTAAGTCTAGCACGTCTGGACTGCCTCTTGAGGTTGGGAGAAGTATTCCGGAAAGCGTAGTCACCCTGTGAGGATTCTGGGTGGGCAGTAGTCTCATTGGGCTGGAGAACTATTGCGCTACCCACACACATTACCCATTGGGGCTGCTCCGGGATACTGGGAAGTGAAGCTTCAGCAGGAGCCTCCGGGTTAGGATCATCGAAGACCATTAGAAAGGCCACCAGGAAGGCCATTAGGTCCCGGAGGATCGGATCCTGTGTCTCATATAGGGGGTTGATCCATTCCAAGGCATCACCCGCCAGGTAAGACATCATAAAGGCCACTTTAGCCCAATCGGAAGGAAAATAAAGAGGGTAGGCCTTAAAGTGTAGCATGCATTGCTCCACAAATGCACGACACTGTCTTGGATCCCCATAGTAACGTGGCGGATCCGCAGGAACGAGAGCTGATAGATCCATCTGGACGGTGCGTAATTCGCCTGGAACTCAGCTAAGGGAAAAAAAATTTATTTATTTATTTTAATGCATGTATTCGCTGGAAAAACTTCTCAGAGAGCGAAGGCCGTGGGGCTCAACGGGAACCATGGCCTGAGCATGCTGTTATGCACACGCCCGGGCTAAGCGGCGTGTGCGTGTGATTGGTAGTGATTCCACTGGACCGTGCCGGAGAGTGTATGCCTGGAGGGGCGTGACTAAGTATTCACCCGATCCGACCAAGGTGGCACGACGGCATACGACGCCAGAGCACCAGGGAGGAACCGAGCAGAGGGACCAGGTGCTACTCCAGGACAGACCCCGGACACGGCTGTTGACCCACACAGGGGAATACAGGAACAGACTGGTAGACTGGCACACAGACTGGTATGCAGGCAGGCGGGTATGCAGGCAGGCGGGTATGCAGGCAGGCGGGTATGCAGGCAGGCGGGTATGCAGGCCGGCGGGTATGCAGGCCGGCGGGTAAAGGTAAGCACAGCTAGAGTGCAGACAGGGAGGCACTAGCAAGTAGGAACACAGGCGGGATAGGACCCAGTACACACCGGGATTCAGGAACAATACAGGCAGAGGGGTACAGGCAAGCACAACTAGAGTGCAGAAGACTGAGCAGGGAGGACAGGGCTCTGTTCACACTGAACAGACAGGAAGGGAAAGGACATAGAGGCAAAACAGGTAAAGGATAGGAGAGAGTTCAGACTGGAACTGAGTGTACGGAGGAGACCGACACTGCAGCGGGATACAGGAGCGGGTCTGGGAATACTGCCCCCAGAGAGGCGGAACGAACAGGCAAGGAGCGTGTTCAGACAGGACAGACTAGAGAACACAAAAAGGACTCAGTTCAGACTCGGGAACTAATACCGAAAAGCAGGAGACATACAGGACTCAGTTCAGACACGGGAACTAATACCGTAAAGCAGGAGACATACAGGACACAGTTCAGACACGGGAGCTGAAACCGCAAAGCAGGAAACATACAGGACTTAGTTCAGACACGGGAACTAATACCGTAAAGCAGGAGACATACAGGACACAGTTCAGACACGGGAGCTGAAACCGCAAAGCAGGAAACATACAGGACTTAGTTCAGACACGGGAACTAATACCGAAAAGCAGGAGACATACAGGACACAGTTCAGACACGGGAGCTGAAACCGCAAAGCAGGAAACATACAGGACTTAGTTCAGACACGGGAACTAATACCGTAAAGCAGGAGACATACAGGACACAGTTCAGACAGGCCTGGAGATACAGCCTCCAGGAAAGGCGGACAGGGAAACAGAAACGGGACCTGGCATCTTCAGAGTGCAAGCACACACTGAAAGAAACACATATGCTCAGGCAGGGATAGAAGGGAGCTGCTGAGCTATATACCAAGTGACAGACAGCAATAGGCTGAGGACGCACAAGGGGCGTGACCCACAGCAGGTACAAAAAGCAGGAAGTGATCGGGCGCCGCCCTTAAGCAGCAGAGACAGACACAAACAGACAGCATGGAGGGAAGCCAGAGAGACATGCTGGACAGGAGATCAAGTGCGCTCTCTTGCACAGTGGGAGATGGACCACCATGCAAGGACGCCGCCAGGTATGTTACAATCATGCTTAGAGGAGCAGGAAAAAGCAAAGAATTTCAGAATTGCACCTTGCAATGCGGAGAAATTACTGTTTGTGCATTTACAATATTCATTGATTTTTGCCATTGAAAAACGTCCAGAAATGATTGAAGCTACTGACTGAATGAAAGGAGCTGGCATCTCACTCTCTTTGAATCTTCTTTATCATGCTAAGAGGAGCAGGAAAAAGCAAAAAATTTCAGAATTGCACCTTGCAATGCGGAGAAATTACTGTTTGTGCATTTACAATATTCATTGATTTTTGCGATTGAAAAACATCATGTTATTCATATACCAGAAATGATTGAAGCTACTGACTGAATGAAAGGAGCTGGCATCTCACTCTCTTTGAATCTTCTTTATCATGCTAAGAGGAGCAGGAAAAAGTAAAAACTTTCAGAATTGCACCTTGCAATGCGGAGAAATTACTGTTTGTGCATTTACAATATTCATTGATTTTTGCCATTGAAAAACGTCCAGAAATGATTGAAGCTACTGACTGAATGAAAGGAGCTGGCATCTCACTCTCTTTGAATCTTCTTTATCATGCTAAGAGGAGCAGGAAAAAGCAAAAAATTTCAGAATTGCACCTTGCAATGCGGAGAAATTACTGTTTGTGCATTTACAATATTCATTGATTTTTGCTATTGAAAAACATCATGTTATTCATATACCAGAAATGATTGAAGCTACTGACTGAATGAAAGGAGCTGGCATCTCACTCTCTTTGAATCTTCTTTATCATGCTAAGAGGAGCAGGAAAAAGCAAAAAATTTCAGAATTGCACCTTGCAATGCGGAGAAATTACTGTTTGTGCATTTACAATATTCATTGATTTTTGCGATTGAAAAACATCTTGTTATTCATATACCAGAAATGATTGAAGCTACTGACTGAATGAAAGGAGCTGGCATCTCACTCTCTTTGAATCTTCTTTATCATGCTAAGAGGAGCAGGAAAAAGTAAAAAATTTCAGAATTGCACCTTGCAATGCGGAGAAATTACTGTTTGTGCATTTACAATATTCATTGATTTTTGCCATTGAAAAACGTCCAGAAATGATTGAAGCTACTGACTGAATGAAAGGAGCTGGCATCTCACTCTCTTTGAATCTTCTTTATCATGCTAAGAGGAGCAGGAAAAAGCAAAAAATTTCAGAATTGCACCTTGCAATGCGGAGAAATTACTGTTTGTGCATTTACAATATTCATTGATTTTTGCTATTGAAAAACATCATGTTATTCATATACCAGAAATGATTGAAGCTACTGACTGAATGAAAGGAGCTGGCATCTCACTCTCTTTGAATCTTCTTTATCATGCTAAGAGGAGCAGGAAAAAGCAAAAAATTTCAGAATTGCACCTTGCAATGCGGAGAAATTACAGTTTGTGCATTTACAATATTCATTGATTTTTGCCATTGAAAAACGTCCAGAAATGATTGAAGCTACTGACTGAATGAAATGAGCTGGCATCTCACTCTCTTTGAATCTTCTTTATCATGCTAAGAGGAGCAGGAAAAAGCAAAAAATTTCAGAATTGCACCTTGCAATGCGGAGAAATTACTGTTTGTGCATTTACAATATTCATTGATTTTTGCCATTGAAAAACGTCCAGAAATGATTGAAGGTACTGACTGAATGAAAGGAGCTGGCATCTCACTCTCTTTGAATCTTCTTTATCATGCTAAGAGGAGCAGGAAAAAGCAAAAAATTTCAGAATTGCACCTTGCAATGCGGAGAAATTACTGTTTGTGCATTTACAATATTCATTGATTTTTGCCATTGAAAAACGTCCAGAAATGATTGAAGCTACTGACTGAATGAAAGGAGCTGGCATCTCACTCTCTTTGAATCTTCTTTATCATGCTAAGAGGAGCAGGAAAAAGCAAAAAATTTCAGAATTGCACCTTGCAATGCGGAGAAATTACTGTTTGTGCATTTACAATATTCATTGATTTTTGCTATTGAAAAACATCATGTTATTCATATACCAGAAATGATTGAAGCTACTGACTGAATGAAAGGAGCTGGCATCTCACTCTCTTTGAATCTTCTTTATCATGCTAAGAGGAGCAGGAAAAAGCAAAAAATTTCAGAATTGCACCTTGCAATGCGGAGAAATTACAGTTTGTGCATTTACAATATTCATTGATTTTTGACATTGAAAAACGTCCAGAAATGATTGAAGCTACTGACTGAATGAAAGGAGCTGGCATCTCACTCTCTTTGAATCTTCTTTATCATGCTAAGAGGAGCAGGAAAAAGCAAAAAATTTCAGAATTGCACCTTGCAATGCGGAGAAATTACTGTTTGTGCATTTACAATATTCATTGATTTTTGCCATTGAAAAACGTCCAGAAATGATTGAAGGTACTGACTGAATGAAAGGAGCTGGCATCTCACTCTCTTTGAATCTTCTTTATCATGCTAAGAGGAGCAGGAAAAAGCAAAAAATTTCAGAATTGCACCTTGCAATGCGGAGAAATTATTGTTTGTGCATTTACAATATTCATTGATTTTTGCCATTGAAAAACGTCCAGAAATGATTGAAGCTACTGACTGAATGAAAGGAGCTGGCATCTCACTCTCTTTGAATCTTCTTTATCATGCTAAGAGGAGCAGGAAAAAGCAAAAAATTTCAGAATTGCACCTTGCAATGCGGAGAAATTACTGTTTGTGCATTTACAATATTCATTGATTTTTGCCATTGAAAAATGTCCAGAAATGATTGAAGCTACTGACTGAATGAAAGGAGCTGGCATCTCACTCTCTTTGAATCTTCTTTATCATGCTAAGAGGAGCAGGAAAAAGCAAAAAATTTCAGAATTGCGCCTTGCAATGCGGAGAAATTACTGTTTGTGCATTTACAAAATTCATTGATTTTTGCCATTGAAAAACATCATGTTATTCATATACCAGAAATGATTGAAGCTACTGACTGAAGGAAAGGATCTGGCATCTCACTCTCTTTGAATCTTCTTTATCATGCTTAGAGGAGCAGGAAAAAGCAAAAAATTTCAGAATTGCACCTTGCAATGCGGAGAAATTACTGTTTGTGCATTTACAATATTCAATGATTTTTGCCATTGAAAAACGTCCAGAAATGATTGAAGCTACTGACTGAATGAAAGGAGCTGGCATCTCACTCTCTTTGAATCTTGTTTATCATGCTAAGAGGAGCAGGAAAAAGCAAAAAATTTCAGAATTGCACCTTGCAATGCGGAGAAATTACTGTTTGTGCATTTACAATATTCATTGATTTTTGCCATTGAAAAACGTCCAGAAATGATTGAAGCTACTGACTGAATGAAAGGAGCTGGCATCTCACTCTCTTTGAATCTTCTTTATCATGCTAAGAGGAGCAGGAAAAAGCAAAAAATTTCAGAATTGCACCTTGCAATGCGGAGAAATTACTGTTTGTGCATTTACAATATTCATTGATTTTTGCCATTGAAAAACATCATGTTATTCATATACCAGAAATGATTGAAGCTACTGACTGAATGAAAGGAGCTGGCATCTCACTCTCTTTGAATCTTCTTTATCATGCTAAGAGGAGCAGGAAAAAGTAAAAAATTTCAGAATTGCACCTTGCAATGCGGAGAAATTACTGTTTGTGCATTTATAATATTCAATGATTTTTGCCATTGAAAAACGTCCAGAAATGATTGAAGCTACTGACTGAACGAAAGGAGCTGGCATCTCACTCTCTTTGAATCTTCTTTATCATGCTAAGAGGAGCAGGAAAAAGCAAAAAATTTCAGAATTGCACCTTGCAATGCGGAGAAATTACTGTTTGTGCATTTACAATATTCATTGATTTTTGCCATTGAAAAACATCATGTTATTCATGTACCAGAAATGTTTGAAGCTACTGACTGAATGAAAGGAGCTGGCATCTCACTCTCTTTGAATCTTCTTTATCATGCTAAGAGGAGCAGGAAAAAGCAAAAAATTTCAGAATTGCACATTGCAATGCGGAGAAATTACTGTTTGTGCATTTACAATATTCATTGATTTTTGCCATTGAAAAACGTCCAGAAATGATTGAAGCTACTGACTGAATGAAAGGAGCTGGCATCTCACTCTCTTTGAATCTTCTTTATCATGCTAAGAGGAGCAGGAAAAAGCAAAAAATTTCAGAATTGCACCTTGCAATGCGGAGAAATTACTGTTTGTGCATTTACAATATTCATTGATTTTTGCCATTGAAAAACGTCCAGAAATGATTGAAGCTACTGACTGAATGAAAGGAGCTGGCATCTCACTCTCTTTGAATATTCTTTATCATGCTAAGAGGAGCAGGAAAAAGCAAAAAATTTCAGAATTGCACCTTGCAATGCGGAGAAATTACTGTTTGTGCATTTACAATATTCATTGATTTTTGCCATTGAAAAATGTCCAGAAATGATTGAAGCTACTGACTGAATGAAAGGAGCTGGCATCTCACTCTCTTTGAATCTTCTTTATCATGCTAAGAGGAGCAGGAAAAAGCAAAAAATTTCAGAATTGCGCCTTGCAATGCGGAGAAATTACTGTTTGTGCATTTACAAAATTCATTGATTTTTGCCATTGAAAAACATCATGTTATTCATATACCAGAAATGATTGAAGCTACTGACTGAAGGAAAGGAGCTGGCATCTCACTCTCTTTGAATCTTCTTTATCATGCTAAGAGGAGCAGGAAAAAGCAAAAAAATTCAGAATTGCACCTTGCAATGCGGAGAAATTACTGTTTGTGCATTTACAATATTCATTGATTTTTGCCATTGAAAAACGTCCAGAAATGATTGAAGCTACTGACTGAATGAAAGGAGCTGGCATCTCACTCTCTTTGAATCTTCTTTATCATGCTAAGAGGAGCAGGAAAAAGCAAAAAATTTCAGAATTGCACCTTGCAATGCGGAGAAATTACTGTTTGTGCATTTACAATATTCATTGATTTTTGCCATTGAAAAACGTCCAGAAATGATTGAAGCTACTGACTGAATGAAAGGAGCTGGCATCTCACTCTCTTTGAATCTTCTTTATCATGCTAAGAGGAGCAGGAAAAAGCAAAAAATTTCAGAATTGCACCTTGCAATGCGGAGAAATTACTGTTTGTGCATTTACAATATTCATTGATTTTTGCCATTGAAAAATGTCCAGAAATGATTGAAGCTACTGACTGAATGAAAGGAGCTGGCATCTCACTCTCTTTGAATCTTCTTTATCATGCTAAGAGGAGCAGGAAAAAGCAAAAAATTTCAGAATTGCGCCTTGCAATGTGGAGAAATTACTGTTTGTGCATTTACAAAATTCATTGATTTTTGCCATTGAAAAACATCATGTTATTCATATACCAGAAATGATTGAAGCTACTGACTGAAGGAAAGGATCTGGCATCTCACTCTCTTTGAATCTTCTTTATCATGCTAAGAGGAGCAGGAAAAAGCAAAAAATTTTAGAATTGCACCTTGCAATGCGGAGAAATTACTGTTTGTGCATTTACAATATTCATTGGTTTTTGCCATTGAAAAACGTCCAGAAATGATTGAAGCTACTGACTGAATGAAAGGAGCTGGCATCTCACTCTCTTTGAATCTTCTTTATCATGCTAAGAGGAGCAGGAAAAAGCAAAAAATTTCAGAATTGCACCTTGCAATGCGGAGAAATTACTGTTTGTGCATTTACAATATTCATTGATTTTTGCGATTGAAAAACATCATGTTATTCATATACCAGAAATGATTGAAGCTACTGACTGAATGAAAGGAGCTGGCATCTCACTCTCTTTGAATCTTCTTTATCATGCTAAGAGGGGCAGGAAAAAGTAAAAAATTTCAGAATTGCACCTTGCAATGCGGAGAAATTACTGATTGTGCATTTACAATATTCAATGATTTTTGCCATTGAAAAACGTCCAGAAATGATTAAAGCTACTGACTGAATGAAAGGAGCTGGCATCTCACTCTCTTTGAATCTTCTTTATCATGCTAAGAGGAGCAGGAAAAAGCAAAAAATTTCAGAATTGCACCTTGCAATGCGGAGAAATTACTGTTTGTGCATTTACAATATTCATTGATTTTTGCCATTGAAAAACGTCCAGAAATGATTGAAGCTACTGACTGAATGAAAGGAGCTGGCATCTCACTCTCTTTGAATCTTCTTTATCATGCTAAGAGGAGCAGAAAAAAGCAAAAAATTTCAGAATTGCACCTTGCAATGCGGAGAAATTACTGTTTGTGCATTTACAATATTCATTGATTTTTGCCATTGAAAAACATCATGTTATTCATATACCAGAAATGTTTGAAGCTACTGACTGAATGAAAGGAGCTGGCATCTCACTCTCTTTGAATCTTCTTTATCATGCTAAGAGGAGCAGGAAAAAGCAAAAAATTTCAGAATTGCACATTGCAATGCGGAGAAATTACTGTTTGTGCATTTACAATATTCATTGATTTTTGCCATTGAAAAACGTCCAGAAATGATTGAAGCTACTGACTGAATGAAAGGAGCTGGTATCTCACTCTCTTTGAATCTTCTTTATCATGCTAAGAGGAGCAGGAAAAAGCAAAAAATTTCAGAATTGCACCTTGCAATGCGGAGAAATTACTGTTTGTGCATTTACAATATTCATTGATTTTTGCGATTGAAAAACATCATGTTATTCATATACCAGAAATGATTGAAGCTACTGACTGAATGAAAGGAGCTGGCATCTCACTCTCTTTGAATCTTCTTTATCATGCTAAGAGGAGCAGGAAAAAGTAAAAAATTTCAGAATTGCACCTTGCAATGCGGAGAAATTACTGATTGTGCATTTACAATATTCAATGATTTTTGCCATTGAAAAACGTCCAGAAATGATTAAAGCTACTGACTGAATGAAAGGAGCTGGCATCTCACTCTCTTTGAATCTTCTTTATCATGCTAAGAGGAGCAGGAAAAAGCAAAAAATTTCAGAATTGCACCTTGCAATGCGGAGAAATTACTGTTTGTGCATTTACAATATTCATTGATTTTTGCCATTGAAAAACGTCCAGAAATGATTGAAGCTACTGACTGAATGAAAGGAGCTGGCATCTCACTCTCTTTGAATCTTCTTTATCATGCGAAGAGGAGCAGGAAAAAGCAAAAAATTTCAGAATTGCACCTTGCAATGCGGAGAAATTACTGTTTGTGCATTTACAATATTCATTGATTTTTGCCATTGAAAAACATCATGTTATTCATATACCAGAAATGATTGAAGCTACTGACTGAATGAAAGGAGCTGGCATCTGACTCTCTTTGAATCTTCTTTATCATGCTAAGAGGAGCAGGAAAAAGTAAAAAATTTCAGAATTGCACCTTGCAATGCGGAGAAATTACTGTTTGTGCATTTATAATATTCAATGATTTTTGCCATTGAAAAACGTCCAGAAATGATTGAAGCTACTGACTGAACGAAAGGAGCTGGCATCTCACTCTCTTTGAATCTTCTTTATCATGCTAAGAGGAGCAGAAAAAAGCAAAAAATTTCAGAATTGCACCTTGCAATGCGGAGAAATTACTGTTTGTGCATTTACAATATTCATTGATTTTTGCCATTGAAAAACATCATGTTATTCATATACCAGAAATGTTTGAAGCTACTGACTGAATGAAAGGAGCTGGCATCTCACTCTCTTTGAATCTTCTTTATCATGCTAAGAGGAGCAGGAAAAAGCAAAAAATTTCAGAATTGCACATTGCAATGCGGAGAAATTACTGTTTGTGCATTTACAATATTCATTGATTTTTGCCATTGAAAAACGTCCAGAAATGATTGAAGCTACTGACTGAATGAAAGGAGCTGGCATCTCACTCTCTTTGAATCTTCTTTATCATGCTAAGAGGAGCAGGAAAAAGCAAAAAATTTCAGAATTGCACCTTGCAATGCGGAGAAATTACTGTTTGTGCATTTACAATATTCATTGATTTTTGCCATTGAAAAACGTCCAGAAATGATTGAAGCTACTGACTGAATGAAAGGAGCTGGCATCTCACTCTCTTTGAATCTTCTTTATCATGCTAAGAGGAGCAGGAAAAAGCAAAAAATTTCAGAATTGCACCTTGCAATGCGGAGAAATTACTGTTTGTGCATTTACAATATTCATTGATTTTTGCCATTGAAAAACATGTTATTCATATACCAGAAATGTTTGAAGCTCCTGACTGAATGAAAGGAGCTGGCACCTCACTCTCTTTGAATCTTCTTTATCATGCTAAGAGGAGCAGGAAAAAGCAAAAAATTTCAGAATTGCACCTTGCAATGCGGAGAAATTACTGTTTGTGCATTTACAATATTCATTGATTTTTGCCATTGAAAAACGTCCAGAAATGATTGAAGCTACTGACTGAATGAAAGGAGCTGTCATCTCACTCTCTTTGAATCTTCTTTATCATGCTAAGAGGAGCAGGAAAAAGCAAAAAATTTCAGAATTGCACCTTGCAATGCGGAGAAATTACTGTTTGTGCATTTACAATATTCATTGATTTTTGCCATTGAAAAATGTCCAGAAATGATTGAAGCTACTGACTGAATGAAAGGAGCTGGCATCTCACTCTCTTTGAATCTTCTTTATCATGCTAAGAGGAGCAGGAAAAAGCAAAAAATTTCAGAATTGCGCCTTGCAATGCGGAGAAATTACTGTTTGTGCATTTACAAAATTCATTGATTTTTGCCATTGAAAAACATCATGTTATTCATATGCCAGAAATGATTGAAGCTACTGACTGAAGGAAAGGAGCTGGCATCTCACTCTCATTGAATCTTTTTTATCATGCTAAGAGGAGCAGGAAAAAGCAAAAAATTTCAGAATTGCGCCTTGCAATGCGGAGAAATTACTGTTTGTGCATTTACAAAATTCATTGATTTTTGCCATTGAAAAACATCATGTTATTCATATGCCAGAAATGATTGAAGCTACTGACTGAAGGAAAGGAGCTGGCATCTCACTCTCTTTGAATCTTCTTTATCATGCTAAGAGGAGCAGGAAAAAGCAAAAAATTTCAGAATTGCACCTTGCAATGCGGAGAAATTACTGTTTGTGCATTTACAATATTCATTGATTTTTGCCATTGAAAAACGTCCAGAAATGATTGAAGCTACTGACTGAATGAAAGGAGCTGGCATCTCACTCTCTTTGAATCTTCTTTATCATGCTAAGAGGAGCAGGAAAAAGCAAAAAATTTCAGAATTGCACCTTGCAATGCGGAGAAATTACTGTTTGTGCATTTACAATATTCATTGATTTTTGCGATTGAAAAACATCATGTTATTCATATACCAGAAATGATTGAAGCTACTGACTGAATGAAAGGAGCTGGCATCTCACTCTCTTTGAATCTTCTTTATCATGCTAAGAGGAGCAGGAAAAAGCAAAAAATTTCAGAATTGCACATTGCAATGCGGAGAAATTACTGTTTGTGCATTTACAATATTCATTGATTTTTGCCATTGAAAAACGTCCAGAAATGATTGAAGCTACTGACTGAATGAAAGGAGCTGGCATCTCACTCTCTTTGAATCTTCTTTATCATGCTAAGAGGAGCAGGAAAAAGCAAAAAATTTCAGAATTGCACCTTGCAATGCGGAGAAATTACTGTTTGTGCATTTACAATATTCATTGATTTTTGCCATTGAAAAACATGTTATTCATATACCAGAAATGTTTGAAGCTCCTGACTGAATGAAAGGAGCTGGCACCTCACTCTCTTTGAATCTTCTTTATCATGCTAAGAGGAGCAGGAAAAAGCAAAAAATTTCAGAATTGCACCTTGCAATGCGGAGAAATTACTGTTTGTGCATTTACAATATTCATTGATTTTTGCCATTGAAAAACGTCCAGAAATGATTGAAGCTACTGACTGAATGAAAGGAGCTGTCATCTCACTCTCTTTGAATCTTCTTTATCATGCTAAGAGGAGCAGGAAAAAGCAAAAAATTTCAGAATTGCACCTTGCAATGCGGAGAAATTACTGTTTGTGCATTTACAATATTCATTGATTTTTGCCATTGAAAAATGTCCAGAAATGATTGAAGCTACTGACTGAATGAAAGGAGCTGGCATCTCACTCTCTTTGAATCTTCTTTATCATGCTAAGAGGAGCAGGAAAAAGCAAAAAATTTCAGAATTGCGCCTTGCAATGCGGAGAAATTACTGTTTGTGCATTTACAAAATTCATTGATTTTTGCCATTGAAAAACATCATGTTATTCATATGCCAGAAATGATTGAAGCTACTGACTGAAGGAAAGGAGCTGGCATCTCACTCTCTTTGAATCTTCTTTATCATGCTAAGAGGAGCAGGAGAAAGCAAAAAATTTCAGAATTGCGCCTTGCAATGCGGAGAAATTACTGTTTGTGCATTTACAAAATTCATTGATTTTTGCCATTGAAAAACATCATGTTATTCATATGCCAGAAATGATTGAAGCTACTGACTGAAGGAAAGGAGCTGGCATCTCACTCTCTTTGAATCTTCTTTATCATGCTAAGAGGAGCAGGAAAAAGCAAAAAATTTCAGAATTGCACCTTGCAATGCGGAGAAATTACTGTTTGTGCATTTACAATATTCATTGATTTTTGCCATTGAAAAACGTCCAGAAATGATTGAAGCTACTGACTGAATGAAAGGAGCTGGCATCTCACTCTCTTTGAATCTTCTTTATCATGCTAAGAGGAGCAGGAAAAAGCAAAAAATTTCAGAATTGCACCTTGCAATGCGGAGAAATTACTGTTTGTGCATTTACAATATTCATTGATTTTTGCGATTGAAAAACATCATGTTATTCATATACCAGAAATGATTGAAGCTACTGACTGAATGAAAGGAGCTGGCATCTCACTCTCTTTGAATCTTCTTTATCATGCTAAGAGGAGCAGGAAAAAGTAAAAAATTTCAGAATTGCACCTTGCAATGCGGAGAAATTACTGTTTGTGCATTTACAATATTCAATGAATTTTGCCATTGAAAAACGTCCAGAAATGATTGAAGCTACTGACTGAACTAAAGGAGCTGGCATCTCACTCTCTTTGAATCTTCTTTATCATGCTAAGAGGAGCAGGAAAAAGCAAAAAATTTCAGAATTGCACCTTGCAATGCGGAGAAATTACTGTTTGTGCATTTACAATATTCATTGATTTTTGCCATTGAAAAATGTCCAGAAATGATTGAAGCTACTGACTGAATGAAAGGAGCTGGCATCTCACTCTCTTTGAATCTTCTTTATCATGCTAAGAGGAGCAGGAAAAAGCAAAAAATTTCAGAATTGCGCCTTGCAATGCGGAGAAATGACTGTTTGTGCATTTACAAAATTCATTGATTTTTGCCATTGAAAAACATCATGTTATTCATATGCCAGAAATGATTGAAGCTACTGACTGAAGGAAAGGAGCTGGCATCTCACTCTCTTTGAATCTTCTTTATCATGCTAAGAGGAGCAGGAAAAAGCAAAAAATTTCAGAATTGCGCCTTGCAATGCGGAGAAATTACTGTTTGTGCATTTACAAAATTCATTGATTTTTGCCATTGAAAAACATCATGTTATTCATATGCCAGAAATGATTGAAGCTACTGACTGAAGGAAAGGAGCTGGCATCTCACTCTCTTTGAATCTTCTTTATCATGCTAAGAGGAGCAGGAAAAAGCAAAAAATTTCAGAATTGCACCTTGCAATGCGGAGAAATTACTGTTTGTGCATTTACAATATTCATTGATTTTTGCCATTGAAAAACGTCCAGAAATGATTGAAGCTACTGACTGAATGAAAGGAGCTGGCATCTCACTCTCTTTGAATCTTCTTTATCATGCTAAGAGGAGCAGGAAAAAGCAAAAAATTTCAGAATTGCACCTTGCAATGCGGAGAAATTACTGTTTGTGCATTTACAATATTCATTGATTTTTGCGATTGAAAAACATCATGTTATTCATATACCAGAAATGATTGAAGCTACTGACTGAATGAAAGGAGCTGGCATCTCACTCTCTTTGAATCTTCTTTATCATGCTAAGAGGAGCAGGAAAAAGCAAAAAATTTCAGAATTGCACCTTGTAATGCGGAGAAATTACTGTTTGTGCATTTACAATATTCAATGAATTTTGCCATTGAAAAACGTCCAGAAATGATTGAAGCTACTGACTGAACTAAAGGAGCTGGCATCTCACTCTCTTTGAATCTTCTTTATCATGCTAAGAGGAGCAGGAAAAAGCAAAAAATTTCAGAATTGCACCTTGCAATGCGGAGAAATTACTGTTTGTGCATTTACAATATTCATTGATTTTTGCCATTGAAAAACATCATGTTATTCATATACCAGAAATGTTTGAAGCTACTGACTGAATGAAAGGAGCTGGTATCTCACTCTCTTTGAATCTTCTTCATAATGCTAAGAGGAGCAGGAAAAAGCAAAAAATTTCAGAATTGCACCTTGCAATGCGGAGAAATTACTGTTTGTGCATTTACAATATTCATTGATTTTTGCCATTGAAAAACGTCCAGAAATGATTGAAGCTACTGACAATGAAAGGAGCTGGCATCTCACTCTCTTTGAATCTTCTTTATCATGCTAAGAGGAGCAGGAAAAAGCAAAAAATTTCAGAATTGCACCTTGCAATGCTGAGAAATTACTGTTTGTGCATTTACAAAATTCATTGATTTTTGCCATTGAAAAACATCATGTTATTCATATACCAGAAATGATTGAAGCTACTGACTGAATGAAAGGAGCTGGCATCTCACTCTCTTTGAATCTTCTTTATCATGCTAAGAGGAGCAGGAAAAAGCAAAAAATTTCAGAATTGCACCTTGCAATGCGGAGAAATTACTGTTTGTGCATTTACAATATTCATTGATTTTTGCCATTGAAAAACGTCCAGAAATGATTGAAGCTACTGACTGAATGAAAGGAGCTGGCATCTCACTCTCTTTGAATCTTCTTTATCATGCTAAGAGGAGCAGGAAAAAGCAAAAAATTTCAGAATTGCACCTTGCAATGCGGAGAAATTACTGTTTGTGCATTTACAATATTCATTGATTTTTGCCATTGAAAAACGTCCAGAAATGATTGAAGCTACTGACTGAATGAAAGGAGCTGGCATCTCACTCTCTTTGAATCTTCTTTATCATGCTAAGAGGAGCAGGAAAAAGCAAAAAATTTCAGAATTGCACCTTGCAATGCGGAGAAATTACAGTTTGTGCATTTACAATATTCATTGATTTTTGCCATTGAAAAACGTCCAGAAATGATTGAAGCTACTGACTGAATGAAAGGAGCTGGCATCTCACTCTCTTTGAATCTTCTTTATCATGCTAAGAGGAGCAGGAAAAAGCAAAAAATTTCAGAATTGCACCTTGCAATGCGGAGAAATTACTGTTTGTGCATTTACAATATTCATTGATTTTTGCCATTGAAAAACATGTTATTCATATACCAGAAATGTTTGAAGCTCCTGACTGAATGAAAGGAGCTGGCACCTCACTCTCTTTGAATCTTGTTTATCATGCTAAGAGGAGCAGGAAAAAGCAAAAAATTTCAGAATTGCACCTTGCAATGCGGAGAAATTACTGTTTGTGCATTTACAATATTCATTGATTTTTGCCATAGAAAAACGTCCAGAAATGATTGAAGCTACTGACTGAATGAAAGGAGCTAGCATCTCACTCTCTTTGAATCTTCTTTATCATGCTAAGAGGAGCAGGAAAAAGCAAAAAATTTCAGAATTGCGCCTTGCAATGCGGAGAAATTACTGTTTGTGCATTTACAAAATTCATTGATTTTTGCCATTGAAAAACATCATGTTATTCATATACCAGAAATGATTGAAGCTACTGACTGAAGGAAAGGAGCTGGCATCTCACTCTCTTTGAATCTTCTTTATCATGCTAAGAGGAGCAGGAAAAAGCAAAAAATTTCAGAATTACACCTTGCAATGCGGAGAAATTACTGTTTGTGCATTTACAATATTCATTGATTTTTGCCATTGAAAAACGTCCGGAAATGATTGAAGCTACTGACTGAATGAAAGGAGCTGGCATCTCACTCTCTTTGAATCTTCTTTATCATGCTAAGAGGAGCAGGAAAAAGCAAAAAATTTCAGAATTGCACCTTGCAATGCGGAGAAATTACTGTTTGTGCATTTACAATATTCATTGATTTTTGCGATTGAAAAACATCATGTTATTCATATACCAGAAATGATTGAAGCTACTGACTGAATGAAAGGAGCTGGCATCTCACTCTCTTTGAATCTTCTTTATCATGCTAAGGGGAGCAGGAAAAAGTAAAAAATTTCAGAATTGCACCTTGCAATGCGGAGAAATTACTGTTTGTGCATTTACAATATTCAATGATTTTTGCCATTGAAAAACGTCCAGAAATGATTGAAGCTACTGACTGAACGAAAGGAGCTGGCATCTCACTCTCTTTGAATCTTCTTTATCATGCTAAGAGGAGCAGGAAAAAGCAAAAAATTTCAGAATTGCACCTTGCAATGCGGAGAAATTACTGTTTGTGCATTTACAATATTCATTGATTTTTGCCATTGAAAAACATCATGTTATTCATATACCAGAAATGTTTGAAGCTACTGACTGAATGAAAGGAGCTGGTATCTCACTCTCTTTGAATCTTCTTCATAATGCTAAGAGGAGCAGGAATAAGCAAAAAATTTCAGAATTGCACCTTGCAATGCGGAGAAATTACTGTTTGTGCATTTACAATATTCATTGATTTTTGCCATTGAAAAACGTCCAGAAATGATTGAAGCTACTGACAATGAAAGGAGCTGGCATCTCACTCTCTTTGAATCTTCTTTATCATGCTAAGAGGAGCAGGAAAAAGCAAAAAATTTCAGAATTGCACCTTGCAATGCTGAGAAATTACTGTTTGTGCATTTACAAAATTCATTGATTTTTGCCATTGAAAAACATCATGTTATTCATATACCAGAAATGATTGAAGCTACTGACTGAATGAAAGGAGCTGGCATCTCACTCTCTTTGAATCTTCTTTATCATGCTAAGAGGAGCAGGAAAAAGCAAAAAATTTCAGAATTGCACCTTGCAATGCGGAGAAATTACTGTTTGTGCATTTACAATATTCATTGATTTTTGCCATTGAAAAACGTCCAGAAATGATTGAAGCTACTGACTGAATGAAAGGAGCTGGCATCTCACTCTCTTTGAATCTTCTTTATCATGCTAAGAGGAGCAGGAAAAAGCAAAAAATTTCAGAATTGCACCTTGCAATGCGGAGAAATTACTGTTTGTGCATTTACAATATTCATTGATTTTTGCCATTGAAAAACGTCCAGAAATGATTGAAGCTACTGACTGAATGAAAGGAGCTGGCATCTCACTCTCTTTGAATCTTCTTTATCATGCTAAGAGGAGCAGGAAAAAGCAAAAAATTTCAGAATTGCACCTTGCAATGCGGAGAAATTACAGTTTGTGCATTTACAATATTCATTGATTTTTGCCATTGAAAAACGTCCAGAAATGATTGAAGCTACTGACTGAATGAAAGGAGCTGGCATCTCACTCTCTTTGAATCTTCTTTATCATGCTAAGAGGAGCAGGAAAAAGCAAAAAATTTCAGAATTGCACCTTGCAATGCGGAGAAATTACTGTTTGTGCATTTACAATATTCATTGATTTTTGCCATTGAAAAACATGTTATTCATATACCAGAAATGTTTGAAGCTCCTGACTGAATGAAAGGAGCTGGCACCTCACTCTCTTTGAATCTTGTTTATCATGCTAAGAGGAGCAGGAAAAAGCAAAAAATTTCAGAATTGCACCTTGCAATGCGGAGAAATTACTGTTTGTGCATTTACAATATTCATTGATTTTTGCCATAGAAAAACGTCCAGAAATGATTGAAGCTACTGACTGAATGAAAGGAGCTAGCATCTCACTCTCTTTGAATCTTCTTTATCATGCTAAGAGGAGCAGGAAAAAGCAAAAAATTTCAGAATTGCGCCTTGCAATGCGGAGAAATTACTGTTTGTGCATTTACAAAATTCATTGATTTTTGCCATTGAAAAACATCATGTTATTCATATACCAGAAATGATTGAAGCTACTGACTGAAGGAAAGGAGCTGGCATCTCACTCTCTTTGAATCTTCTTTATCATGCTAAGAGGAGCAGGAAAAAGCAAAAAATTTCAGAATTACACCTTGCAATGCGGAGAAATTACTGTTTGTGCATTTACAATATTCATTGATTTTTGCCATTGAAAAACGTCCGGAAATGATTGAAGCTACTGACTGAATGAAAGGAGCTGGCATCTCACTCTCTTTGAATCTTCTTTATCATGCTAAGAGGAGCAGGAAAAAGCAAAAAATTTCAGAATTGCACCTTGCAATGCGGAGAAATTACTGTTTGTGCATTTACAATATTCATTGATTTTTGCGATTGAAAAACATCATGTTATTCATATACCAGAAATGATTGAAGCTACTGACTGAATGAAAGGAGCTGGCATCTCACTCTCTTTGAATCTTCTTTATCATGCTAAGGGGAGCAGGAAAAAGTAAAAAATTTCAGAATTGCACCTTGCAATGCGGAGAAATTACTGTTTGTGCATTTACAATATTCAATGATTTTTGCAATTGAAAAACGTCCATAAATGATTGAAGCTACTGACTGAATGAAAGGAGCTGGCATCTCACTCTCTTTGAATCTTCTTTATCATGCTAAGAGGAGCAGGAAAAAGCAAAAAATTTCAGAATTGCACCTTGCAATGCGGAGAAATTACTGTTTGTGCATTTACAATATTCATTGATTTTTGCAATTGAAAAACGTCCAGAAATGATTGAAGCTACTGACTGAATGAAAGGAGATGGCATCTCACTCTCTTTGAATCTTCTTTATCATGCTAAGAGGAGCAGGAAAAAGTAAAAAATTTCAGAATTGCACCTTGCAATGCGGAGAAATTACTGTTTGTGCATTTACAATATTCAATGATTTTTGCCATTGAAAAACGTCCAGAAATGATTGAAGCTACTGACTGAACGAAAGGAGCTGGCATCTCACTCTCTTTGAATCTTCTTTATCATGCTAAGAGGAGCAGGAAAAAGCAAAAAATTTCAGAATTGCACCTTGCAATGCGGAGAAATTACTGTTTGTGCATTTACAATATTCATTGATTTTTGCCATTGAAAAACATCATGTTATTCATATACCAGAAATGTTTGAAGCTACTGACTGAATGAAAGGAGCTGGTATCTCACTCTCTTTGAATCTTCTTCATAATGCTAAGAGGAGCAGGAATAAGCAAAAAATTTCAGAATTGCACCTTGCAATGCGGAGAAATTACTGTTTGTGCATTTACAATATTCATTGATTTTTGCCATTGAAAAACGTCCAGAAATGATTGAAGCTACTGACAATGAAAGGAGCTGGCATCTCACTCTCTTTGAATCTTCTTTATCATGCTAAGAGGAGCAGGAAAAAGCAAAAAATTTCAGAATTGCACCTTGCAATGCTGAGAAATTACTGTTTGTGCATTTACAAAATTCATTGATTTTTGCCATTGAAAAACATCATGTTATTCATATACCAGAAATGATTGAAGCTACTGACTGAATGAAAGGAGCTGGCATCTCACTCTCTTTGAATCTTCTTTATCATGCTAAGAGGAGCAGGAAAAAGCAAAAAATTTCAGAATTGCACCTTGCAATGCGGAGAAATTACTCTTTGTGCATTTACAATATTCATTGATTTTTGCCATTGAAAAACATCATGTTATTCATATAGTAGAAATGTTTGAAGCTACTGACTGAATGAAAGGAGCTGACATCTCACTCTCTTTGAATCTTCTTTATCATGCTAAGAGGAGCAGGAAAAAGCGAAAAATTTCAGAATTGCACCTTGCAATGCGGAGAAATTACTGTTTGTGCATTTACAATATTCATTGATTTTTGCCATTGAAAAACGTCCAAAAATGATTGAAGCTACTGACTGAATGAAAGGAGCTGGCATCTCACTCTCTTTGAATCTTCTTTATCATGCTAAGAGGAGCAGGAAAAAGCAAAAAATTTCAGAATTGCACCTTGCAATGCGGAGAAATTACTGTTTGTGCATTTACAATATTCATTGATTTTTGCCATTGAAAAACGTCCAGAAATGATTGAAGCTACTGACTGAATGAAAGGAGCTGGCATCTCACTCTCTTTGAATCTTCTTTATCATGCTAAGAGGAGCAGGAAAAAGCAAAAAATTTCAGAATTGCACCTTGCAATGCGGAGAAATTACTGTTTGTGCATTTAAAATATTCATTGATTTTTGCCATTGAAAAACGTCCAGAAATGATTGAAGCTACTGACAATGAAAGGAGCTGGCATCTCACTCTCTTTGAATCTTCTTTATCATGCTAAGAGCAGCAGGAAAAAGCAAAAAATTTCAGAATTGCACCTTGCAATGCTGAGAAATTACTGTTTGTGCATTTACAAAATTCATTGATTTTTGCCATTGAAAAACATCATGTTATTCATATACCAGAAATGATTGAAGCTACTGACTGAATGAAAGGAGCTGGCATCTCACTCTCTTTGAATCTTCTTTATCATGCTAAGTGGAGCAGGAAAAAGCAAAAAATTTCAGAATTGCACCTTGCAATGCGGAGAAATTACTGTTTGTGCATTTACAATATTCATTGATTTTTGCCATTGAAAAACATCATGTTATTCATATACCAGAAATGTTTGAAGCTACTGACTGAATGAAAGGAGCTGACATCTCACTCTCTTTGAATCTTCTTTATCATGCTAAGAGGAGCAGGAAAAAGCAAAAAATTTCAGAATTGCACCTTGCAATGCGGAGAAATTACTGTTTGTGCATTTACAATATTCATTGATTTTTGCCATTGAAAAATGTCCAGAAATGATTGAAGCTACTGACTGAATGAAAGGAGCTGGCATCTCACTCTCTTTGAATCTTCTTTATCATGCTAAGAGGAGCAGGAAAAAGCAAAAAATTTCAGAATTGCACCTTGCAATGCGGAGAAATTACTGTTTGTGCATTTACAATATTCATTGATTTTTGCCATTGAAAAATGTCCAGAAATGATTGAAGCTACTGACTGAATGAAAGGAACTGGCATCTCACTCTCTTTGAATCTTCTTTATCATGCTAAGAGTAGCAGGAAAAAGCAAAAAATTTCAGAATTGCACCTAGCAATGCGGAGAAATTACTGTTTGTGCATTTACAATATTAATTGATTTTTGCCATTGAAAAACGTCCAGAAATGATTGAAGCTACTGACTGAATGAAAGGAGCTGGCATCTCACTCTCTTTGAATCTTCTTTATCATGCTAAGAGGAGCAGGAAAAAGCAAAAAATTTCAGAATTGCACCTTGCAATGCGGAGAAATTACTGTTTGTGCATTTACAATATTCATTGATTTTTGCCATTGAAAAACATGTTATTCATATACCAGAAATGTTTGAAGCTCCTGACTGAATGAAAGGAGCTGGCACCTCACTCTCTTTGAATCTTCTTTATCATGCTAAGAGGAGCAGGAAAAAGCAAAAAATTTCAGAATTGCACCTTGCAATGCGGAGAAATTACTGTTTGTGCATTTACAATATTCATTGATTTTTGCCATTGAAAAACGTCCAGAAATGATTGAAGCTACTGACTGAATGAGGGGAGCTGGCATCTCACTCTCTTTGAATCTTCTTTATCATGCTAAGAGGAGCAGGAAAAAGCAAAAAATTTCAGAATTGCACCTTGCAATGCGGAGAAATTACTGTTTGTGCATTTACAATATTCATTGATTTTTGCCATTGAAAAATGTCCAGAAATGATTGAAGCTACTGACTGAATGAAAGGAGCTGGCATCTCACTCTCTTTGAATCTTCTTTATCATGCTAAGAGGAGCAGGAAAAAGCAAAAAATTTCAGAATTGCGCCTTGCAATGCGGAGAAATTACTGTTTGTGCATTTACAAAATTCATTGATTTTTGCCATTGAAAAACATGATGTTATTCATATACCAGAAATGATTGAAGCTACTGACTGAAGGAAAGGAGCTGGCATCTCACTCTCTTTGAATCTTCTTTATCATGCTAAGAGGAGCAGGAAAAAGCAAAAAATTTCAGAATTGCACCTTGCAATGCGGAGAAATTACTGTTTGTGCATTTACAATATTCATTGATTTTTGCCATTGAAAAATGTCCAGAAATGATTGAAGCTACTGACTGAATGAAAGGAGCTGGCATCTCACTCTCTTTGAATCTTCTTTATCATGCTAAGAGGAGCAGGAAAAAGCAAAAAATTTCAGAATTGCACCTTGCAATGCGGAGAAATTACTGTTTGTGCATTTACAATATTCATTGATTTTTGCCATTGAAAAACGTCCAGAAATGATTGAAGCTACTGACTGAATGAAAGGAGCTGGCATCTCACTCTCTTTGAATCTTCTTTATCATGCTAAGAGGAGCAGGAAAAAGCAAAAAATTTCAGAATTGCACCTTGCAATGCGGAGAAATTACAGTTTGTGCATTTACAATATTCATTGATTTTTGCCATTGAAAAACGTCCAGAAATGATTGAAGCTACTGACTGAATGAAAGGAGCTGGCATCTCACTCTCTTTGAATCTTCTTTATCATGCTAAGAGGAGCAGGAAAAAGCAAAAAATTTCAGAATTGCACCTTGCAATGCGGAGAAATTACTGTTTGTGCATTTACAATATTCATTGATTTTTGCCATTGAAAAACGTCCAGAAATGATTGAAGCTACTGACTGAATGAAAGGAGCTGGCATCTCACTCTCTTTGAATCTTCTTTATCATGCTAAGAGGAGCAGGAAAAAGCAAAAAATTTCAGAATTGCACCTTGCAATGCGGAGAAATTACTGTTTGTGCATTTACAATATTCATTGATTTTTGCCATTGAAAAACATGTTATTCATATACCAGAAATGTTTGAAGCTCCTGACTGAATGAAAGGAGCTGGCATCTCACTCTCTTTGAATCTTCTTTATCATGCTAAGAGGAGCAGGAAAAAGCAAAAAATTTCAGAATTGCACATTGCAATGCGGAGAAATTACTGTTTCTGCATTTACAATATTCATTGATTTTTGCCATTGAAAAACGTCCAGAAATGATTGAAGCTACTGACTGAATGAAAGGAGCTGGCATCTCACTCTCTTTGAATCTTCTTTATCATGCTAAGAGGAGCAGGAAAAAGCAAAAAATTTCAGAATTGCACCTTGCAATGCGGAGAAATTACTGTTTGTGCATTTACAATATTCATTGATTTTTGCCATTGAAAAACATGTTATTCATATACCAGAAATGTTTGAAGCTCCTGACTGAATGAAAGGAGCTGGCACCTCACTCTCTTTGAATCTTCTTTATCATGCTAAGAGGAGCAGGAAAAAGCAAAAAATTTCAGAATTGCACCTTGCAATGCGGAGAAATTACTGTTTGTGCATTTACAATATTCATTGATTTTTGCCATTGAAAAACGTCCAGAAATGATTGAAGCTACTGACTGAATGAAAGGAGCTGTCATCTCACTCTCTTTGAATCTTCTTTATCATGCTAAGAGGAGCAGGAAAAAGCAAAAAATTTCAGAATTGCACCTTGCAATGCGGAGAAATTACTGTTTGTGCATTTACAATATTCATTGATTTTTGCCATTGAAAAACATCATGTTATTCATGTACCAGAAATGTTTGAAGCTACTGACTGAATGAAAGGAGCTGGCATCTCACTCTCTTTGAATCTTCTTTATCATGCTAAGAGGAGCAGGAAAAAGCAAAAAATTTCAGAATTGCACATTGCAATGCGGAGAAATTACTGTTTGTGCATTTACAATATTCATTGATTTTTGCCATTGAAAAACGTCCAGAAATGATTGAAGCTACTGACTGAATGAAAGGAGCTGGCATCTCACTCTCTTTGAATCTTCTTTATCATGCTAAGAGGAGCAGGAAAAAGCAAAAAATTTCAGAATTGCACCTTGCAATGCGGAGAAATTACTGTTTGTGCATTTACAATATTCATTGATTTTTGCCATTGAAAAACGTCCAGAAATGATTGAAGCTACTGACTGAATGAAAGGAGCTGGCATCTCACTCTCTTTGAATCTTCTTTATCATGCTAAGAGGAGCAGGAAAAAGCAAAAAATTTCAGAATTGCACCTTGCAATGCGGAGAAATTACTGTTTGTGCATTTACAATATTCATTGATTTTTGCCATTGAAAAATGTCCAGAAATGATTGAAGCTACTGACTGAATGAAAGGAGCTGGCATCTCACTCTCTTTGAATCTTCTTTATCATGCTAAGAGGAGCAGGAAAAAGCAAAAAATTTCAGAATTGCGCCTTGCAATGCGGAGAAATTACTGTTTGTGCATTTACAAAATTCATTGATTTTTGCCATTGAAAAACATCATGTTATTCATATACCAGAAATGATTGAAGCTACTGACTGAAGGAAAGGATCTGGCATCTCACTCTCTTTGAATCTTCTTTATCATGCTAAGAGGAGCAGGAAAAAGCAAAAAAATTCAGAATTGCACCTTGCAATGCGGAGAAATTACTGTTTGTGCATTTACAATATTCATTGATTTTTGCCATTGAAAAACGTCCAGAAATGATTGAAGCTACTGACTGAATGAAAGGAGCTGGCATCTCACTCTCTTTGAATCTTCTTTATCATGCTAAGAGGAGCAGGAAAAAGCAAAAAATTTCAGAATTGCACCTTGCAATGCGGAGAAATTACTGTTTGTGCATTTACAATATTCATTGATTTTTGCCATTGAAAAACGTCCAGAAATGATTGAAGCTACTGACTGAATGAAAGGAGCTGGCATCTCACTCTCTTTGAATCTTCTTTATCATGCTAAGAGGAGCAGGAAAAAGCAAAAAATTTCAGAATTGCACCTTGCAATGCGGAGAAATTACTGTTTGTGCATTTACAATATTCATTGATTTTTGCCATTGAAAAATGTCCAGAAATGATTGAAGCTACTGACTGAATGAAAGGAGCTGGCATCTCACTCTCTTTGAATCTTCTTTATCATGCTAAGAGGAGCAGGAAAAAGCAAAAAATTTCAGAATTGCGCCTTGCAATGCGGAGAAATTACTGTTTGTGCATTTACAAAATTCATTGATTTTTGCCATTGAAAAACATCATGTTATTCATATACCAGAAATGATTGAAGCTACTGACTGAAGGAAAGGATCTGGCATCTCACTCTCTTTGAATCTTCTTTATCATGCTAAGAGGAGCAGGAAAAAGCAAAAAATTTTAGAATTGCACCTTGCAATGCGGAGAAATTACTGTTTGTGCATTTACAATATTCATTGGTTTTTGCCATTGAAAAACGTCCAGAAATGATTGAAGCTACTGACTGAATGAAAGGAGCTGGCATCTCACTCTCTTTGAATCTTCTTTATCATGCTAAGAGGAGCAGGAAAAAGCAAAAAATTTCAGAATTGCACCTTGCAATGCGGAGAAATTACTGTTTGTGCATTTACAATATTCATTGATTTTTGCGATTGAAAAACATCATGTTATTCATATACCAGAAATGATTGAAGCTACTGACTGAATGAAAGGAGCTGGCATCTCACTCTCTTTGAATCTTCTTTATCATGCTAAGAGGAGCAGGAAAAAGTAAAAAATTTCAGAATTGCACCTTGCAATGCGGAGAAATTACTGATTGTGCATTTACAATATTCAATGATTTTTGCCATTGAAAAACGTCCAGAAATGATTAAAGCTACTGACTGAATGAAAGGAGCTGGCATCTCACTCTCTTTGAATCTTCTTTATCATGCTAAGAGGAGCAGGAAAAAGCAAAAAATTTCAGAATTGCACCTTGCAATGCGGAGAAATTACTGTTTGTGCATTTACAATATTCATTGATTTTTGCCATTGAAAAACGTCCAGAAATGATTGAAGCTACTGACTGAATGAAAGGAGCTGGCATCTCACTCTCTTTGAATCTTCTTTATCATGCTAAGAGGAGCAGGAAAAAGCAAAAAATTTCAGAATTGCACCTTGCAATGCGGAGAAATTACTGTTTGTGCATTTACAATATTCATTGATTTTTGCCATTGAAAAACATCATGTTATTCATATACCAGAAATGATTGAAGCTACTGACTGAATGAAAGGAGCTGGCATCTCACTCTCTTTGAATCTTCTTTATCATGCTAAGAGGAGCAGGAAAAAGTAAAAAATTTCAGAATTGCACCTTGCAATGCGGAGAAATTACTGTTTGTGCATTTATAATATTCAATGATTTTTGCCATTGAAAAACGTCCAGAAATGATTGAAGCTACTGACTGAACGAAAGGAGCTGGCATCTCACTCTCTTTGAATCTTCTTTATCATGCTAAGAGGAGCAGAAAAAAGCAAAAAATTTCAGAATTGCACCTTGCAATGCGGAGAAATTACTGTTTGTGCATTTACAATATTCATTGATTTTTGCCATTGAAAAACATCATGTTATTCATATACCAGAAATGTTTGAAGCTACTGACTGAATGAAAGGAGCTGGCATCTCACTCTCTTTGAATCTTCTTTATCATGCTAAGAGGAGCAGGAAAAAGCAAAAAATTTCAGAATTGCACATTGCAATGCGGAGAAATTACTGTTTGTGCATTTACAATATTCATTGATTTTTGCCATTGAAAAACGTCCAGAAATGATTGAAGCTACTGACTGAATGAAAGGAGCTGGCATCTCACTCTCTTTGAATCTTCTTTATCATGCTAAGAGGAGCAGGAAAAAGCAAAAAATTTCAGAATTGCACCTTGCAATGCGGAGAAATTACTGTTTGTGCATTTACAATATTCATTGATTTTTGCGATTGAAAAACATCATGTTATTCATATACCAGAAATGATTGAAGCTACTGACTGAATGAAAGGAGCTGGCATCTCACTCTCTTTGAATCTTCTTTATCATGCTAAGAGGAGCAGGAAAAAGTAAAAAATTTCAGAATTGCACCTTGCAATGCGGAGAAATTACTGATTGTGCATTTACAATATTCAATGATTTTTGCCATTGAAAAACGTCCAGAAATGATTAAAGCTACTGACTGAATGAAAGGAGCTGGCATCTCACTCTCTTTGAATCTTCTTTATCATGCTAAGAGGAGCAGGAAAAAGCAAAAAATTTCAGAATTGCACCTTGCAATGCGGAGAAATTACTGTTTGTGCATTTACAATATTCATTGATTTTTGCCATTGAAAAACGTCCAGAAATGATTGAAGCTACTGACTGAATGAAAGGAGCTGGCATCTCACTCTCTTTGAATCTTCTTTATCATGCTAAGAGGAGCAGGAAAAAGCAAAAAATTTCAGAATTGCACCTTGCAATGCGGAGAAATTACTGTTTGTGCATTTACAATATTCATTGATTTTTGCCATTGAAAAACATCATGTTATTCATATACCAGAAATGATTGAAGCTACTGACTGAATGAAAGGAGCTGGCATCTCACTCTCTTTGAATCTTCTTTATCATGCTAAGAGGAGCAGGAAAAAGTAAAAAATTTCAGAATTGCACCTTGCAATGCGGAGAAATTACTGTTTGTGCATTTATAATATTCAATGATTTTTGCCATTGAAAAACGTCCAGAAATGATTGAAGCTACTGACTGAACGAAAGGAGCTGGCATCTCACTCTCTTTGAATCTTCTTTATCATGCTAAGAGGAGCAGAAAAAAGCAAAAAATTTCAGAATTGCACCTTGCAATGCGGAGAAATTACTGTTTGTGCATTTACAATATTCATTGATTTTTGCCATTGAAAAACATCATGTTATTCATATACCAGAAATGTTTGAAGCTACTGACTGAATGAAAGGAGCTGGCATCTCACTCTCTTTGAATCTTCTTTATCATGCTAAGAGGAGCAGGAAAAAGCAAAAAATTTCAGAATTGCACATTGCAATGCGGAGAAATTACTGTTTGTGCATTTACAATATTCATTGATTTTTGCCATTGAAAAACGTCCAGAAATGATTGAAGCTACTGAATGAATGAAAGGAGCTGGCATCTCACTCTCTTTGAATCTTCTTTATCATGCTAAGAGGAGCAGGAAAAAGCAAAAAATTTCAGAATTGCACCTTGCAATGCCGAGAAATTACTGTTTGTGCATTTACAATATTCATTGATTTTTGCCATTGAAAAACGTCCAGAAATGATTGAAGCTACTGACTGAATGAAAGGAGCTGGCATCTCACTCTCTTTGAATCTTCTTTATCATGCTAAGAGGAGCAGGAAAAAGCAAAAAATTTCAGAATTGCACCTTGCAATGCGGAGAAATTACTGTTTGTGCATTTACAATATTCATTGATTTTTGCCATTGAAAAATGTCCAGAAATGATTGAAGCTACTGACTGAATGAAAGGAGCTGGCATCTCACTCTCTTTGAATCTTCTTTATCATGCTAAGAGGAGCAGGAAAAAGCAAAAAATTTCAGAATTGCGCCTTGCAATGCGGAGAAATTACTGTTTGTGCATTTACAAAATTCATTGATTTTTGCCATTGAAAAACATCATGTTATTCATATGCCAGAAATGATTGAAGCTACTGACTGAAGGAAAGGAGCTGGCATCTCACTCTCTTTGAATCTTCTTTATCATGCTAAGAGGAGCAGGAAAAAGCAAAAAATTTCAGAATTGCGCCTTGCAATGCGGAGAAATTACTGTTTGTGCATTTACAAAATTCATTGATTTTTGCCATTGAAAAACATCATGTTATTCATATGCCAGAAATGATTGAAGCTACTGACTGAAGGAAAGGAGCTGGCATCTCACTCTCTTTGAATCTTCTTTATCATGCTAAGAGGAGCAGGAAAAAGCAAAAAATTTCAGAATTGCACCTTGCAATGCGGAGAAATTACTGTTTGTGCATTTACAATATTCATTGATTTTTGCCATTGAAAAACGTCCAGAAATGATTGAAGCTACTGACTGAATGAAAGGAGCTGGCATCTCACTCTCTTTGAATCTTCTTTATCATGCTAAGAGGAGCAGGAAAAAGCAAAAAATTTCAGAATTGCACCTTGCAATGCGGAGAAATTACTGTTTGTGCATTTACAATATTCATTGATTTTTGCGATTGAAAAACATCATGTTATTCATATACCAGAAATGATTGAAGCTACTGACTGAATGAAAGGAGCTGGCATCTCACTCTCTTTGAATCTTCTTTATCATGCTAAGAGGAGCAGGAAAAAGTAAAAAATTTCAGAATTGCACCTTGCAATGCGGAGAAATTACTGTTTGTGCATTTACAATATTCAATGATTTTTGCCATTGAAAAACGTCCAGAAATGATTAAAGCTACTGACTGAATGAAAGGAGCTGGCATCTCACTCTCTTTGAATCTTCTTTATCATGCTAAGAGGAGCAGGAAAAAGCAAAAAATTTCAGAATTGCACCTTGCAATGCGGAGAAATTACTGTTTGTGCATTTACAATATTCATTGATTTTTGCCATTGAAAAACGTCCAGAAATGATTGAAGCTACTGACTGAATGAAAGGAGCTGGCATCTCACTCTCTTTGAATCTTCTTTATCATGCTAAGAGGAGCAGGAAAAAGCAAAAAATTTCAGAATTGCACCTTGCAATGCGGAGAAATTACTGTTTGTGCATTTACAATATTCATTGATTTTTGCCATTGAAAAACATCATGTTATTCATATACCAGAAATGATTGAAGCTACTGACTGAATGAAAGGAGCTGGCATCTCACTCTCTTTGAATCTTCTTTATCATGCTAAGAGGAGCAGGAAAAAGTAAAAAATTTCAGAATTGCACCTTGCAATGCGGAGAAATTACTGTTTGTGCATTTATAATATTCAATGATTTTTGCCATTGAAAAACGTCCAGAAATGATTGAAGCTACTGACTGAACGAAAGGAGCTGGCATCTCACTCTCTTTGAATCTTCTTTATCATGCTAAGAGGAGCAGAAAAAAGCAAAAAATTTCAGAATTGCACCTTGCAATGCGGAGAAATTGCTGTTTGTGCATTTACAATATTCATTGATTTTTGCCATTGAAAAACATCATGTTATTCATATACCAGAAATGTTTGAAGCTACTGACTGAATGAAAGGAGCTGGCATCTCACTCTCTTTGAATCTTCTTTATCATGCTAAGAGGAGCAGGAAAAAGCAAAAAATTTCAGAATTGCACATTGCAATGCGGAGAAATTACTGTTTGTGCATTTACAATATTCATTGATTTTTGCCATTGAAAAACGTCCAGAAATGATTGAAGCTACTGACTGAATGAAAGGAGCTGGCATCTCACTCTCTTTGAATCTTCTTTATCATGCTAAGAGGAGCAGGAAAAAGCAAAAAATTTCAGAATTGCACCTTGCAATGCGGAGAAATTACTGTTTGTGCATTTACAATATTCATTGATTTTTGCCATTGAAAAACATGTTATTCATATACCAGAAATGTTCGAAGCTCCTGACTGAATGAAAGGAGCTGGCACCTCACTCTCTTTGAATCTTCTTTATCATGCTAAGAGGAGCAGGAAAAAGCAAAAAATTTCAGAATTGCACCTTGCAATGCGGAGAAATTACTGTTTGTGCATTTACAATATTCATTGATTTTTGCCATTGAAAAACGTCCAGAAATGATTGAAGCTACTGACTGAATGAAAGGAGCTGTCATCTCACTCTCTTTGAATCTTCTTTATCATGCTAAGAGGAGCAGGAAAAAGCAAAAAATTTCAGAATTGCACCTTGCAATGCGGAGAAATTACTGTTTGTGCATTTACAATATTCATTGATTTTTGCCATTGAAAAATGTCCAGAAATGATTGAAGCTACTGACTGAATGAAAGGAGCTGGCATCTCACTCTCTTTGAATCTTCTTTATCATGCTAAGAGGAGCAGGAAAAAGCAAAAAATTTCAGAATTGCGCCTTGCAATGCGGAGAAATTACTGTTTGTGCATTTACAAAATTCATTGATTTTTGCCATTGAAAAACATCATGTTATTCATATGCCAGAAATGATTGAAGCTACTGACTGAAGGAAAGGAGCTGGCATCTCACTCTCTTTGAATCTTCTTTATCATGCTAAGAGGAGCAGGAAAAAGCAAAAAATTTCAGAATTGCGCCTTGCAATGCGGAGAAATTACTGTTTGTGCATTTACAAAATTGATTGATTTTTGCCATTGAAAAACATCATGTTATTCATATGCCAGAAATGATTGAAGCTACTGACTGAAGGAAAGGAGCTGGCATCTCACTCTCTTTGAATCTTCTTTATCATGCTAAGAGGAGCAGGAAAAAGCAAAAAATTTCAGAATTGCACCTTGCAATGTGGAGAAATTACTGTTTGTGCATTTACAATATTCATTGATTTTTGCCATTGAAAAACGTCCAGAAATGATTGAAGCTACTGACTGAATGAAAGGAGCTGGCATCTCACTCTCTTTGAATCTTCTTTATCATGCTAAGAGGAGCAGGAAAAAGCAAAAAATTTCAGAATTGCACCTTGCAATGCGGAGAAATTACTGTTTGTGCATTTACAATATTCATTGATTTTTGCGATTGAAAAACATCATGTTATTCATATACCAGAAATGATTGAAGCTACTGACTGAATGAAAGGAGCTGGCATCTCACTCTCTTTGAATCTTCTTTATCATGCTAAGAGGAGCAGGAAAAAGTAAAAAATTTCAGAATTGCACCTTGCAATGCGGAGAAATTACTGTTTGTGCATTTACAATATTCAATGAATTTTGCCATTGAAAAACGTCCAGAAATGATTGAAGCTACTGACTGAACTAAAGGAGCTGGCATCTCACTCTCTTTGAATCTTCTTTATCATGCTAAGAGGAGCAGGAAAAAGCAAAAAATTTCAGAATTGCACCTTGCAATGCGGAGAAATTACTGTTTGTGCATTTACAATATTCATTGATTTTTGCCATTGAAAAATGTCCAGAAATGATTGAAGCTACTGACTGAATGAAAGGAGCTGGCATCTCACTCTCTTTGAATCTTCTTTATCATGCTAAGAGGAACAGGAAAAAGCAAAAAATTTCAGAATTGCGCCTTGCAATGCGGAGAAATTACTGTTTGTGCATTTACAAAATTCATTGATTTTTGCCATTGAAAAACATCATGTTATTCATATGCCAGAAATGATTGAAGCTACTGACTGAAGGAAAGGAGCTGGCATCTCACTCTCTTTGAATCTTCTTTATCATGCTAAGAGGAGCAGGAAAAAGCAAAAAATTTCAGAATTGCGCCTTGCAATGCGGAGAATTTACTGTTTGTGCATTTACAAAATTCATTGATTTTTGCCATTGAAAAACATCATGTTATTCATATGCCAGAAATGATTGAAGCTACTGACTGAAGGAAAGGAGCTGGCATCTCACTCTCTTTGAATCTTCTTTATCATGCTAAGAGGAGCAGGAAAAAGCAAAAAATTTCAGAATTGCACCTTGCAATGCGGAGAAATTACTGTTTGTGCATTTACAATATTCATTGATTTTTGCCATTGAAAAACGTCCAGAAATGATTGAAGCTACTGACTGAATGAAAGGAGCTGGCATCTCACTCTCTTTGAATCTTCTTTATCATGCTAAGAGGAGCAGGAAAAAGCAAAAAATTTCAGAATTGCACCTTGCAATGCGTAGAAATTACTGTTTGTGCATTTACAATATTCATTGATTTTTGCGATTGAAAAACATCATGTTATTCATATACCAGAAATGATTGAAGCTACTGACTGAATGAAAGGAGCTGGCATCTCACTCTCTTTGAATCTTCTTTATCATGCTAAGAGGAGCAGGAAAAAGTAAAAAATTTCAGAATTGCACCTTGCAATGCGGAGAAATTACTGTTTGTGCATTTACAATATTCATTGATTTTTGCCATTGAAAAACGTCCAGAAATGATTGAAGCTACTGACTGAACTAAAGGAGCTGGCATCTCACTCTCTTTGAATCTTCTTTATCATGCTAAGAGGAGCAGGAAAAAGCAAAAAATTTCAGAATTGCACCTTGCAATGCGGAGAAATTACTGTTTGTGCATTTACAATATTCATTGATTTTTGCCATTGAAAAACATCATGTTATTCATATACCAGAAATGTTTGAAGCTACTGACTGAATGAAAGGAGCTGGTATCTCACTCTCTTTGAATCTTCTTCATAATGCTAAGAGGAGCAGGAAAAAGCAAAAAATTTCAGAATTGCACCTTGCAATGCGGAGAAATTACTGTTTGTGCATTTACAATATTCATTGATTTTTGCCATTGAAAAACGTCCAGAAATGATTGAAGCTACTGACAATGAAAGGAGCTGGCATCTCACTCTCTTTGAATCTTCTTTATCATGCTAAGAGGAGCAGGAAAAAGCAAAACATTTCAGAATTGCACCTTGCAATGCTGAGAAATTACTGTTTGTGCATTTACAAAATTCATTGATTTTTGCCATTGAAAAACATCATGTTATTCATATACCAGAAATGATTGAAGCTACTGACTGAATGAAAGGAGCTGGCATCTCACTCTCTTTGAATCTTCTTTATCATGCTAAGAGGAGCAGGAAAAAGCAAAAAATTTCAGAATTGCACCTTGCAATGCGGAGAAATTACTGTTTGTGCATTTACAATATTCAATGAATTTTGCCATTGAAAAACGTCCAGAAATGATTGAAGCTACTGACTGAACTAAAGGAGCTGGCATCTCACTCTCTTTGAATCTTCTTTATCATGCTAAGAGGAGCAGGAAAAAGCAAAAAATTTCAGAATTGCACCTTGCAATGCGGAGAAATTACTGTTTGTGCATTTACAATATTCATTGATTTTTGCCATTGAAAAATGTCCAGAAATGATTGAAGCTACTGACTGAATGAAAGGAGCTGGCATCTCACTCTCTTTGAATCTTCTTTATCATGCTAAGAGGAGCAGGAAAAAGCAAAAAATTTCAGAATTGCGCCTTGCAATGCGGAGAAATTACTGTTTGTGCATTTACAAAATTCATTGATTTTTGCCATTGAAAAACATCATGTTATTCATATGCCAGAAATGATTGAAGCTACTGACTGAAGGAAAGGAGCTGGCATCTCACTCTCTTTGAATCTTCTTTATCATGCTAAGAGGAGCAGGAAAAAGCAAAAAATTTCAGAATTGCGCCTTGCAATGCGGAGAATTTACTGTTTGTGCATTTACAAAATTCATTGATTTTTGCCATTGAAAAACATCATGTTATTCATATGCCAGAAATGATTGAAGCTACTGACTGAAGGAAAGGAGCTGGCATCTCACTCTCTTTGAATCTTCTTTATCATGCTAAGAGGAGCAGGAAAAAGCAAAAAATTTCAGAATTGCACCTTGCAATGCGGAGAAATTACTGTTTGTGCATTTACAATATTCATTGATTTTTGCCATTGAAAAACGTCCAGAAATGATTGAAGCTACTGACTGAATGAAAGGAGCTGGCATCTCACTCTCTTTGAATCTTCTTTATCATGCTAAGAGGAGCAGGAAAAAGCAAAAAATTTCAGAATTGCACCTTGCAATGCGTAGAAATTACTGTTTGTGCATTTACAATATTCATTGATTTTTGCGATTGAAAAACATCATGTTATTCATATACCAGAAATGATTGAAGCTACTGACTGAATGAAAGGAGCTGGCATCTCACTCTCTTTGAATCTTCTTTATCATGCTAAGAGGAGCAGGAAAAAGTAAAAAATTTCAGAATTGCACCTTGCAATGCGGAGAAATTACTGTTTGTGCATTTACAATATTCAATGAATTTTGCCATTGAAAAACGTCCAGAAATGATTGAAGCTACTGACTGAACTAAAGGAGCTGGCATCTCACTCTCTTTGAATCTTCTTTATCATGCTAAGAGGAGCAGGAAAAAGCAAAAAATTTCAGAATTGCACCTTGCAATGCGGAGAAATTACTGTTTGTGCATTTACAATATTCATTGATTTTTGCCATTGAAAAACATCATGTTATTCATATACCAGAAATGTTTGAAGCTACTGACTGAATGAAAGGAGCTGGTATCTCACTCTCTTTGAATCTTCTTCATAATGCTAAGAGGAGCAGGAAAAAGCAAAAAATTTCAGAATTGCACCTTGCAATGCGGAGAAATTACTGTTTGTGCATTTACAATATTCATTGATTTTTGCCATTGAAAAACGTCCAGAAATGATTGAAGCTACTGACAATGAAAGGAGCTGGCATCTCACTCTCTTTGAATCTTCTTTATCATGCTAAGAGGAGCAGGAAAAAGCAAAACATTTCAGAATTGCACCTTGCAATGCTGAGAAATTACTGTTTGTGCATTTACAAAATTCATTGATTTTTGCCATTGAAAAACATCATGTTATTCATATACCAGAAATGATTGAAGCTACTGACTGAATGAAAGGAGCTGGCATCTCACTCTCTTTGAATCTTCTTTATCATGCTAAGAGGAGCAGGAAAAAGCAAAAAATTTCAGAATTGCACCTTGCAATGCGGAGAAATTACTGTTTGTGCATTTACAATATTCATTGATTTTTGCCATTGAAAAACGTCCAGAAATGATTGAAGCTACTGACTGAATGAAAGGAGCTGGCATCTCACTCTCTTTGAATCTTCTTTATCATGCTAAGAGGAGCAGGAAAAAGCAAAAAATTTCAGAATTGCACCTTGCAATGCGGAGAAATTACTGTTTGTGCATTTACAATATTCATTGATTTTTGCCATTGAAAAACGTCCAGAAATGATTGAAGCTACTGACTGAATGAAAGGAGCTGGCATCTCACTCTCTTTGAATCTTCTTTATCATGCTAAGAGGAGCAGGAAAAAGCAAAAAATTTCAGAATTGCACCTTGCAATGCGGAGAAATTACAGTTTGTGCATTTACAATATTCATTGATTTTTGCCATTGAAAAACGTCCAGAAATGATTGAAGCTACTGACTGAATGAAAGGAGCTGGCATCTCACTCTCTTTGAATCTTCTTTATCATGCTAAGAGGAGCAGGAAAAAGCAAAAAATTTCAGAATTGCACCTTGCAATGCGGAGAAATTACTGTTTGTGCATTTACAATATTCATTGATTTTTGCCATTGAAAAATGTCCAGAAATGATTGAAGCTACTGACTGAATGAAAGGAGCTGGCATCTCACTCTCTTTTAATCTTCTTTATCATGCTAAGAGGAGCAGGAAAAAGCAAAAAATTTCAGAATTGCACCTTGCAATGCGGAGAAATTACTGTTTGTGCATTTACAATATTCATTGATTTTTGCCATTGAAAAACATGTTATTCATATACCAGAAATGTTTGAAGCTCCTGACTGAATGAAAGGAGCTGGCACCTCACTCTCTTTGAATCTTGTTTATCATGCTAAGAGGAGCAGGAAAAAGCAAAAAATTTCAGAATTGCACCTTGCAATGCGGAGAAATTACTGTTTGTGCATTTACAATATTCATTGATTTTTGCCATTGAAAAACGTCCAGAAATGATTGAAGCTACTGACTGAATGAAAGGAGCTAGCATCTCACTCTCTTTGAATCTTCTTTATCATGCTAAGAGGAGCAGGAAAAAGCAAAAAATTTCAGAATTGCGCCTTGCAATGCGGAGAAATTACTGTTTGTGCATTTACAAAATTCATTGATTTTTGCCATTGAAAAACATCATGTTATTCATATACCAGAAATGATTGAAGCTACTGACTGAAGGAAAGGAGCTGGCATCTCACTCTCTTTGAATCTTCTTTATCATGCTAAGAGGAGCAGGAAAAAGCAAAAAATTTCAGAATTACACCTTGCAATGCGGAGAAATTACTGTTTGTGCATTTACAATATTCATTGATTTTTGCCATTGAAAAACGTCCGGAAATGATTGAAGCTACTGACTGAATGAAAGGAGCTGGCATCTCACTCTCTTTGAATCTTCTTTATCATGCTAAGAGGAGCAGGAAAAAGCAAAAAATTTCAGAATTGCACCTTGCAATGCGGAGAAATTACTGTTTGTGCATTTACAATATTCATTGATTTTTGCGATTGAAAAACATCATGTTATTCATATACCAGAAATGATTGAAGCTACTGACTGAATGAAAGGAGCTGGCATCTCACTCTCTTTGAATCTTCTTTATCATGCTAAGAGGAGCAGGAAAAAGTAAAAAATTTCAGAATTGCACCTTGCAATGCAGAGAAATTACTGTTTGTGCATTTACAATATTCAATGATTTTTGCAATTGAAAAACGTCCATAAATGATTGAAGCTACTGACTGAATGAAAGGAACTGGCATCTCACTCTCTTTGAATCTTGTTTATCATGCTAAAAGGAGCAGGAAAAAGCAAAAAATTTCAGAATTGCACCTTGCAATGCGGAGAAATTACTGTTTGTGCATTTACAATATTCATTGATTTTTGCCATTGAAAAACGTCCAGAAATGATTGAAGCTACTGACTGAATGAAAGGAGCTGGCATCTCACTCTCTTTGAATCTTCTTTATCATGCTAAGAGGAGCAGGAAAAAGCAAAAAATTTCAGAATTGCACCTTGCAATGCGGAGAAATTACTGTTTGTGCATTTACAATATTCATTGATTTTTGCAATTGAAAAACGTCCAGAAATGATTGAAGCTACTGACTGAATGAAAGGAGATGGCATCTCACTGTCTTTGAATCTTCTTTATCATGCTAAGAGGAGCAGGAAAAAGTAAAAAATTTCAGAATTGCACCTTGCAATGCGGAGAAATTACTGTTTGTGCATTTACAATATTCAATGATTTTTGCCATTGAAAAACGTCCAGAAATGATTGAAGCTACTGACTGAACGAAAGGAGCTGGCATCTCACTCTCTTTGAATCTTCTTTATCATGCTAAGAGGAGCAGGAAAAAGCAAAAAATTTCAGAATTGCACCTTGCAATGCGGAGAAATTACTGTTTGTGCATTTACAATATTCATTGATTTTTGCCATTGAAAAACATCATGTTATTCATATACCAGAAATGTTTGAAGCTACTGACTGAATGAAAGAAGCTGGTATCTCACTCTCTTTGAATCTTCTTCATAATGCTAAGAGGAGCAGGAAAAAGCAAAAAATTTCAGAATTGCACCTTGCAATGCGGAGAAATTACTGTTTGTGCATTTACAATATTCATTGATTTTTGCCATTGAAAAACGTCCAGAAATGATTGAAGCTACTGACAATGAAAGGAGCTGGCATCTCACTCTCTTTGAATCTTCTTTATCATGCTAAGAGGAGCAGGAAAAAGCAAAAAATTTCAGAATTGCACCTTGCAATGCTGAGAAATTACTGTTTGTGCATTTACAAAATTCATTGATTTTTGCCATTGAAAAACATCATGTTATTCATATACCAGAAATGATTGAAGCTACTGACTGAATGAAAGGAGCTGGCATCTCACTCTCTTTGAATCTTCTTTATCATGCTAAGAGGAGCAGGAAAAAGCAAAAAATTTCAGAATTGCACCTTGCAATGCGGAGAAATTACTGTTTGTGCATTTACAATATTCATTGATTTTTGCCATTGAAAAACATCATGTTATTCATATACCAGAAATGTTTGAAGCTACTGACTGAATGAAAGGAGCTGACATCTCACTCTCTTTGAATCTTCTTTATCATGCTAAGAGGAGCAGGAAAAAGCAAAAAATTTCAGAATTGCACCTTGCAATGCGGAGAAATTACTGTTTGTGCATTTACAATATTCATTGATTTTTGCCATTGAAAAACGTCCAGAAATGATTGAAGCTACTGACTGAATGAAAGGAGCTGGCATCTCAATCTCTTTGAATCTTCTTTATCATGCTAAGAGGAGCAGGAAAAAGCAAAAAATTTCAGAATTGCACCTTGCAATGCGGAGAAATTACTGTTTGTGCATTTACAATATTCATTGATTTTTGCCATTGAAAAACGTCCAGAAATGATTGAAGCTACTGACTGAATGAAAGGAGCTGGCATCTCACTCTCTTTGAATCTTCTTTATCATGCTAAGAGGAGCAGGAAAAAGCAAAAAATTTCAGAATTGCACCTTGCAATGCGGAGAAATTACTGTTTGTGCATTTAAAATATTCATTGATTTTTGCCATTGAAAAACGTCCAGAAATGATTGAAGCTACTGACAATGAAAGGAGCTGGCATCTCACTCTCTTTGAATGTTCTTTATCATGCTAAGAGCAGCAGGAAAAAGCAAAAAATTTCAGAATTGCACCTTGCAATGCTGAGAAATTACTGTTTGTGCATTTACAAAATTCATTGATTTTTGCCATTGAAAAACATCATGTTATTCATATACCAGAAATGATTGAAGCTACTGACTGAATGAAAGGAGCTGGCATCTCACTCTCTTTGAATCTTCTTTATCATGCTAAGTGGAGCAGGAAAAAGCAAAAAATTTCAGAATTGCACCTTGCAATGCGGAGAAATTACTGTTTGTGCATTTACAATATTCATTGATTTTTGCCATTGAAAAACATCATGTTATTCATATACCAGAAATGTTTGAAGCTACTGACTGAATGAAAGGAGCTGACATCTCACTCTCTTTGAATCTTCTTTATCATGCTAAGAGGAGCAGGAAAAAGCAAAAAATTTCAGAATTGCACCTTGCAATGCGGAGAAATTACTGTTTGTGCATTTACAATATTCATTGATTTTTGCCATTGAAAAATGTCCAGAAATGATTGAAGCTACTGACTGAATGAAAGGAGCTGGCATCTCACTCTCTTTGAATCTTCTTTATCATGCTAAGAGGAGCAGGAAAAAGCAAAAAATTTCAGAATTGCACCTTGCAATGCGGAGAAATTACTGTTTGTGCATTTACAATATTCATTGATTTTTGCCATTGAAAAATGTCCAGAAATGATTGAAGCTACTGACTGAATGAAAGGAGCTGGCATCTCACTCTCTTTGAATCTTCTTTATCATGCTAAGAGGAGCAGGAAAAAGCAAAAAATTTCAGAATTGCACCTTGCAATGCGGAGAAATTACAGTTTGTGCATTTACAATATTCATTGATTTTTGCCATTGAAAAACGTCCAGAAATGATTGAAGCTACTGACTGAATGAAAGGAGCTGGCATCTCACTCTCTTTGAATCTTCTTTATCATGCTAAGAGTAGCAGGAAAAAGCAAAAAATTTCAGAATTGCACCTAGCAATGCGGAGAAATTACTGTTTGTGCATTTACAATATTAATTGATTTTTGCCATTGAAAAACGTCCAGAAATGATTGAAGCTACTGACTGAATGAAAGGAGCTGGCATCTCACTCTCTTTGAATCTTCTTTATCATGCTAAGAGGAGCAGGAAAAAGCAAAAAATTTCAGAATTGCACCTTGCAATGCGGAGAAATTACTGTTTGTGCATTTACAATATTCATTGATTTTTGCCATTGAAAAACATGTTATTCATATACCAGAAATGTTTGAAGCTCCTGACTGAATGAAAGGAGCTGGCACCTCACTCTCTTTGAATCTTCTTTATCATGCTAAGAGGAGCAGGAAAAAGCAAAAAATTTCAGAATTGCACCTTGCAATGCGGAGAAATTACTGTTTGTGCATTTACAATATTCATTGATTTTTGCCATTGAAAAACGTCCAGAAATGATTGAAGCTACTGACTGAATGAGGGGAGCTGGCATCTCACTCTCTTTGAATCTTCTTTATCATGCTAAGAGGAGCAGGAAAAAGCAAAAAATTTCAGAATTGCACCTTGCAATGCGGAGAAATTACTGTTTGTGCATTTACAATATTCATTGATTTTTGCCATTGAAAAATGTCCAGAAATGATTGAAGCTACTGACTGAATGAAAGGAGCTGGCATCTCACTCTCTTTGAATCTTCTTTATCATGCTAAGAGGAGCAGGAAAAAGCAAAAAATTTCAGAATTGCGCCTTGCAATGCGGAGAAATTACTGTTTGTGCATTTACAAAATTCATTGATTTTTGCCATTGAAAAACATGATGTTATTCATATACCAGAAATGATTGAAGCTACTGACTGAAGGAAAGGAGCTGGCATCTCACTCTCTTTGAATCTTCTTTATCATGCTAAGAGGAGCAGGAAAAAGCAAAAAATTTCAGAATTGCACCTTGCAATGCGGAGAAATTACTGTTTGTGCATTTACAATATTCATTGATTTTTGCCATTGAAAAATGTCCAGAAATGATTGAAGCTACTGACTGAATGAAAGGAGCTGGCATCTCACTCTCTTTGAATCTTCTTTATCATGCTAAGAGGAGCAGGAAAAAGCAAAAAATTTCAGAATTGCACCTTGCAATGCGGAGAAATTACTGTTTGTGCATTTACAATATTCATTGATTTTTGCCATTGAAAAACGTCCAGAAATGATTGAAGCTACTGACTGAATGAAAGGAGCTGGCATCTCACTCTCTTTGAATCTTCTTTATCATGCTAAGAGGAGCAGGAAAAAGCAAAAAATTTCAGAATTGCACCTTGCAATGCGGAGAAATTACAGTTTGTGCATTTACAATATTCATTGATTTTTGCCATTGAAAAACGTCCAGAAATGATTGAAGCTACTGACTGAATGAAAGGAGCTGGCATCTCACTCTCTTTGAATCTTCTTTATCATGCTAAGAGGAGCAGGAAAAAGCAAAAAATTTCAGAATTGCACCTTGCAATGCGGAGAAATTACTGTTTGTGCATTTACAATATTCATTGATTTTTGCCATTGAAAAACGTCCAGAAATGATTGAAGCTACTGACTGAATGAAAGGAGCTGGCATCTCACTCTCTTTGAATCTTCTTTATCATGCTAAGAGGAGCAGGAAAAAGCAAAAAATTTCAGAATTGCACCTTGCAATGCGGAGAAATTACTGTTTGTGCATTTACAATATTCATTGATTTTTGCCATTGAAAAACATGTTATTCATATACCAGAAATGTTTGAAGCTCCTGACTGAATGAAAGGAGCTGCCATCTCACTCTCTTTGAATCTTCTTTATCATGCTAAGAGGAGCAGGAAAAAGCAAAAAATTTCAGAATTGCACATTGCAATGCGGAGAAATTACTGTTTGTGCATTTACAATATTCATTGATTTTTGCCATTGAAAAACGTCCAGAAATGATTGAAGCTACTGACTGAATGAAAGGAGCTGGCATCTCACTCTCTTTGAATCTTCTTTATCATGCTAAGAGGAGCAGGAAAAAGCAAAAAATTTCAGAATTGCACCTTGCAATGCGGAGAAATTACTGTTTGTGCATTTACAATATTCATTGATTTTTGCCATTGAAAAACATGTTATTCATATACCAGAAATGTTTGAAGCTCCTGACTGAATGAAAGGAGCTGGCACCTCACTCTCTTTGAATCTTCTTTATCATGCTAAGAGGAGCAGGAAAAAGCAAAAAATTTCAGAATTGCACCTTGCAATGCGGAGAAATTACTGTTTGTGCATTTACAATATTCATTGATTTTTGCCATTGAAAAACGTCCAGAAATGATTGAAGCTACTGACTGAATGAAAGGAGCTGTCATCTCACTCTCTTTGAATCTTCTTTATCATGCTAAGAGGAGCAGGAAAAAGCAAAAAATTTCAGAATTGCACCTTGCAATGCGGAGAAATTACTGTTTGTGCATTTACAATATTCATTGATTTTTGCCATTGAAAAATGTCCAGAAATGATTGAAGCTACTGACTGAATGAAAGGAGCTGGCATCTCACTCTCTTTGAATCTTCTTTATCATGCTAAGAGGAGCAGGAAAAAGCAAAAAATTTCAGAATTGCGCCTTGCAATGCGGAGAAATTACTGTTTGTGCATTTACAAAATTCATTGATTTTTGCCATTGAAAAACATCATGTTATTCATATGCCAGAAATGATTGAAGCTACTGACTGAAGGAAAGGAGCTGGCATCTCACTCTCTTTGAATCTTCTTTATCATGCTAAGAGGAGCAGGAAAAAGCAAAAAATTTCAGAATTGCGCCTTGCAATGCGGAGAAATTACTGTTTGTGCATTTACAAAATTCATTGATTTTTGCCATTGAAAAACATCATGTTATTCATATGCCAGAAATGATTGAAGCTACTGACTGAAGGAAAGGAGCTGGCATCTCACTCTCTTTGAATCTTCTTTATCATGCTAAGAGGAGCAGGAAAAAGCAAAAAATTTCAGAATTGCACCTTGCAATGCGGAGAAATGACTGTTTGTGCATTTACAATATTCATTGATTTTTGCCATTGAAAAACGTCCAGAAATGATTGAAGCTACTGACTGAATGAAAGGAGCTGGCATCTCACTCTCTTTGAATCTTCTTTATCATGCTAAGAGGAGCAGGAAAAAGCAAAAAATTTCAGAATTGCACCTTGCAATGCGGAGAAATTACTGTTTGTGCATTTACAATATTCATTGATTTTTGCGATTGAAAAACATCATGTTATTCATATACCAGAAATGATTGAAGCTACTGACTGAATGAAAGGAGCTGGCATCTCACTCTCTTTGAATCTTCTTTATCATGCTAAGAGGAGCAGGAAAAAGTAAAAAATTTCAGAATTGCACCTTGCAATGCGGAGAAATTACTGTTTGTGCATTTACAATATTCAATGAATTTTGCCATTGAAAAACATCCAGAAATGATTGAAGCTACTGACTGAACTAAAGGAGCTGGCATCTCACTCTCTTTGAATCTTCTTTATCATGCTAAGAGGAGCAGGAAAAAGCAAAAAATTTCAGAATTGCACCTTGCAATGCGGAGAAATTACTGTTTGTGCATTTACAATATTCATTGATTTTTGCCATTGAAAAATGTCCAGAAATGATTGAAGCTACTGACTGAATGAAAGGAGCTGGCATCTCACTCTCTTTGAATCTTCTTTATCATGCTAAGAGGAGCAGGAAAAAGCAAAAAATTTCAGAATTGCGCCTTGCAATGCGGAGAAATTACTGTTTGTGCATTTACAAAATTCATTGATTTTTGCCATTGAAAAACATCATGTTATTCATATGCCAGAAATGATTGAAGCTACTGACTGAAGGAAAGGAGCTGGCATCTCACTCTCTTTGAATCTTCTTTATCATGCTAAGAGGAGCAGGAAAAAGCAAAAAATTTCAGAATTGCGCCTTGCAATGCGGAGAAATTACTGTTTGTGCATTTACAAAATTCATTGATTTTTGCCATTGAAAAACATCATGTTATTCATATGCCAGAAATGATTGAAGCTACTGACTGAAGGAAAGGAGCTGGCATCTCACTCTCTTTGAATCTTCTTTATCATGCTAAGAGGAGCAGGAAAAAGCAAAAAATTTCAGAATTGCACCTTGCAATGCGGAGAAATTACTGTTTGTGCATTTACAATATTCATTGATTTTTGCCATTGAAAAACGTCCAGAAATGATTGAAGCTACTGACTGAATGAAAGGAGCTGGCATCTCACTCTCTTTGAATCTTCTTTATCATGCTAAGAGGAGCAGGAAAAAGCAAAAAATTTCAGAATTGCACCTTGCAATGCGGAGAAATTACTGTTTGTGCATTTACAATATTCATTGATTTTTGCCATTGAAAAACATGTTATTCATATACCAGAAATGTTTGAAGCTCCTGACTGAATGAAAGGAGCTGGCACCTCACTCTCTTTGAATCTTCTTTATCATGCTAAGAGGAGCAGGAAAAAGCAAAAAATTTCAGAATTGCACCTTGCAATGCGGAGAAATTACTGTTTGTGCATTTACAATATTCATTGATTTTTGCCATTGAAAAACGTCCAGAAATGATTGAAGCTACTGACTGAATGAAAGGAGCTGTCATCTCACTCTCTTTGAATCTTCTTTATCATGCTAAGAGGAGCAGGAAAAAGCAAAAAATTTCAGAATTGCACCTTGCAATGCGGAGAAATTACTGTTTGTGCATTTACAATATTCATTGATTTTTGCCATTGAAAAATGTCCAGAAATGATTGAAGCTACTGACTGAATGAAAGGAGCTGGCATCTCACTCTCTTTGAATCTTCTTTATCATGCTAAGAGGAGCAGGAAAAAGCAAAAAATTTCAGAATTGCGCCTTGCAATGCGGAGAAATTACTGTTTGTGCATTTACAAAATTCATTGATTTTTGCCATTGAAAAACATCATGTTATTCATATGCCAGAAATGATTGAAGCTACTGACTGAAGGAAAGGAGCTGGCATCTCACTCTCTTTGAATCTTCTTTATCATGCTAAGAGGAGCAGGAAAAAGCAAAAAATTTCAGAATTGCGCCTTGCAATGCGGAGAAATTACTGTTTGTGCATTTACAAAATTCATTGATTTTTGCCATTGAAAAACATCATGTTATTCATATGCCAGAAATGATTGAAGCTACTGACTGAAGGAAAGGAGCTGGCATCTCACTCTCTTTGAATCTTCTTTATCATGCTAAGAGGAGCAGGAAAAAGCAAAAAATTTCAGAATTGCACCTTGCAATGCGGAGAAATGACTGTTTGTGCATTTACAATATTCATTGATTTTTGCCATTGAAAAACGTCCAGAAATGATTGAAGCTACTGACTGAATGAAAGGAGCTGGCATCTCACTCTCTTTGAATCTTCTTTATCATGCTAAGAGGAGCAGGAAAAAGCAAAAAATTTCAGAATTGCACCTTGCAATGCGGAGAAATTACTGTTTGTGCATTTACAATATTCATTGATTTTTGCGATTGAAAAACATCATGTTATTCATATACCAGAAATGATTGAAGCTACTGACTGAATGAAAGGAGCTGGCATCTCACTCTCTTTGAATCTTCTTTATCATGCTAAGAGGAGCAGGAAAAAGTAAAAAATTTCAGAATTGCACCTTGCAATGCGGAGAAATTACTGTTTGTGCATTTACAATATTCAATGAATTTTGCCATTGAAAAACATCCAGAAATGATTGAAGCTACTGACTGAACTAAAGGAGCTGGCATCTCACTCTCTTTGAATCTTCTTTATCATGCTAAGAGGAGCAGGAAAAAGCAAAAAATTTCAGAATTGCACCTTGCAATGCGGAGAAATTACTGTTTGTGCATTTACAATATTCATTGATTTTTGCCATTGAAAAATGTCCAGAAATGATTGAAGCTACTGACTGAATGAAAGGAGCTGGCATCTCACTCTCTTTGAATCTTCTTTATCATGCTAAGAGGAGCAGGAAAAAGCAAAAAATTTCAGAATTGCGCCTTGCAATGCGGAGAAATTACTGTTTGTGCATTTACAAAATTCATTGATTTTTGCCATTGAAAAACATCATGTTATTCATATGCCAGAAATGATTGAAGCTACTGACTGAAGGAAAGGAGCTGGCATCTCACTCTCTTTGAATCTTCTTTATCATGCTAAGAGGAGCAGGAAAAAGCAAAAAATTTCAGAATTGCGCCTTGCAATGCGGAGAAATTACTGTTTGTGCATTTACAAAATTCATTGATTTTTGCCATTGAAAAACATCATGTTATTCATATGCCAGAAATGATTGAAGCTACTGACTGAAGGAAAGGAGCTGGCATCTCACTCTCTTTGAATCTTCTTTATCATGCTAAGAGGAGCAGGAAAAAGCAAAAAATTTCAGAATTGCACCTTGCAATGCGGAGAAATTACTGTTTGTGCATTTACAATATTCATTGATTTTTGCCATTGAAAAACGTCCAGAAATGATTGAAGCTACTGACTGAATGAAAGGAGCTGGCATCTCACTCTCTTTGAATCTTCTTTATCATGCTAAGAGGAGCAGGAAAAAGCAAAAAATTTCAGAATTGCACCTTGCAATGCGGAGAAATTACTGTTTGTGCATTTACAATATTCATTGATTTTTGCGATTGAAAAACATCATGTTATTCATATACCAGAAATGATTGAAGCTACTGACTGAATGAAAGGAGCTGGCATCTCACTCTCTTTTAATCTTCTTTATCATGCTAAGAGGAGCAGGAAAAAGTAAAAAATTTCAGAATTGCACCTTGCAATGCGGAGAAATTACTGTTTGTGCATTTACAATATTCAATGAATTTTGCCATTGAAAAACGTCCAGAAATGATTGAAGCTACTGACTGAACTAAAGGAGCTGGCATCTCACTCTCTTTGAATCTTCTTTATCATGCTAAGAGGAGCAGGAAAAAGCAAAAAATTTCAGAATTGCACCTTGCAATGCGGAGAAATTACTGTTTGTGCATTTACAATATTCATTGATTTTTGCCATTGAAAAACATCATGTTATTCATATACCAGAAATGTTTGAAGCTACTGACTGAATGAAAGGAGCTGGTATCTCTCTCTCTTTGAATTTTCTTCATAATGCTAAGAGGAGCAGGAAAAAGCAAAAAATTTCAGAATTGCACCTTGCAATGCGGAGAAATTACTGTTTGTGCATTTACAATATTCATTGATTTTTGCCATTGAAAAACGTCCAGAAATGATTGAAGCTACTGACAATGAAAGGAGCTGGCATCTCACTCTCTTTGAATCTTCTTTATCATGCTAAGAGGAGCAGGAAAAAGCAAAAAATTTCAGAATTGCACCTTGCAATGCTGAGAAATTACTGTTTGTGCATTTACAAAATTCATTGATTTTTGCCATTGAAAAACATCATGTTATTCATACACCAGAAATGATTGAAGCTACTGACTGAATGAAAGGAGCTGGCATCTCACTCTCTTTGAATCTTCTTTATCATGCTAAGAGGAGCAGGAAAAAGCAAAAAATTTCAGAATTGCACCTTGCAATGCGGAGAAATGACTGTTTGTGCATTTACAATATTCATTGATTTTTGCCATTGAAAAACGTCCAGAAATGATTGAAGCTACTGACTGAATGAAAGGAGCTGGCATCTCACTCTCTTTGAATCTTCTTTATCATGCTAAGAGGAGCAGGAAAAAGCAAAAAATTTCAGAATTGCACCTTGCAATGCGGAGAAATTACTGTTTGTGCATTTACAATATTCATTGATTTTTGCCATTGAAAAACGTCCAGAAATGATTGAAGCTACTGACTGAATGAAAGGAGCTGGCATCTCACTCTCTTTGAATCTTCTTTATCATGCTAAGAGGAGCAGGAAAAAGCAAAAAATTTCAGAATTGCACCTTGCAATGCGGAGAAATTACAGTTTGTGCATTTACAATATTCATTGATTTTTGCCATTGAAAAACGTCCAGAAATGATTGAAGCTACTGACTGAATGAAAGGAGCTGGCATCTCACTCTCTTTGAATCTTCTTTATCATGCTAAGAGGAGCAGGAAAAAGCAAAAAATTTCAGAATTGCACCTTGCAATGCGGAGAAATTACTGTTTGTGCATTTACAATATTCATTGATTTTTGCCATTGAAAAATGTCCAGAAATGATTGAAGCTACTGACTGAATGAAAGGAGCTGGCATCTCACTCTCTTTGAATCTTCTTTATCATGCTAAGAGGAGCAGGAAAAAGCAAAAAATTTCAGAATTGCACCTTGCAATGCGGAGAAATTACTGTTTGTGCATTTACAATATTCATTGATTTTTGCCATTGAAAAACATGTTATTCATATACCAGAAATGTTTGAAGCTCCTGACTGAATGAAAGGAGCTGGCACCTCACTCTCTTTGAATCTTGTTTATCATGCTAAGAGGAGCAGGAAAAAGCAAAAAATTTCAGAATTGCACCTTGCAATGCGGAGAAATTACTGTTTGTGCATTTACAATATTCATTGATTTTTGCCATTGAAAAACGTCCAGAAATGATTGAAGCTACTGACTGAATGAAAGGAGCTAGCATCTCACTCTCTTTGAATCTTCTTTATCATGCTAAGAGGAGCAGGAAAAAGCAAAAAATTTCAGAATTGCGCCTTGCAATGCGGAGAAATTACTGTTTGTGCATTTACAAAATTCATTGATTTTTGCCATTGAAAAACATCATGTTATTCATATACCAGAAATGATTGAAGCTACTGACTGAAGGAAAGGAGCTGGCATCTCACTCTCTTTGAATCTTCTTTATCATGCTAAGAGGAGCAGGAAAAAGCAAAAAATTTCAGAATTACACCTTGCAATGCGGAGAAATTACTGTTTGTGCATTTACAATATTCATTGATTTTTGCCATTGAAAAACGTCCGGAAATGATTGAAGCTACTGACTGAATGAAAGGAGCTGGCATCTCACTCTCTTTGAATCTTCTTTATCATGCTAAGAGGAGCAGGAAAAAGCAAAAAATTTCAGAATTGCACCTTGCAATGCGGAGAAATTACTGTTTGTGCATTTACAATATTCATTGATTTTTGCGATTGAAAAACATCATGTTATTCATATACCAGAAATGATTGAAGCTACTGACTGAATGAAAGGAGCTGGCATCTCACTCTCTTTGAATCTTCTTTATCATGCTAAGAGGAGCAGGAAAAAGTAAAAAATTTCAGAATTGCACCTTGCAATGCGGAGAAATTACTGTTTGTGCATTTACAATATTCAATGATTTTTGCAATTGAAAAACGTCCATAAATGATTGAAGCTACTGACTGAATGAAAGGAGCTGGCATCTCACTCTCTTTGAATCTTGTTTATCATGCTAAAAGGAGCAGGAAAAAGCAAAAAATTTCAGAATTGCACCTTGCAATGCGGAGAAATTACTGTTTGTGCATTTACAATATTCATTGATTTTTGCAATTGAAAAACGTCCAGAAATGATTGAAGCTACTGACTGAATGAAAGGAGATGGCATCTCACTCTCTTTGAATCTTCTTTATCATGCTAAGAGGAGCAGGAAAAAGTAAAAAATTTCAGAATTGCACCTTGCAATGCGGAGAAATTACTGTTTGTGCATTTACAATATTCAATGATTTTTGCCATTGAAAAATGTCCAGAAATGATTGAAGCTACTGACTGAACGAAAGGAGCTGGCATCTCACTCTCTTTGAATCTTCTTTATCATGCTAAGAGGAGCAGGAAAAAGCAAAAAATTTCAGAATTGCACCTTGCAATGCGGAGAAATTACTGTTTGTGCATTTACAATATTCATTGATTTTTGCCATTGAAAAACATCATGTTATTCATATACCAGAAATGTTTGAAGCTACTGACTGAATGAAAGGAGCTGGTATCTCACTCTCTTTGAATCTTCTTCATAATGCTAAGAGGAGCAGGAAAAAGCAAAAAATTTCAGAATTGCACCTTGCAATGCGGAGAAATTACTGTTTGTGCATTTACAATATTCATTGATTTTTGCCATTGAAAAACGTCCAGAAATGATTGAAGCTACTGACAATGAAAGGAGCTGGCATCTCACTCTCTTTGAATCTTCTTTATCATGCTAAGAGGAGCAGGAAAAAGCAAAAAATTTCAGAATTGCACCTTGCAATGCTGAGAAATTACTGTTTGTGCATTTACAAAATTCATTGATTTTTGCCATTGAAAAACATCATGTTATTCATATACCAGAAATGATTGAAGCTACTGACTGAATGAAAGGAGCTGGCATCTCACTCTCTTTGAATCTTCTTTATCATGCTAAGAGGAGCAGGAAAAAGCAAAAAATTTCAGAATTGCACCTTGCAATGCGGAGAAATTACTGTTTGTGCATTTACAATATTCATTGATTTTTGCCATTGAAAAACATCATGTTATTCATATACCAGAAATGTTTGAAGCTACTGACTGAATGAAAGGAGCTGACATCTCACTCTCTTTGAATCTTCTTTATCATGCTAAGAGGAGCAGGAAAAAGCAAAAAATTTCAGAATTGCACCTTGCAATGCGGAGAAATTACTGTTTGTGCATTTACAATATTCATTGATTTTTGCCATTGAAAAACGTCCAGAAATGATTGAAGCTACTGACTGAATGAAAGGAGCTGGCATCTCACTCTCTTTGAATCTTCTTTATCATGCTAAGAGGAGCAGGAAAAAGCAAAAAATTTCAGAATTGCACCTTGCAATGCGGAGAAATTACTGTTTGTGCATTTACAATATTCATTGATTTTTGCCATTGAAAAACGTCCAGAAATGATTGAAGCTACTGACTGAATGAAAGGAGCTGGCATCTCACTCTCTTTGAATCTTCTTTATCATGCTAAGAGGAGCAGGAAAAAGCAAAAAATTTCAGAATTGCACCTTGCAATGCGGAGAAATTACTGTTTGTGCATTTAAAATATTCATTGATTTTTGCCATTGAAAAACGTCCAGAAATGATTGAAGCTACTGACAATGAAAGGAGCTGGCATCTCACTCTCTTTGAATCTTCTTTATCATGCTAAGAGCAGCAGGAAAAAGCAAAAAATTTCAGAATTGCACCTTGCAATGCTGAGAAATTACTGTTTGTGCATTTACAAAATTCATTGATTTTTGCCATTGAAAAACATCATGTTATTCATATACCAGAAATGATTGAAGCTACTGACTGAATGAAAGGAGCTGGCATCTCACTCTCTTTGAATCTTCTTTATCATGCTAAGAGGAGCAGGAAAAAGCAAAAAATTTCAGAATTGCACCTTGCAATGCGGAGAAATTACTGTTTGTGCATTTACAATATTCATTGATTTTTGCCATTGAAAAACATCATGTTATTCATATACCAGAAATGTTTGAAGCTACTGACTGAATGAAAGGAGCTGACATCTCACTCTCTTTGAATCTTCTTTATCATGCTAAGAGGAGCAGGAAAAAGCAAAAAATTTCAGAATTGCACCTTGCAATGCGGAGAAATTACTGTTTGTGCATTTACAATATTCATTGATTTTTGCCATTGAAAAATGTCCAGAAATGATTGAAGCTACTGACTGAATGAAAGGAGCTGGCATCTCACTCTCTTTGAATCTTCTTTATCATGCTAAGAGGAGCAGGAAAAAGCAAAAAATTTCAGAATTGCACCTTGCAATGCGGAGAAATTACTGTTTGTGCATTTACAATATTCATTGATTTTTGCCATTGAAAAATGTCCAGAAATGATTGAAGCTACTGACTGAATGAAAGGAGCTGGCATCTCACTCTCTTTGAATCTTCTTTATCATGCTAAGAGGAGCAGGAAAAAGCAAAAAATTTCAGAATTGCACCTTGCAATGCGGAGAAATTACAGTTTGTGCATTTACAATATTCATTGATTTTTGCCATTGAAAAACGTCCAGAAATGATTGAAGCTACTGACTGAATGAAAGGAGCTGGCATCTCACTCTCTTTGAATCTTCTTTATCATGCTAAGAGTAGCAGGAAAAAGCAAAAAATTTCAGAATTGCACCTAGCAATGCGGAGAAATTGCTGTTTGTGCATTTACAATATTAATTGATTTTTGCCATTGAAAAACGTCCAGAAATGATTGAAGCTACTGACTGAATGAAAGGAGCTGGCATCTCACACTCTTTGAATCTTCTTTATCATGCTAAGAGGAGCAGGAAAAAGCAAAAAATTTCAGAATTGCACCTTGCAATGCGGAGAGATTACTGTTTGTGCATTTACAATATTCATTGATTTTTGCCATTGAAAAACATGTTATTCATATACCAGAAATGTTTGAAGCTCCTGACTGAATGAAAGGAGCTGGCACCTCACTCTCTTTGAATCTTCTTTTTCATGCTAAGAGGAGCAGGAAAAAGCAAAAAATTTCAGAATTGCACCTTGCAATGCGGAGAAATTACTGTTTGTGCATTTACAATATTCATTGATTTTTGCCATTGAAAAACGTCCAGAAATGATTGAAGCTACTGACTGAATGAGGGGAGCTGGCATCTCACTCTCTTTGAATCTTCTTTATCATGCTAAGAGGAGCAGGAAAAAGCAAAAAATTTCAGAATTGCACCTTGCAATGCGGAGAAATTACTGTTTGTGCATTTACAATATTCATTGATTTTTGCCATTGAAAAATGTCCAGAAATGATTGAAGCTACTGACTGAATGAAAGGAGCTGGCATCTCACTCTCTTTGAATCTTCTTTATCATGCTAAGAGGAGCAGGAAAAAGCAAAAAATTTCAGAATTGCGCCTTGCAATGCGGAGAAATTACTGTTTGTGCATTTACAAAATTCATTGATTTTTGCCATTGAAAAACATGATGTTATTCATATACCAGAAATGATTGAAGCTACTGACTGAAGGAAAGGAGCTGGCATCTCACTCTCTTTGAATCTTCTTTATCATGGTAAGAGGAGCAGGAAAAAGCAAAAAATTTCAGAATTGCACCTTGCAATGCGGAGAAATTACTGTTTGTGCATTTACAATATTCATTGATTTTTGCCATTGAAAAATGTCCAGAAATGATTGAAGCTACTGACTGAATGAAAGGAGCTGGCATCTCACTCTCTTTGAATCTTCTTTATCATGCTAAGAGGAGCAGGAAAAAGCAAAAAATTTCAGAATTGCACCTTGCAATGCGGAGAAATTACTGTTTGTGCATTTACAATATTCATTGATTTTTGCCATTGAAAAACGTCCAGAAATGATTGAAGCTACTGACTGAATGAAAGGAGCTGGCATCTCACTCTCTTTGAATCTTCTTTATCATGCTAAGAGGAGCAGGAAAAAGCAAAAAATTTCAGAATTGCACCTTACAATGCGGAGAAATTACAGTTTGTGCATTTACAATATTCATTGATTTTTGCCATTGAAAAACGTCCAGAAATGATTGAAGCTACTGACTGAATGAAAGGAGCTGGCATCTCACTCTCTTTGAATCTTCTTTATCATGCTAAGAGGAGCAGGAAAAAGCAAAAAATTTCAGAATTGCACCTTGCAATGCGGAGAAATTACTGTTTGTGCATTTACAATATTCATTGATTTTTGCCATTGAAAAACGTCCAGAAATGATTGAAGCTACTGACTGAATGAAAGGAGCTGGCATCTCACTCTCTTTGAATCTTCTTTATCATGCTAAGAGGAGCAGGAAAAAGAAAAAATTTCAGAATTGCACCTTGCAATGCGGAGAAATTACTGTTTGTGCATTTACAATATTCATTGATTTTTGCCATTGAAAAACATGTTATTCATATACCAGAAATGTTTGAAGCTCCTGACTGAATGAAAGGAGCTGGCACCTCACTCTCTTTGAATCTTCTTTATCATGCTAAGAGGAGCAGGAAAAAGCAAAAAATTTCAGAATTGCACCTTGCAATGCGGAGAAATTACTGTTTGTGCATTTACAATATTCATTGATTTTTGCCATTGAAAAACGTCCAGAAATGATTGAAGCTACTGACTGAATGAAAGGAGCTGGCATCTCACTCTCTTTGAATCTTCTTTATCATGCTAAGAGGAGCAGGAAAAAGCAAAAAATTTCAGAATTGCACCTTGCAATGCGGAGAAATTACTGTTTGTGCATTTACAATATTCATTGATTTTTGCCATTGAAAAATGTGCAGAAATGATTGAAGCTACTGACTGAATGAAAGGAGCTGGCATGTCACTCTCTTTGAATCTTCTTTATCATTCTAAGAGGAGCAGGAAAAAGCAAAAAATTTCAGAATTGCGCCTTGCAATGCGGAGAAATTACTGTTTGTGCATTTACAAAATTCATTGATTTTTGCCATTGAAAAACATCATGTTATTCATATACCAGAAATGATTGAAGCTACTGACTGAAGGAAAGGAGCTGGCATCTCACTCTCTTTGAATCTTCTTTATCATGCTAAAAGGAGCAGGAAAAAGCAAAAAATTTCAGAATTGCACCTTGCAATGCGGAGAAATTACTGTTTGTGCATTTACAATATTCATTGATTTTTGCCATTGAAAAACGTCCAGAAATGATTGAAGCTACTGACTGAATGAAAGGAGTTGGCATCTCACTCTCTTTGAATCTTCTTTATCATGCTAAGAGGAGCAGGAAAAAGTAAAAAATTTCAGAATTGCACCTTGCAATGCGGAGAAATTACTGTTTGTGCATTTACAATATTCATTGATTTTTGCGATTGAAAAACATCATGTTATTCATATACCAGAAATGATTGAAGCTACTGACTGAATGAAAGGAGCTGGCATCTCACTCTCTTTGAATCTTCTTTATCATGCTAAGAGGAGCAGGAAAAAGTAAAAAATTTCAGAATTGCACCTTGCAATGCGGAGAAATTACTGTTTGTGCATTTACAATATTCAATGATTTTTGCCATTGAAAAACGTCCAGAAATGATTGAAGCTACTGACTGAATGAAAGGAGCTGGCATCTCACTCTCTTTGAATCTTGTTTATCATGCTAAGAGGAGCAGGAAAAAGCAAAAAATTTCAGAATTGCACCTTGCAATGCGGAGAAATTACTGTTTGTGCATTTACAATATTCATTGATTTTTGCCATTGAAAAACGTCCAGAAATGATTGAAGCTACTGACTGAATAAAAGGAGCTGGCATCTCACTCTCTTTGAATCTTCTTTATCATGCTAAGAGGAGCAGGAAAAAGCAAAAAATTTCAGAATTGCACCTTGCAATGCGGAGAAATTACTGTTTGTGCATTTACTATATTCATTGATTTTTGCCATTGAAAAACATCATGTTATTCATATACCAGAAATGATTGAAGCTACTGACTGAATGAAAGGAGCTGGCATCTCACTCTCTTTGAATCTTCTTTATCATGCTAAGAGGAGCAGGAAAAAGTAAAAAATTTCAGTATTGCACCTTGCAATGCGGAGAAATTACTGTTTGTGCATTTACAATATTCATTGATTTTTGCCATTGAAAAACATCATGTTATTCATATACCAGAAATGTTTGAAGCTACTGACTGAATGAAAGGAGCTGGCATCTCACTCTCTTTGAATCTTCTTTATCATGCTAAGAGGAGCAGGAAAAAGCAAAAAATTTCAGAATTGCACCTTGCAATGCGGAGAAATTACTGTTTGTGCATTTACAATTCATTGATTTTTGCCATTGAAAAACGTCCAGAAATGATTGAAGCTACTGACTGAATGAAAGGAGCTGGCATCTCACTCTCTTTGAATCTTCTTTATCATGCTAAGAGGAGCAGGAAAAAGCAAAAAATTTCAGAATTGCACCTTGCAATGCGGAGAAATTACTGTTTGTGCATTTACAAAATTCATTGATTTTTGCCATTGAAAAACATTATGTTATTCATATACCAGAAATGATTGAAGCTACTGACTGAATGAAAGGAGCTGGCATCTCACTCTCTTTGAATCTTCTTTATCATGCTAAGAGGAGCAGGAAAAAGCAAAAAATTTCAGAATTGCACCTTGCAATGCGGAGAAATTACTGTTTGTGCATTTACAATATTCATTGATTTTTGCCATTGAAAAACGTCCAGAAATGATTGAAGCTACTGACTGAATGAAAGGAGCTGGCATCTCACTCTCTTTGAATCTTCTTTATCATGCTAAGAGGAGCAGGAAAAAGTAAAAAATTTCAGTATTGCACCTTGCAATGCGGAGAAATTACTGTTTGTGCATTTACAATATTCATTGATTTTTGCCATTGAAAAACATCATGTTATTCATATACCAGAAATGTTTGAAGCTACTGACTGAATGAAAGGAGCTGGCATCTCACTCTCTTTGAATCTTCTTTATCATGCTAAGAGGAGCAGGAAAAAGCAAAAAATTTCAGAATTGCACCTTGCAATGCGGAGAAATTACTGTTTGTGCATTTACAATTCATTGATTTTTGCCATTGAAAAACGTCCAGAAATGATTGAAGCTACTGACTGAATGAAAGGAGCTGGCATCTCACTCTCTTTGAATCTTCTTTATCATGCTAAGAGGAGCAGGAAAAAGCAAAAAATTTCAGAATTGCACCTTGCAATGCGGAGAAATTACTGTTTGTGCATTTACAATATTCATTGATTTTTGCCATTGAAAAACATCATGTTATTCATATACCAGAAATGATTGAAGCTACTGACTGAATGAAAGGAGCTGGCATCTCACTCTCTTTGAATCTTCTTTATCATGCTAAGAGGAGCAGGAAAAAGCAAAAAATTTCAGAATTGCACCTTGCAATGCGGAGAAATTACTGTTTGTGCATTTACAATATTCATTGATTTTTGCCATTGAAAAACGTCCAGAAATGATTGAAGCTACTGACTGAATGAAAGGAGCTGGCATCTCACTCTCTTTGAATCTTCTTTATCATGCTAAGAGGAGCAGGAAAAAGCAAAAAATTTCAGAATTGCACCATGCAATGCGGAGAAATTACTGTTTGTGCATTTACAATATTCATTGATTTTTGCCATTGAAAAGCATCATGTTATTCATATACCAGAAATGTTTGAAGCTACTGACTGAATGAAAGGAGCTTGCATCTCACTCTCTTTGAATCTTCTTTATCATGCTAAGAGGAGCAGGAAAAAGCAAAAAATTTCAGAATTGCACCTTGCAATGCGGATAAATTACTGTTTGTGCATTTACAATATTCATTGATTTTTGCCATTGAAAAACATCATGTTATTCATATACCAGAAATGATTGAAGCTACTGAGTGAATGAAAGGAGCTGGCATCTCACTCTCTTTGAATCTTCTTTATCATGCTAAGAGCAGCAGGAAAAAGCAAAAAAATTCAGAATTGCACCTTGCAATGCGGAGAAATTACTGTTTGTGCATTTACAATATTCATTGATTTTTGCCATTGAAAAACATCATGATATTCATATACCAGAAATGATTGAAGCTACTGACTGAATGAAAGTAGCTGGCATCTCACTCTCTTTGAATCGTCTTTATCATGCTAAGAGGAGCAGGAAAAAGCAAAAAATTTCAGAATTGCACCTTGCAATGCGGAGAAATTACTGTTTGTGCATTTACAATATTCATTGATTTTTGCAATTGAAAAACGTCCAGAAATGATTGAAGCTACTGACTGAATGAAAGGAGCTGGCATCTCACTCTCTTTGAATCTTCTTTATCATGCTAAGAGGAGCAGGAAAAAGCAAAAAATTTCAGAATTGCACCTTGCAATGCTGAGAAATTACTGTTTGTGCATTTACAATATTCATTGATTTTTGCCATTGAAAAACATCATGTTATTCATATACCAGAAATGTTTGAAGCTACTGACTGAATGAAAGGAGCTGGCATCTCACTCTCTTTGAATCTTCTTTATCATGCTAAGAGGAGCAGGAAAAAGCAAAAAATTTCAGAATTGCACCTTGCAATGCGGAGAAATTACTGTTTGTGCATTTACAATATTCATTGATTTTTGCCATTAAAAACGTCCAGAAATGATTGAAGCTACTGACTGAATGAAAGGAGCTGGCATCTCACTCTCTTTGAATCTTGTTTATCATGCTAAGAAGAGCAGGAAAAAGCAAAAAATTTCAGAATTGCACCTTGCAATGCGGAGAAATTACTGTTTGTGCATTTACAATATTCATTGATTTTTGCCATTGAAAAACGTCCAGAAATGATTGAAGCTACTGACTGAATGAAAGGAGCTGTCATCTCACTCTCTTTGAATCTTCTTTATCATGCTAAGAGGAGCAGGAAAAAGCAAAAAATTTCAGAATTGCACCTTGCAATGCGGAGAAATTACTGTTTGTGCATTTACAATATTCATTGATTTTTGCCATTGAAAAACATCATGTTATTCATATACCAGAAATGATTGAAGCTACTGACTGAATGATAGGAGCTGGCATCTCACTCTCTTTGAATCTTCTTTATCATGCTAAGAGGAGCAGGAAAAAGCAAAAAATTTCAGAATTGCACCTTGCAATGCGGAGAAATTACTGTTTGTGCATTTACAATATTCATTGATTTTTGCCATTGAAAAACGTCCAGAAATGATTGAAGCTACTGACTGAATGAAAGGAGCTGGCATCTCACTCTCTTTGAATCTTCTTTATCATTGTAAGAGGAGCAGGAAAAAGCAAAAAATTTCAGAATTGCACCTTGCAATGCGGAGAAATTACTGTTTGTGCATTAACAATATTCATTGATTTTTGCCATTGAAAAACGTCCAGAAATGATTGAAGCTACTGACTAAATGAAAGGAGCTGGCATCTCACTCTCTTTGAATCTTCTTTATCATGCTAAGAGGAGCAGGAAAAAGCAAAAAATTTCAGAATTGCACCTTGCAATGCGGAGAAATTACTGTTTGTGCATTTACAATATTCATTGATTTTTGCCATTGAAAAACGTCCAGAAATGATTGAAGCTACTGACTGAATGAAAGGAGCTGGCATCTCACTCTCTTTGAATCTTCTTTATCATGCTACGAGGAGCAGGAAAAAGCAAAAAATTTCAGAATTGCACCTTGCAGTGCGGAGAAATTACTGTTTGTGCATTTACAATATTCATTGATTTTTGCCATTGAAAAACGTCCAGAAATGTTTGAAGCTACTGACTGAATGAAAGGAGCTGGCATCTCACTCTCTTTGAATCTTCTTTATCATGCTAAGAGGAGCAGGAAAAAGCAAAAAATTTCAGAATTGCACCTTGCAATGCGGAGAAATTACTGTTTGTGCATTTACAAAATTCATTGATTTTTGCCATTGAAAAACATCATGTTATTCATATACCAGAAATGATTGAAGCTACTGACTGAATGAAAGGAGCTGGCATCTCACTCTCTTTGAATCTTCTTTATCATGCTAAGAGGAGCAGGAAAAAGCAAAAAATTTCAGAATTGCACCTTGCAATGCGGAGAAATTACTGTTTGTGCATTTACAATATTCATTGATTTTTGCCATTGAAAAACGTCCAGAAATGATTGAAGCTACTGACTGAATGAAAGGAGCTGGCATCTCACTCTCTTTGAATCTTCTTTATCATGCTAAGAGGAGCAGGAAAAAGTAAAAAATTTCAGTATTGCACCTTGCAATGCGGAGAAATTACTGTTTGTGCATTTACAATATTCATTGATTTTTGCCATTGAAAAACATCATGTTATTCATATACCAGAAATGTTTGAAGCTACTGACTGAATGAAAGGAGCTGGCATCTCACTCTCTTTGAATCTTCTTTATCATGCTAAGAGGAGCAGGAAAAAGCAAAAAATTTCAGAATTGCACCTTGCAATGCGGAGAAATTACTGTTTGTGCATTTACAATTCATTGATTTTTGCCATTGAAAAACGTCCAGAAATGATTGAAGCTACTGACTGAATGAAAGGAGCTGGCATCTCACTCTCTTTGAATCTTCTTTATCATGCTAAGAGGAGCAGGAAAAAGCAAAAAATTTCAGAATTGCACCTTGCAATGCGGAGAAATTACTGTTTGTGCATTTACAAAATTCATTGATTTTTGCCATTGAAAAACATCATGTTATTCATATACCAGAAATGATTGAAGCTACTGACTGAATGAAAGGAGCTGGCATCTCACTCTCTTTGAATCTTCTTTATCATGCTAAGAGGAGCAGGAAAAAGCAAAAAATTTCAGAATTGCACCTTGCAATGCGGAGAAATTACTGTTTGTGCATTTACAATATTCATTGATTTTTGCCATTGAAAAACGTCCAGAAATGATTGAAGCTACTGACTGAATGAAAGGAGCTGGCATCTCACTCTCTTTGAATCTTCTTTATCATGCTAAGAGGAGCAGGAAAAAGCAAAAAATTTCAGAATTGCACCATGCAATGCGGAGAAATTACTGTTTGTGCATTTACAATATTCATTGATTTTTGCCATTGAAAAGCATCATGTTATTCATATACCAGAAATGTTTGAAGCTACTGACTGAATGAAAGGAGCTTGCATCTCACTCTCTTTGAATCTTCTTTATCATGCTAAGAGGAGCAGGAAAAAGCAAAAAATTTCAGAATTGCACCTTGCAATGCGGATAAATTACTGTTTGTGCATTTACAATATTCATTGATTTTTGCCATTGAAAAACATCATGTTATTCATATACCAGAAATGATTGAAGCTACTGAGTGAATGAAAGGAGCTGGCATCTCACTCTCTTTGAATCTTCTTTATCATGCTAAGAGCAGCAGGAAAAAGCAAAAAAATTCAGAATTGCACCTTGCAATGCGGAGAAATTACTGTTTGTGCATTTACAATATTCATTGATTTTTGCCATTGAAAAACATCATGTTATTCATATACCAGAAATGATTGAAGCTACTGACTGAATGAAAGTAGCTGGCATCTCACTCTCTTTGAATCGTCTTTATCATGCTAAGAGGAGCAGGAAAAAGCAAAAAATTTCAGAATTGCACCTTGCAATGCGGAGAAATTACTGTTTGTGCATTTACAATATTCATTGATTTTTGCAATTGAAAAACGTCCAGAAATGATTGAAGCTACTGACTGAATGAAAGGAGCTGGCATCTCACTCTCTTTGAATCTTCTTTATCATGCTAAGAGGAGCAGGAAAAAGCAAAAAATTTCAGAATTGCACCTTGCAATGCTGAGAAATTACTGTTTGTGCATTTACAATATTCATTGATTTTTGCCATTGAAAAACATCATGTTATTCATATACCAGAAATGTTTGAAGCTACTGACTGAATGAAAGGAGCTGGCATCTCACTCTCTTTGAATCTTCTTTATCATGCTAAGAGGAGCAGGAAAAAGCAAAAAATTTCAGAATTGCACCTTGCAATGCGGAGAAATTACTGTTTGTGCATTTACAATATTCATTGATTTTTGCCATTAAAAACGTCCAGAAATGATTGAAGCTACTGACTGAATGAAAGGAGCTGGCATCTCACTCTCTTTGAATCTTGTTTATCATGCTAAGAAGAGCAGGAAAAAGCAAAAAATTTCAGAATTGCACCTTGCAATGCGGAGAAATTACTGTTTGTGCATTTACAATATTCATTGATTTTTGCCATTGAAAAACGTCCAGAAATGATTGAAGCTACTGACTGAATGAAAGGAGCTGTCATCTCACTCTCTTTGAATCTTCTTTATCATGCTAAGAGGAGCAGGAAAAAGCAAAAAATTTCAGAATTGCACCTTGCAATGCGGAGAAATTACTGTTTGTGCATTTACAATATTCATTGATTTTTGCCATTGAAAAACATCATGTTATTCATATACCAGAAATGATTGAAGCTACTGACTGAATGAAAGGAGCTGGCATCTCACTCTCTTTGAATCTTCTTTATCATGCTAAGAGGAGCAGGAAAAAGCAAAAAATTTCAGAATTGCACCTTGCAATGCGGAGAAATTACTGTTTGTGCATTTACAATATTCATTGATTTTTGCCATTGAAAAACGTCCAGAAATGATTGAAGCTACTGACTGAATGAAAGGAGCTGGCATCTCACTCTCTTTGAATCTTCTTTATCATTGTAAGAGGAGCAGGAAAAAGCAAAAAATTTCAGAATTGCACCTTGCAATGCGGAGAAATTACTGTTTGTGCATTAACAATATTCATTGATTTTTGCCATTGAAAAACGTCCAGAAATGATTGAAGCTACTGACTAAATGAAAGGAGCTGGCATCTCACTCTCTTTGAATCTTCTTTATCATGCTAAGAGGAGCAGGAAAAAGCAAAAAATTTCAGAATTGCACCTTGCAATGCGGAGAAATTACTGTTTGTGCATTTACAATATTCATTGATTTTTGCCATTGAAAAACGTCCAGAAATGATTGAAGCTACTGACTGAATGAAAGGAGCTGGCATCTCACTCTCTTTGAATCTTCTTTATCATGCTACGAGGAGCAGGAAAAAGCAAAAAATTTCAGAATTGCACCTTGCAATGCGGAGAAATTACTGTTTGTGCATTTACAATATTCATTGATTTTTGCCATTGAAAAACGTCCAGAAATGTTTGAAGCTACTGACTGAATGAAAGGAGCTGGCATCTCACTCTCTTTGAATCTTCTTTATCATGCTACGAGGAGCAGGAAAAAGCAAAAAATTTCAGAATTGCACCTTGCAATGCGGAGAAATTACTGTTTGTGCATTTACAATATTCATTGATTTTTGCCATTGAAAAACATCATGTTATTCATATACCAGAAATGATTGAAGCTACTGACTGAATGAAAGGAGCTGGCATCTCACTCTCTTTGAATCTTATTTATCATGCTAAGAGGAGCAGGAAAAAGTAAAAAAATTCAAAATTGCACCTTGCAATGCGGAGAAATTACTGTTTGTGCATTTATAATATTCAATGATTTTTGCCTTTGAAAAACGTCCAGAAATGATTGAAGCTACTGACTGAACGAAAGGAGCTGGCATCTCACTCTCTTTGAATCTTCTTTATCATGCTAAGAGGAGCAGGAAAAAGCAAAAAATTTCAGAATTGCACCTTGCAATGCGGAGAAATTACTGTTTGTGCATTTACAATATTCATTGATTTTTGCCATTGAAAAACATCATGTTATTCATATACCAGAAATGTTTGAAGCTACTGACTGAATGAAAGGAGCTGGCATCTCACTCTCTTTGAATCTTCTTTATCATGCTAAGAGGAGCAGGAAAAAGCAAAAAATTTCAGAATTGCACCTTGCAATGCGGAGAAATTACTGTTTGTGCATTTACAATATTCATTGATTTTTGCCATTGAAAAACGTCCAGAAATGATTGAAGCTACTGACTGAATGAAAGGAGCTGGCATCTCACTCTCTTTGAATCTTCTTTATCATGCTAAGAGGAGCAGGAAAAAGCAAAAAATTTCAGAATTGCACCTTGCAATGCGGAGAAATTACTGTTTGTGCATTTACAATATCCATTGATTTTTGCCATTGAAAAACATCATGTTATTCATATACCAGAAATGTTTGAAGCTACTGACTGAATGAAAGGAGCTGACATCTCACTCTCTTTGAATCTTCTTTATCATGCTAAGAGGAGCAGGAAAAAGCAAAAAATTTCAGAATTGCACCTTGCAATGCGGAGAAATTACTGTTTGTGCATTTACAATATTCATTGATTTTTGCCATTGAAAAACGTCCAGAAATGATTGAAGCTACTGACTGAATGAAAGGAGCTGGCATCTCACTCTCTTTGAATCTTCTTTATCATGCTAAGAGGAGCAGGAAAAAGCAAAAAATTTCAGAATTGCACCTTGCAATGCGGAGAAATTACTGTTTGTGCATTTACAATATTCATTGATTTTTGCCTTTGAAAAACATCATGTTATTCATATACCAGAAATGTTTGAAGCTACTGACTGAATGAAAGGAGCTGGCATCTCACTCTCTTTGAATCTTCTTTATCATGCTAAGAGGAGCAGGAAAAAGCAAAAAATTTCAGACTTGCACCTTGCAATGCGGAGAAATTACTGTTTGTGCATTTACAATATTCATTGATTTTTGCCATTGAAAAACATCATGTTATTCATATACCAGAAATGTTTGAAGCTACTGACTGAATGAAAGGAGCTGGCATCTCACTCTCTTTGAGTATTCTTTACCATGCTAAGAGGAGCAGGAAAAAGCAAAAAATTTCAGAATTGCACCTTGCAATGCGGAGAAATTACTGTTTGTGCATTTACAATATTCATTGATTTTTGCCATTGAAAAACGTCCAGAAATGATTGAAGCTACTGACTGAATGAAAGGAGCTGGCATCTCACTCTCTTTGAATCTTCTTTATCATGCTAAGAGGAGCAGGAAAAAGCAAAAAATTTCAGAATTGCACCTTGCAATGCGGAGAAATTACAGTTTGTGCATTTACAATATTCATTGATTTTTGCCATTGAAAAACGTCCAGAAATGATTGAAGCTACTAACTGAATGAAAGGAGCTGGCATCTCACTCTCTTTGAATCTTCTTTATCATGCTAAGAGGAGCAGGAAAAAGCAAAAAATTTCAGACTTGCACCTTGCAATGCGGAGAAATTACTGTTTGTGCATTTACAATATTCATTGATTTTTGTCATTGAAAAACATCATGTTATTCATATACCAGAAATGTTTGAAGCTACTGACTGAATGAAAGGAGCTGGCATCTCACTCTCTTTGAATCTTCTTTACCATGCTAAGAGGAGCAGGAAAAAGCAAAAAATTTCAGAATTGCACCTTGCAATGCACAGAAATTACTGTTTGTGCATTTACAATATTCATTGATTTTTGCCATTGAAAAACGTCCAGAAATGATTGAAGCTACTGACTGAATGAAAGGAGCTGGCATCTCACTCTCTTTGAATCTTCTTTATCATGCTAAGAGGAGCAGGAAAAAGCAAAAAATTTCAGAATTGCACCTTGCAATGCGGAGAAATTTCAGTTTGTGCATTTACAATATTCATTGATTTTTGCCATTGAAAAACGTCCAGAAATGATTGAAGCTACTGACTGAATGAAAGGAGCTGGCATCTCACTCTCTTTGAATCTTCTTTATCATGCTAAGAGGAGCAGGAAAAAGCAAAAAATTTCAGAATTGCACCTTGCAATGCGGAGAAATTACTGTTTGTGCATTTACAATATTCATTGATTTTTGCCATTGAAAAACGTCCAGAAATGATTGAAGCTACTGACTGAATGAAAGGAGCTGGCATCTCACTCTCTTTGAATCTTCTTTATCATGCTAAGAGGAGCAGGAAAAAGCAAAAAATTTCAGAATTGCACCTTGCAATGCGGAGAAATTACTGTTTGTGCATTTACAATATTCATTGATTTTTGCCATTGAAAAACATGTTATTCATATACCAGAAATGTTTGAAGCTACTGACTGAATGAAAGGAGCTGGCACCTCACTCTCTTTGAATCTTCTTTATCATGCTAAGAGGAGCAGGAAAAAGCAAAAAATTTCAGAATTGCACCTTGCAATGCGGAGAAATTACTGTTTGTGCATTTACAATATTCATTGATTTTTGCCATTGAAAAACGTCCAGAAATGATTGAAGCTACTGACTGAATGAAAGGAGCTGGCATCTCACTCTCTTTGAATCTTCTTTATCATGCTAAGAGGAGCAGGAAAAAGCAAAAAATTTCAGAATTGCGCCTTGCAATGTGGAGATATTACTGTTTGTGCATTTACAATATTCATTGATTTTTGCCATTGAAAAACATGTTTTTCATATACCAGAAATGTTTGAAGCTACTGACTGAATGAAAGGAGCTGGCATCTCACTCTCTTTGAATCTTCTTTATCATGCTAGGATTAGTAGGAAAAAGCAAAAAATTTCAGAATTGCACCTTGCAATGTGGAGATATTACTGTTTGTGCATTTACAATATTCATTGACTTTTGCCATTGAAAAACATGTTTTTCATATACCAGAAATGTTTGAAGCTACTGACTGAATGAAAGGAGCTGGCATCTCACTCTCTTTGAATCTTCTTTATCATGCTAGGATTAGCAGGAAAAAGCAAAAAATTTCAGAATTGCACCTTGCAATGTGGAGATATTACTGTTTGTGCATTTACAATATTCATTGATTTTTGCCTTTGAAAAACATGTTTTTCATATACCAGAAATGTTTGAAGCTACTGACTGAATGAAAGGAGCTGGCATCTCACTCTCTTTGAATCTTCTTTATCATGCTAGGATTAACAGGAAAAAGCAAAAAATTTCAGAATTGCACCTTGCAATGTGGAGATATTACTGTTTGTGCATTTACAATATTCATTGATTTTTGCCATTGAAAAACGTCCAGAAATGATTGAAGCTACTGACTGAATGAAAGGAGCTGGCATCTCACTCTCTTTGAATCTTCTTTATCATGCTAAGAGGAGCAGGAAAAAGCAAAAAATTTCAGAATTGCGCCTTGCAATGTGGAGATATTACTGTTTGTGCATTTACAATATTCATTGATTTTTGCCATTGAAAAACATGTTTTTCATATACCAGAAATGTTTGAAGCTACTGACTGAATGAAAGGAGCTGGCATCTCACTCTCTTTGAATCTTCTTTATCATGCTAGGATTAGTAGGAAAAAGCAAAAAATTTCAGAATTGCACCTTGCAATGTGGAGATATTACTGTTTGTGCATTTACAATATTCATTGACTTTTGCCATTGAAAAACATGTTTTTCATATACCAGAAATGTTTGAAGCTACTGACTGAATGAAAGGAGCTGGCATCTCACTCTCTTTGAATCTTCTTTATCATGCTAGGATTAGCAGGAAAAAGCAAAAAATTTCAGAATTGCACCTTGCAATGTGGAGATATTACTGTTTGTGCATTTACAATATTCATTGATTTTTGCCTTTGAAAAACATGTTTTTCATATACCAGAAATGTTTGAAGCTACTGACTGAATGAAAGGAGCTGGCATCTCACTCTCTTTGAATCTTCTTTATCATGCTAGGATTAACAGGAAAAAGCAAAAAATTTCAGAATTGCACCTTGCAATGTGGAGATATTACTGTTTGTGCATTTACAATATTCATTGATTTTTGCCATTGAAAAACGTCCAGAAATGTTTGAAGCTACTGACTGAATGAAAGGAGCTGGCATCTCACTCTTCATCCACACTCACTGCCCTGAGGCTATACTCCTCCTGTGGGGAGTTATCCCATTCTCTGCTGCGCACACAACACCAGCCTCAGCGGTCTGCCTCGCAGCGGTGGTACTCCCTGACCGCAATCCACGGGTGGCGCATTCGGACAATTAACCTGAAAACCTAAGAAAGACTGCCACTGGTTTGACCATCCTGAGCCACGGGACCGGATCACCGCCACGGAGACTACAGACCCCAGAGACCCGGCACCGGGTATCCCACACACGTGTACACACGGCCCAGGGGGCGCGTCATATGCAGTACAGCATATTACAAACATAAGTCCCATTGACTCACCCCCTGGGCCGCACGGGGAACCCGGAACCAGGCCTGTTGTAGGATGCTGGGGGTTGTAGTCTCCGTGTGGCGGTGACCCGGTCCGTGGCTCAGGGTGGTCAAACCAGTGGCAGTCTATTGGTATTGTAATTGTCCGACTACGCCACCCGTGGATTGCGGTCAGCGGGGACCGCCGCTGCGCTGCAGACCGCCGAGGCTGATGTTATATGCGCAGCCAAGAATGGGATGACTCCCCACGGGAGAAGTATTGCCTCAGGGCAGCTAATGTGGATGATGGGAGTGATGGTGTGAGCGTCCCAGTACTAATGGTGCTGGTGCGGCAAGGAATCACAGAGACGTGTGGTGCAGTTCAGGGTCTTTACTGATGGTATAAGCAGACCCTCCCGGGAGTACTGGCTAGTATAAGGGGCCTGGTCAGTCTGCGAACAAGCAGGAGTTCCCCTGGTCAGGTGGAGTTGTAGGCCTCCCCGTTTATCTGCACTCTTCCTGGCTATCTTGCTGTAAGCGGTTACAAGTAGCCCACGTCCCTGAGTATACCGTGTGGTGCTCACCCGTATGGCTGGTGACTTGGGGCCTTCTGTTAGCCTCCGCTCCTGGATGGCGGAGCTGGTCCCTTCTTTGTGACTGAGCCTCCGGGCTTCTATGGCCAGAGGACCTGGAATCCCCTGCCGGCTGGTTTCTGCTGCTGGGTGTATATCAGTCCCCACAGCCTCGGACTCTGGTGTCCGGTTACTAAGTTGCTCTGCCAGGGCGAGCTATATCTCTGCTTCCAGACCCTGGTCTTCTGCATCTGCTCCTACAGAGCTCCTGTTCTCACTTTTCCTGTGTCTGCTGTCCTCCAGACCAGACTGCGTCTCTGTCTGGGACTTCACTCTAGGCTCTGACTAACCTAATCCCGCCCCAGACCCAGTTTATAAGGGCAGATTCCTCCTCTCCCAGGTCTGGGTGGGCCGTGTTGCATGCTTAGGGCTCCTGACCAGAGAAACCTCCCACTTGCTCTCAGACATAATATTTCTATTACTGTGGCAACCAGACCCCTGGGGTGCCACATTCCCCCCTAGTAAACTTTAGTACTCCGGTACTAAACACATTTTTAAAGAAACATAAATACAAGGTATAACAATAACAAGACAACATATTTACAAGAAACATTAGTCTATAGAGGTCACGGCGTGTCCGTAACCGGGTGTCCTTATCACCCAAGGTGAAGTTTGTGAAACAAGGGGGTGTCCATGTCACCCAAGGTGAAACTTTAAGCGAAGTAGGGGACCTGTCCAAAGCAAACCCCTTGCGTTGGCCTTGGGCGTGGCTGCAAGGCTGGAGCTAGCTACTTTGGGCCGCAAGGAGGCCACGCCAGACAGGTTTTCTCTTCCGCGGCCGTCTTCGCAAGAGGCACCAAGGTGCAACTATCTACAAAACTGTTCCGGTTATCCAGCGTCCATAACCTGTTAGTCCTAATAAATCTGCAGGGTAACTGAGAAACATAATTAGTAACAGGCAACAACAAAAACCATAAACAGTTAAACAGATAAATTCACAGTGCATTAGTTTAGATTCTCCAGCGAGCGGGCATCTGACCTCTAGTGACTCTAGTGGACCTACGGAGCTCACTAACTGGTTCTGCACTACAGGGTGTAGGGGAGGTTGCAGGTAAGCTGGGCAGCTGTCTGCGCACTCTTTGGCTCACTAGGGGCACGGCAGGCTCACTACTAGCAGAGGGTTGATCCTCCTGGACTGCTGGTGTGGACTCATCTGCCTCTTGGGCCGGCTGCTCTTCCAGGTCTACCGGTTCCTCTGTAGGCACTTGCGGGGCTGGCTGGAGAAAGGTGAGGACGGGTACCTCGACAGCGCCGTTTACTTGTGTCCAAGACCGGGGGAAGTCTCCGAGTACGGTACTGATCATTTCTTCCCTTTCCTCTGCGGGTTGAGGGTTTTCTTGATCTTCTTCAGGGCTTTGCAGCTGCTCGGGACACTTCTTCAGGTGGTCTCTGGAGACAATGGCTGTGGTTTCTCCTCCATCCTTACTGATTACGCAGATTTTTGGGTTCTCATGGCTTGAGGGCAGCACGGTGTACGGGTCCTTCTCCCACTGGTCGTCCAACTTGCGGAGCCGCCTTTTCCTCTTCAAGACCTGCTCTCCAGGTACCAGGGGAACAGCGGGAGCATACTGGTTATAAGCCTTCTCTTGTCTTTCTCTAGCTTGAGACAGACTTCGCTCGACGCTCTCCTGTACTTTCCGATACTGCTGCTGCCGTTCTGTATCCCAGTCTGCCTCTGGCGAGCTGTCCTCAGGTGTCAGGACTCCCATATCCAGGTCAATAGGCAGCTTACCAGGTCTTGCTCTCATTAGGTAAGCCGGGGTACAGTTGGTGGAACCTACAGGGATGTGATTGTACAAGTCCACCAAATCGGGCAGTTTCTCAGGCCACAGACTGCGTTCTTCCAGGGGCAACGTTTTTAACAAGTCTATCACCACCTGGTTCATCTTCTCACAGAGTCCATTGGTTTGAGGGTGATAGGGTGTTGTTCTTATCTTCTTGCAGCCATACAGGTTGCAGAACTCCTGGAAGACCTCCGCTTCGAAGGCTTGTCCTTGGTCTGTCAACACTTGGTCAGGGTACCCGTGTGGATGGCAGAAGTGCTGCTGTAAGGCTCTAGCTGCTGTTTGAGCCGTTAACTTGACCGGGACCACCACCAGGAATCGGGAGCAATGATCTACGATTGTGAGGGCGTAGACATACCCAGATCTGCTTGGAGCCAGTTTCACATGGTCCAGGGCTACCAGTTCCAGTGGCTGTCTGGTGATGATGGGCTGCAGGGGAGTCTTCTGGCTGGCACGGTCTTTTCTTCTCAGGTGGCACGGGCCACAGTCTCTGCACCACCTCTCGATGGCTCCTCTTGACTCGCCCCCTGGGCCTGTGCTGGTGCAGGGGATACCCGGAGCCGGATCACTGGGGGTTGTAGTCTCAGTGTGGCGGTGACCCGGTCCGTGCCCAGGGCGGTCAAACCAGTGGCAGTCTTAGGTAATAACAATGTCCGACTACGCCACCCGTGGATTGCGGTCAGTGGGGACCGCCGCTGCGCTGCCGACCGCTGAGGCTGATGTTGTTTGCGCAGCTGAGTATGGGATAACGCCCCACGGGAGAAGTATTGCCTCAGGGCAGCTAGTGTGGATGATGGGAGTGATGGTGTGAGCGTCCCAGTAGTAATGGTGCTGGTGCGGCGATGAAACACAGAGACGTGTGGTGCAGTTCAGGGTCTTTACTGATGGTATAAAGCAGACCCTCCCGGGAGTACTGGTTAGCAGCAGGGGCCTGGTCAGTCTGTGAGCAAGCAGGATCTCCCCTGGCCAGGTGGAGTTGTAGGCCTCCCCGACTATCTGCACTCTTTCCTGGCTACCTTGCTCTATGCGGGTAGAAGTAGCCCACGTCCCTGAGTATACTGTGTGGTGCTCACCCGTATGGCTGGTGACTTGGGGCCTTCCATTAGCCTCCGCTTCACGATGGCGGTGCTGGTCCCTTGCTTGTGACCGTGCCTTCGGGTTTCTAAGGCCAGAGGACATGGAATCCCCTGCCGGTTGGATTCTGCTGCTGGACCTGGATGTCCCCACAGCCTCGGACTCCGTTTCCGGGTTAGTGTCTTCAGCCAAGGCGAGCTTCCTAGCTTCCAGCCTCTGGCACTCACTCCTGCTCCCACAGAGCTCCTGTTGTAACTCTCCCTTTCCAGGCTCCGACTGCTCTGCTTGTTCTGCAGGCTCTGTCGCTGTCTGGGACTTCACTGTCTAATCCCGCCCCAGACCCAGTTTATAAGGGCAGATTCCTCCCCTCCCAGGTCTGGGTGGGCCGTGTTGCATGCTTAGGGCTCCTGACCAGAGAAACCTCCCACTTGCTCTCAGACATAATATTTCTATTACTGTGGTAACCAGACCCCTGGGGTGCCACATTCCCCCCTAGTAAATTTTAGTACTCCGGGACTAAACACATTTTTAAAGAAACATAAATGCAGGGTATAACAATAACACAATAACATATTTACAAGTAGCTTTAGTTCTTTAAAGGTCACGGCGTGTCCGCAACCGGGTGTCCATATCACCCAAGGTGAAGTTTTAAGCGAAGTAGGGGACCTGTCCAAAGCAAACCCCTTGCGTTGGCCCTGGGCATGGCTGCAAGGCTGGAGCTAGCTACTTTGGGCTGCAAGTAGGCCACGCCAGACAGGTTTTCCCTTCCGTGGCCGTCTTCGCAAGAGGCACCAAGGTGCAACTATCTACAAAACTGTTCCGGTTATCCAGTGTCCATAACCTGTTAGTCCAAATAAATCTGCAGGGTAACTGAGAAACATAATTAATAACAGGCAACAACAAAAACCATAAACAGTTAACAGATAATTCACAGTGCATTAGTTATATTCTCCAGCGAGCGGGCATCTGACCTCTAGTGACTCTAGTGGACCTACAGAGCTCACTAACTGGTCCTGCACTACAGGGTGTAGGAGGTGTTATTGACTCGCCCCCTGGGCCGTGGGGCACTCGGATCCGGGCAGTAGGGGAACGATGGGAGTAGTAGTGGCAACCCGGTTCCGTGGCTCAGGGTGGTCAGGCCAGTGGTAGTCCGTTATGTGCTGATGATTATGTCCGACTACGCCACCCGTGGATTGCGGTTATTAGGAAACGCCGCTGCATGCAGACCGCTGGGGCTGATGAGGTGTGCAGCTAGGGTGGTGTGACTCCCCATGGGAAGAGTGCGGCCCCAGGGCAGTATAGTGGATGTTGGGAGTGATGGTAGTGAGAGTCCCAGTGCTGATAGTGCTGGAGGAGCAAGGAGCATGCAGACAACAGGTTGCAGTCCAGGGTCTTTACTAGAACAGGTACATTGACCCACAAACAGTCCCAGCTAGGAGGGGACCTGGATGTCTGAGAGCAACGGGGAAATTGGCCCTGGTCAGGGTGAGGGTGTAGGCCTACCGTGCTTTCTGCGCTCCTTCTGGCTATCTCCTCCTTATATGGTAACAGCCCACGTTTCCGAGCTTTCCGTGTATTCTCGCCTGTATGACCTGCGAAGTGGGTTCCTTTCTGCTCCCAGCCTTGTACGGCTTTACTGGTCCCTTCGGTTGTGGCAGGGCCTCCAGGCTTCTTAGGCCAAGGAATATACAGTCCCTTGCGGACTGGTTATCTGCTGGAGGATGTGGAATCCTCCCAGCCTCAGACACCAAAGTCTGGTAAATTAAGTCCGTTATCTGCCAAGACAGGCTCACTTTGCCTCTTGTCTCTGGCTTGTGGCTCTCCTACTGCCACACTTAGGTGCAATACAACTGTCTGTCCCTGCTCTGCTCTGGGACAAGTCTCAGTCCTGAGACAGGCCTTCAAGTTCTCTCTAACCCTGGCCCCAGTACCAGCTTTTATAGGGGCAGCCTGCTCCCCCAACTGGCCTGAGACAGGAGGCATTGCATGCTAATGTTCCCCTGACTAGAGAACCTCCCCCTTGCTCTCAGACACAGCTTTATTACATTTTGTGGCATCCAGGCCAGGGTGACACATTCCCCCCTAGTGAAATTTAATACTCCGGGACTAAGCAATAAACAAAGACAATATGCATAACCATAAAACATTAACAGACAGACGACGCACAGATTGAGTTCTTAAGGTCGCAGTGTGGTCTGTGACCGGGTGTCCATATCACCAATACAACGGGGAGCCTTAACCAGGTGGGGGTCTGTCCTACCCCAAGTCCTTTACAGTCTTTACAGTTCATTCCTTGGTTAGGCTCCGAACGCAGTCCATACAAGGTCCCGGTTATAAAAAGTCCATAACCTTTGAGTCCTTACGGTAGCTGCAAGAAACTGAAACACAGAATTACCAAACATGCATGTAACTTTGCAAATATTTCAACATTCGGCAACAGGGTTATTTACAATTTTAGTACTCTCTATATTCTCCAGCGAGCGGGTATCTGCCCCTTTGTGCTCCTGGTTGACCTACGTAGCCCACTGTCTGGTGGTGGACTGACTTGGCTTTCCCCACTAGCGTTAGGGGTACAGCTACCAGCTGGGTGTACAGGTAGGGCAGGCAGCTGTCTGCGGGTCCTTTGGCTTACCGCAGGCATGGCAGGCTCACTGTCAGCAGAGGGTTGACTCTCCTGGGCTGCTGGTACAGGCTCTTCTGCCTCTGGAATCGCTTGCTCCTCTTCACCTTCCGGCTCTGGTGTTGGTTGTTGCTGTGCCGGTTGCAGGAAATGAAAGACGGGTGCCACTATGGCATCATTTATGCGAGTCTAGGACTGAGGGAACTCTCTGAGAACGGTGCTGATCATTTCTTCCTTGTCCTCTGCGGGTTCAAGGTCACTCTGATCCTCTTCTGCACTATGGAGTTGCTCGGGGCATCTTTTGAGGTGGTCTCTGGAGACGGTGCTAGTGGTTTCTCCTCCGTCCTTGGTGATTACGCACACCTTTGGGTTGTCGTGGTCAGACTGCAGTACGGTGTAGGGTTCCCTTTCCCACTGGTCGTCCAACTTATGTAATCTTCTTTTTCGCTTTAGGACTTGCTCACCAGGTTCTAGGGGGCCAGCAGGGGCGTGTTGATTGAAGAGTTTTTCTTGCCTCTCTCTCACCTGGGCCAGGCTCTTCTCCACACTCTCCTGTACCTTCTTATACTGCAGTTGCCTTTCCGTATCCCAGTCCGCATCCGGGGAGTTGTCCTCAGGTATTAGGATTCCCATCTCCAGGTCAACGGGCAGCTCACCTGGTCTGGCTCGCATCAGGTAAGCCGGGGTGTAGTTTGTAGCATTCACCAGGATATTGTTGTATAGGTCTATCAGGTCCGGCAGTTTTTCTGGCCACAGGCTGCGTTCCTCCAGGGGCAACGTCTTCAGGAGATCAATGACTATATTGTTCATCTTCTCACACATCCCGTTGGTTTGGTGGTGGTAAGGCGTTGTACGAATCTTCTTACAGCCAAAGAGGTTGCGGAACTCCTGGAAGATTTCAGCCTCGAACGTTGGACCCTGGTCTGTCAGGACCTGTTCCGGATACCCGTGTGGACGGCAGAAGTATTGCTGGAAGGCTCTGGCCGCTGTTTGGGCTGTCAAGTCCTTTACCGGGACCACCACTAGAAAACGGGAATAGTGGTCCACGATTGTCAGGGCATAGATGTGTCCTGACCGGCTGGGAGCCAATTTGACGTGGTCTAGAGCTACCAGCTCAAGGGTGTCTTCTGGCTGGCACGGTCCTTCCTCCTGACAAGGGCCACAGTCTCTGCACCATTTTTCTACGGCTCCTCTCATGCCGACCCAAAAGAACCTTCCTCTTTGCAGGAACTCCAGTTTCTTCCAACCGAAGTGTCCCGCTCTGTCATGGTAAGCCCCCAGGACCATAGCTGCATCCCGCCTTGGGACCACGACTTGCCAGGTCAGCTCGTGCGTCCGGTGGTTGACAATCCTTCTGCACAACTTGCCTTCGTAGAGGAACAGCTTGCTCTTCTCTTTCCATAGCTGCTTGGCTTCCTCTGGAGCATCCGGATCTATGCGGGCATCTTCCTGGGTCAGCAGATCTTTCACCAGGCGGATGGCAGGGTCACTATCTTGGGTCTCGGCCCAGCTGTGGTGAGGTAGGGGATTTATCATCACGGTTGTTAGATCCTCCTCTTTCACGCGGTGGGAGTATTGAGCGGCTCCATACCGGTGAAACGCGGGGAGTTCTACCTCCTCCAGCTCTTCTGGGTCTTCGTCACCTTCAGGTAAGTGAAGCATCCTCGATAGGGCGTCAGCATTGGCATTGGTTTTGCCGGCCCGGTACTTGATCACGAAGTCATAGTTGGAGAGACGGGCCATCCACCGCTGTTCTAGGGCACCCAGTCTTGCATTGTCCAGGTGTGTCAATGGGTTGTTGTCCGTGTACACGGTGAACTTAGCGGAGGCCAGGTAATGCTTGAAGCGTTCCGTCACGGCCCACACCACTGCCAAGAATTCTAGCTTGAAGGAGCTGTAATTCTCCGGGTTCCTCTCGGTGGGCCTCAGCTTCCGGCTGGCGTAAGCGATCACCCTTTCTCTGCCCTGTTGGTTTTGGGACAGTACGGCTCCCAGTCCCACATTACTGGCGTCCGTGTGGAGAATAAAAGGCTGACCATAATCAGGGTAGGCAAGGATCTCATCCCCCGTGAGGGCCATCTTCAACTGGCGGAAGGACTCCTCTTCCGGTTTATCCCACTTGAAGGGCAGCTTTTGGCTCCTGGACTTAGACTGTCCGATTAGGAGGTCCTGCATAGGAGCTGCCATCCTAGTGAACCCGGGGATGAACCTTCGGTAGTAGCCTACCAATCCGAGAAACTGTCTCACCTCTTTGATGTTCGAGGGGCTTGGCCAGCTCTTGATTGCCGTGACCTTGTCAGGGTCGGGGGCCACTCCTTCCGCGCTTACCACGTGCCCTAGGTACTGGACCTTTGGTTTCAGCAGGTGACACTTCGATGGTTTCACCTTCAGGCCATAGCCTGCCAGGGCTTCGAACACCTCGGCCAGGTGCTTTAGATGGTCCTCGTAGGTTTTCGAATAGACGATTACGTCGTCCAGGTAAAGGAGGACCGTCTCGAAGTTTCGATGCCCTAGACAGCATTCCATCAGCCGCTGGAAGGTCCCTGGTGCATTGCAGAGCCCGAAGGGCATACAGTTGAACTCACTCAGTCCCATCGGGGTGGTGAAGGCGGTCTTCTCCTTGTCAGCCTCTGCCACAGGAACCTGCCAGTACCCGCTAGTAAGGTCCAAAGTAGAAAAGAAGTTAGCTGATTTTAGTGCGGCTAAAGACTCCTCTATTCTAGGCAGCGGATATGCATCTTTGTGGGTGATACGGTTGATTTGTCTATAGTCGACGCACATTCTCATGGTGCCGTCCTTCTTTTTCACCAGAACCAAGGGGGCTGCCCAGGGGCTACAGCTATCTCTAATGACCCCAGCTTCCTTCATTTCTCTTAGCATGCCCTTTGCGTTCTGATAATGTGCAGGGGGTACAGGTCGGTGTCTTTCTTTTATCGGTGGGTGGCTCCCTGTGGGGATGTGGTGTTCTATCCCTTTTACTCTGCCGAAGTCTAGCGGGTGCTTACTAAAGACTCTCTCGTACTTCTGTACCACCCTGTAGACTCCTTGTTTTTGGTGCAGGGGAGTGAAGTCAGCGCCAACATGGATTTTCTAGCACCAGTCCTCCTTTTGTTTCTGGGAGCCATTACCCTCCGCCTGTGGAGATGGAGGCAAGGGTTCCACGGCCCTGATAGCTTTGTGTTCGACAACAAACAGTTTGGCAAGTGTAGCGTACCTGGGTAAGTGTACCTCCCTCTCCCCAATGTTGAGGATGCGGACGGGCACCCTCCCATGACGGACATCAACCACCCCCCGGGCGGTCAAAATGGTGGGCCTGCTGTCTGAGTACACGGGTTCTATCATGGCTTGGTAGTCTCTACCTCTCAACCCGATTGCAGTCCGACACCAGATCATCATTTCACTTTTGGGAGGCATGGAAATGGGGAATGGGTCACTCAGTCTTACGCTACCGATCTCACCACCAGACAGTTCTACCTGCTGCCGTCTCATCAGGGCTTTTATCTCCTTGTTGAGGACTCTCTGTTGGCTGGAACTAGCATTCACCGCCACCTGTTGTAGAATTACAATTACCTCTGAAAGACAATTTTCAATCACGTTAGTACCCACAGTTATTTTAGGGTGACTCTCACGACGGTCAATGTCCACAATAATTACTCCCTGTGCTGGTAGTCCGACTTTACCAATTTTAATGGTCATCTCCTTGAACCCCATCTGCGGCATGGGTAAGCCAATACTGGCGATGATGCTCAAGTTACTGTCTGGATACCGTGTGATATCAGCATCAGTCCAATACTGCTTAAAAAGTACATAAGGGATAGTGGTTACTTGCGACCCAGTATCCAGCAAGGCGCTCATGGGGATACCGTCCAGCACCACGGGTAAAACTGTGTGCCCCCCAACGTACTTATCACGCCAATTATAAGGGCCTGGTGATCTTATGCCTGGGGGTTGGCCCTCTGCCCCAGGTTGGACCCGTTTAAATTACAGTACCTGGAAATGCTGGTTGCATCGACGGCAAATGGGCTGTCCATCCTCTGCGTAGCGGTCTGTGGACCTCCCTCGGAATGACGGGATCCTCCTCTGTCGACGCCACGGGACATCCTCCGGACTTGAAGCCAGCTCGATGGGTCTTGACGGGTCCACTTGTAAGGCCTGGACGGTCCTGGTCAAAGCCGCGACGCTCCTGGTCAGCTCCTGGACTTGGTGGTGCAGGTATTTCGACGGGGCTTGGTTCAGGGCCTGTGCATCAGCCCCCACGGGGTCCATAGAGGAGGGCGCCACCTCCTGGTGGTAGGTGAGAGCAGGGCGCCGGGGGTTTATAGCACCACTGGTTGCAGATTCACGGAGCACCATTATGGCCCTGTCCTTAAATTGGGCAAAGGTCAGGTCGGGGTTCTGAAAGAACATGAGGCGCAGTTGGGCCCTGTGGGCGCTAGACAGCAGACCTTCTATGAATTGTTCTGTTAGCAGCTTATCCGTTTCCTGCACACTGCCAGGGTCAGTTTGTTGAATAGCCCTCAAGGCTTCCTGCAGATTTAGGGCATAGTCTCTGATGCTGTCCTGTGCTCGCTGCTTACATCCATAGAACCTCATTTTAATCTCAGCGGAGGTACGTGTGTCAAAGGTACCCCGCAGCCGGGCCAGAATACCATTCACAGTACTTTTCTCCTCAGTGGGCCATGATTTTAACTCCCTTTGGGCTGCGCCAGTTAACTGCCCTGTTAGTATGCTGACCTTCTGTTCCTCTGTCAGGGGGTAGACTTGGAACAAACTGTACAGCCTTTCCTTGAAGTCAGTTAGGGCATGGGGCTCCCCTGAGTACTTGGAATCCTCCCAGCCTCAGACACCAAAGTCTGGTAAATTAAGTCCGTTATCTGCCAGGACAGGCTCACTTTGCCTCTTGTCTCTGGCTTGTGGCTCTCCTACTGCCACACTTCCTCTTAGGTGCAATACAACTGTCTGTCCCTGCTCTGCTCTGGAACAAGTCTCAGTCCTGAGACAGGCCTTCAAGTTCTCTCTAACCCTGCCCCCAGTACCAGCTTTTATAGGGGCAGCCTGCTCCCCCTACTGGCCTGAGACAGGAGGCATTGCATGCTAATGTTCCCCTGATTAGAGAACCTCCCCCTTGCTCTCAGACACAGCTTTATTACATTTTGTGGCATCCAGGCCAGGGTGACACATTATGGGCAAGCTGGGCAGCTGTCTGCGCACTCTTTGGCTCACTAGGGGCACGGCAGGCTCACTACTAGCAGAGGGTTGATTCTCCTGGGCTGCTGGTGTGGACTCTTCTGCCTCCTGGGCCGGCTGCTCTTCCAGCTCTACCTGGTCTTCTGTAGGCACTTGAGGGGCTGGCTGGAGAAAGGTGAGGACGGGCACCACGATAGCGTTGTTTACTTGTGTCCAGGACCGGGGAAAGTCTCCGAGTACGGTGCTGATCATTTCCTCCTTTTCCTCTACGGGTTGAGGGTCTTCCTGATCTTCATCCGTGCTTTGCAACTACTCGGGGCACTTTTTCAGGTGGTCTCTGGAGACAGTGGCTGTGGTCTCTCCTCCATCCTTGCTGATGACGTACACCTTTGGATTATTGTGGCTTGAGGGCAGTACGGTGTACAGGTCCTTTTCCCACTGGTCGTCCAACTTATGGAGCCACCTTTTTCTTTTCAAGACCTGCTCTCCAGGTACCAGGGGAACAGCGGGAGCATGTTGGTTATAAGTCCTCTCCTGCCTTTCTCTTAATTGACAGAGACTTCGCTCGACGCTCTCCTGTACTTTCCGGTACTGCTGCTGCCGTTCTGTATCCCAGTCTGCTTCTGGCGAGGTGTCCTCGGGTGTCAGGACTCCCATATCCAGGTCAACAGGCAGCTTACCAGGTCTTGCTCGCATTAGATAAGCCGGGGTACAGTTGGTGGAACCTACCAGGATGTGGTTGTACAGGTCCACCAGATCGGGCAGTTTCTCAGGCCACAGACTGCGTTCTTCCAGGGGCAATGTTTTTAGCAGATCTATCACCACCTGGTTCATCTTCTCACAGAGTCCATTGGTTTGGGGTGATAGGGCGTTGTTCTTATCTTCTTGCAGCCATACAGGTTGCAGAACTCCTGGAAGACCTCCGCTTTGAAGGCTGGTCCTTGGTCTGTCAGCACTTGGTCCGGGTACTCGTGTGAGCGGCAGAAGTACAGCTGGAAGGCTCTAGCTGCTGTTTGTGCTGTTAAGTCTTTGACGAGGACCACCACTAGGAATCGGGAGTAGTGATCCACGATGGTTAGGGAGTAGACATACCCGCTTCTGCTTGGAGTCAGTTTAACATGGTCCAGAGCGACCAGTTCCAGCGGCTGCCTGGTGATGATGGGCTGCAGGGGAGTCCTCTGGCTGGCACGGTCCCTTCTTCTTAGATTGCACGGGCCACAGTCTCTACACCACCTCTCAATGGCTCCTCTCATGCCTATCCAGTAGAACCGTTCACGCAGCAGGAACTCCAGCTTCTTCCATCCGAAGTGCCCTGCCCCATTGTGGTAGGCCTCCAGCACCATAGCTGCGTCCCGTTTCGGTACCACCACCTGCCAGATCAGCTCATGTGTCCGGGAATTGACCATTCTGTGGCACAACTTCTCCTTGTAGAGGAAAGTCTGCTCTTCTCCGTCCACAGTTGCTTGGTCTCTTCCGGAGTGTCTGGGTCCAGGCGGGCGTCAGCCTGGGTCAGCATCTCCTTCACCATACGGACTGCGGGGTCCCTGTCTTGTGTCTCTGCCCAGTTGTAGTGGGGCAAGGGGTTGAACGTAGCGGATAGCTGGCCCCTCACACGGTGGGAATACTGGGTAATCCCATGATGGTGAAACGCAGGGAGTTCGATCTCTTCCAATTCTTCTGGATCCTCCCCTTCGTCCGGTAGGTTTGGCATCCTGGACAGGGCGTCCGCGTTGGTATTGGAGCGTCCTGCCCGGTACTTGATTGTGAACTCAAAATTGGACAGGCGGGCCATCCATCTCTGCTCCAGGGCACCCAGTCTTGCAGTGTCCAGGTGTGTCAACGGGTTGTTGTCCGTGTACACGGTGAACCTGGAAGAGGCAAGGTAATGCTTAAAACGTTCGGTTACTGCCCACACCACTGCCAGGAACTCTAACTTGAACGAGCTGTAATTCTCAGGGTTTCTTTCCATGGGTAGCAGTTTTCGGCTAGCGTAAGCAATTACCCGTTCTCTCCCCTGCTGGATCTGGGACAGTACGGCTCCTAGCCCGATATTGCTTGCGTCCGTGTAGAGGATAAAGGGCTGGCTGTAATCAGGGTACGCCAGGATTTCATCCCCCGTGAGGGCCATCTTCAGCTGTCGGAAGGACTCCTCTTCCAGCTTTTCCCATTTGAAGGGTGGCTTCTGGCTTTTGGCCTTCCTGGACTGGCCTATCAGGAGGTCCTGCATAGGAGCAGCCTTCTTGGTAAAACCGGGAATGAATCTTCAGTAGTAGCCTACCAACCCAAGGAACTGCCGCACTTCCTTTATGCTGGATGGTCTTGGCCAGTCCTTAATCACAGTGAACTTGTCAGGGTCGGGGGCTACTCCGTCAGCACTCACCACGTGTCCCAGGTACTGTACCTTTGGCTTCAGAAGGTGACACTTTGGGGGTTTTACTTTTAGGCCATAGTTTGCCAGGGCTCAAACACTTCTGCCAGGTGTTCCAGATGGTCCTCAAAGGTCTTGGAATAGACGAAGACGTCGTCCAGGTATAGTAGGACCGTCTCGAAGTTCCGGTGTCCCAGACAGCATTCCATCAACCGTTGGAAGGTTCCTGGTGCGTTGCAGAGCCCGAACGGCATACAGTTAAATTCACTGAGTCCCATCGGGGTGGTGAACGCGGTCTTCTCCCGGTCCACCTCTGCTACAGGAACCTGCCAGTACCCGCTAGTGAGATCCAAAGTAGAGTAGAAGTTAGCAGATTTTAATGCAGCTAAGGACTCTTCTATCCTTGGTAACGGGTACTCATCTTTGTGTGTGATACGGTTGACCTTCCTGTAGTCTACACACATTCTCATGGTGTTGTCTTTCTTTTTCACTAAGACTAATGGAGCTGCCCAGGGGCTACAGCTGTCCCTAATTACCCCAGCCTCCTTCATGTCTTTTAGCATCCCCTTGGCATGCTGATAGTGTGCAGGGGGTACAGGTCGGTATCTCTCCTTTATGGGAGGATGGTCTCCCATGGGGATGTGATGTTCTACCCCCTTTACTCGCCCGAAGTCTAGCGGGTGTTTACTAAACACTCTCTCGTACTCTTGAACCACCCGATAGACTCCCTGTTTTTGGTGTGAGGGAGTGGAGTCAGTACCCAAATGCAGTTGCTGACACCAGTCCTCCATTGGTTTCTTAGAGCCGTTACCTTCCTCATGTGCCCGTTGTTTGCACCCGTAAAATCTTAGTTTTATCTCGGCTGAGGTGCGGGTGTCAAACGTGTCTTTCAGCCGGGCTAGTATCTCTCTGACAGTCCTCTTCTTCCCAGGTGACCAGGACTTTACCTCCCTTTGGGCTGCCCCGATTAACTGGGCCACCAGGATGCTCACTTTTTGCTCTTCTGTGAGGGGGTATACCTGGAAGAGGCTATTAAGTCTTTCACTAAAGTCACTCAGGGTATGTGACTCCCCTGAGTACTGGGGTAGCCAGGTTGCCCCCGGGATATAGGGCATGGTGAATGGCATGACTGCTGCAGCGGTTGCGCTGGTGGTGGCTGTGGCAGTGGAGCTCCCCTCGGTGTCCGACATCCTCCTTCCCCCCTAGTGGACCGTGGCCTACCTTGCAATGCTCTTCTTCCGTAGGCCGCGGCTCCGCAGTCGATCGTCGGGGTTGAGGACCTGGCGTCGCGCTCCGATGACGTCAGCGTCGCTCTTCCTCCCTTCCAGGACCTTACGCAGCGTCGGAGCGTGGGGCGGAGCTTCGGATCTCGCGCGCTTTCGGCGTCCACGTCCCTCTTCTTCCCGCGCGGCATCCTGAAGATGGAGTCCGAAGGCGGGAAGCAGCTGCGGATGGCGGGAAGAAGGCAGAAGACGACGGGAAACAGTCCAAGATGGCGTCCGATGGCGTTAAACGACTCCGGACGGCGGGAAACTTCGCCACAGGTAAGTTCAAAAGTCTTTTTCAGGCACGCAGTACCCGGTGGTTGCGGGCATGAAATCCTGCCGACTACGCCAAAGTTGACTCGCCCCCTGGGCCTGTGCTGGTGCAGGGGATACCCGGAGCCGGATCGCGGGGGGTTGTAGTCTCAGTGTGGCGTTGACCCGGTCCGTGCCCAGGGTGGTCAAACCAGTGGCAGTCTTAGGTAATAACAATGTCCGACTACGCCACCCGTGGATTGCGGTCAGTGGGGACCGCCGCTGCGCTGCCGACCGCTGAGGCTGATGTTGTTTGCGCAGCTGAGTATGGGATAACTCCCCACGGGAGAAGTATTGCCTCAGGGCAGCTAGTGTGGATGATGGGAGTGATGGTGTGAGCGTCCCAGTAGTAATGGTGCTGGTGCGGCGATGAAACACAGAGACGTGTGGTGCAGTTCAGGGTCTTTACTGATGGTATAAAGCAGACCCTCCCGGGAGTACTGGTTAGCAGTAGGGGCCTGGTCAGTCTGTGAGCAAGCAGGATCTCCCCTGGCCAGGTGGAGTTGTAGGCCTCCCCGACTATCTGCACTCTTTCCTGGCTACCTTGCTCTATGCGGGTAGAAGTAGCCCACGTCCCTGAGTATACTGTGTGGTGCTCACCCGTATGGCTGGTGACTTGGGGCCTTCCATTAGCCTCCGCTTCACGATGGCAGTGCTGGTCCCTTGCTTGTGACCGTGCCTTCGGGTTTCTAAGGCCAGAGGACATGGAATCCCCTGCCGGTTGGATTCTGCTGCTGGACCTGGATGTCCCCACAGCCTCGGACTCCGTTTCCGGGTTAGTGTCTTCAGCCAAGGCGAGCTTCCTAGCTTCCAGCCTCTGGCACTCACTCCTGCTCCTACAGAGCTCCTGTTGTAACTCTCCCTTTCCAGGCTCCGACTGCTCTGCTTGTTCTGCAGGCTCTGTCGCTGTCTGGGACTTCACTGTCTAATCCCGCCCCAGACCCAGTTTATAAGGGCAGATTCCTCCCCTCCCAGGTCTGGGTGGGCCGTGTTGCATGCTTAGGGCTCCTGACCAGAGAAACCTCCCACTTGCTCTCAGACATAATATTTCTATTACTGTGGTAACCAGACCCCTGGGGTGCCACACTCTCATGCCTACCCAGTAGAACCGTTCACGCAACAAGAACTCCAGCTTCTTTCATCTGAAGTGTCCTGCTCCGTTGTGGTATGCCTCCAGAACCATAGCCGTGTCTCGTCTTGGGACCACTACCTGCCAGGTCAACTCATGTGTTCGAGAGTTAACCATTCTCCGGCACAGCTTCTCCCTGTAGAGGAACAGGATACTTTTCTCCTTCCACAGTTGCTTGGTCTCCTCCGGAGCATCTGGGTCAAGACGGGCATCGGCCTGGGTCAGCATTTCCTTCACCAAACGGACTGCGGGATCTATTACAACTCTCCTGTTAGGTTTTTTTAGTTTGCTGGTCACATGACCATTTTGCCTATTTAATCCGGCTCCGCCCTCCTGGCTTTGCTGGACTTCATTTGTATTTACTACTGTTGAGCTAGCTTGTTGCTCTGTTGCAGTTCTCTGTTAGTTTTGCTAGGTCTTCTGACCCCTATGCCTTTTTGTTGTGTGTTTGTCTTTGACTGCTACTATTTCTGCTAGGAGGTGTCCAACTTTTCCCAGTCCCTAGATCTTGTAGGGATCCCTCCCTCACATCTATAGGTCTGCGTTCAGACTAGCCGAGGACTTTAGCGGGTCTGATCGCAGGATCAGGTTCCCCTTTACATCGTAGGGATCTAGTTTAGTTCTATTGTAGGGACATATCTCCTGTCTTTCCTTAGTCTCTGTAGCAGATCATAACAGTAAGTCCAGCCATAAAAAAAAAAAAAAAAATTTCTCTAAGGAAAGACCTCCAGTTTTCCATCATGGTCTCGGTGCAAGATTTGGCTCAACGGAGGTGACCAAGCTCCAACAACACGTGAGTAGCTGTTCTGGAGCGCATTTTGTGGAACCTAAGGTACGTCTGCCTGATCTATTTTTTGGCGAACAACAAGATTTTTTTTCTTTTAAAAATGCTTGTCTATTATATTTTCGTTTGAGACCCGGATCCTCTGGTGATGAATCACAGCGCATAGGGATCATAATGTCACTTTTGCGCAAAGATCCTCAGGGATGGGCCTTCTCTCTCCAACCTAGTGATCCGTGCTTTAGATCAGTGGATAGTTTTTTTTCTGCTTTGGGTTTGTTGTACGATGATCCTGATCGTGTCTCATCTGCTAAGTCTGAATTAAGACGTTTGAGGCAGGGATCAGGTAATGTGGAAAAATATTGTTCTCACTTCCGTCGGTGGTCTGCCCAGGTGGGGTGGAACGATTCAGCTTTGAAAAGCTTGTTTCTTGCAGGGCTATGTGAAAGGGTAAAGGATTTACTGATTGCTTATCCCACACCTGGAAACTTGCAGGAGGCAATGCAATTAGCTATACGGGTGGACAGGAGACTGCGTGAAAGGGTTAATGAGAGCAAATCCTCTGCTATGTCAGCTTCGAGTCCTGAGAGGTTCTGTGCTGACAATGGAGAGCCGATGGAAATTGGGGCGATGGCACCTCGCTCTCAGGAAAAAGACCGCCGACTTTCTGAAGGCTTGTGTTTCTATTGCGGAAATTCTGGTCATTTTATTAAGAACTGTGTGCTTCGTAAGAAGAAAGAAAAAAAAAAGGTCAGTCATGCTCGTATTGCCTGTTTAAATTCTAAGGGAGTATTCCTATCTGCCACTACTGCTGCTCAGGATGAATTAATTGAATTTCGGGTATTTGTGGATTGTGGATCTACTCTGAATGTGATTGATGGGGGATTCTTGGAAAAACTTAGATTAGAACCTAAAACTTTGTCATCCCCTATTGCTGTGGTTTCTGTTGATGGCTCTCCCTTGAAGAGTGTTACTCATAAGGTCTGTGAATTTCCCCTCACTATTAATGGTATTCATCAAGAGAATTTGGATTTGGTGGTATTGGATAATTTGCCTTCTCCAGTAATATTGGGGTTACCCTGGTTAAAATTGCACAATCCTGTACTGGATTGGTCTACCAATGAAATTAAGTCCTGGAGCCCTAAGTGTTATGACAAGTGTTGTAACGGGCGCATTGCTGCTGTGGATAGAGGGGAATTGCCTGTACCTATTCAGGATTTTTGGAGAGTTTTTTCTGAGGAGGAGTCGCAGGTTTTGCCTCCCCATAGAGACTATGATTGTACCATTGAATTTGTCCCTGGCGCGACTCTTCCTAAGAGTCATTTATTTAATCTTACTATTCCTGAAAGAAAGGCTTTGGAAGAATACATACAGACAAGCTTGGCCGCCGGTCACATTAGGCCTTCGAAGTCTCCTGTGGCTGTTGGATTTTTTTTTGTAAAAAAAAAAGATGGCGGTTTACGTCCTTGTCTGGACTTTCGTGAGATTACTAAAATTACTGTACGCAATCCTTACCCACTGCCATTGATTCCTGATTTATTTAACCAGTTAGTGGGGGCCAAGTGGTTCTCTAAAATTGATCTCCGGGGGGCATACAATTTGTTGCGCATGAAGGAGGGTGATGAATGGAAGACTGCTTTTAACACTCCTGTGGGTCATTTTGAGAATCTGGTTATGCCTTTTGGTCTCACCAATGCTCCAGCATTTTTTCAGAATCTTATTAATGATATCCTTAGACCTTTAATCTGCAAAAATGTGGTTGTGTATTTGGATGACATTTTGATTTATTCGCCGGATCTGGAGTCTCATTGGCGGAGCGTACGTGAGGTATTACAGTTATTAATGGACAATTCGCTTTTTGCTAAGCTGGAGAAATGTGAGTTCGCTGTACAGAGAATTAGTTTTTTGGGCTACATTATCTCCAGTGAAGGTTTTGAGATGGACCCGGTTAAAGTTCAAGCTGTGCAGGAATGGCCTAGGCCTATTGGTTTGAAATCGATACAGAGGTTTTTGGGTTTCGCCAATTATTACAGAAAATTCCTAAAAAAATTTTCTATTATTGTCAAACCGCTGACCGATCTCACCAGGAAAGGTGCTAATGCGGTTCAGTGGACTTCTGAGGCCATTGAAGCTTTTGTGTTTCTAAAGGAGAGGTTCACCTCTGCTCCCATCCTTATGCAGCCTGATGTGACTAAGCCGTTTTTGGTTGAGGTTGATGCTTCTTCGGTGTGGGTTGGTGCGGTGTTGTCTCAGGAAAACAAGGATGGAGTACATCCCTGTGCCTTTTTTTCAAAAAATTTTTCCGAGACTGAACTTAATTACGATATTGGTAATCGGGAATTGCTGGCGATTAAACTCGCATTTGAACACTGGCGTCATCTCTTGGAAGGTGCTGAATTTCCCATTCAGGTTTTCACTGATCATAAAAATCTGATCTATCTTGATGCTGCCAAGCGCTTGAATGCCCGTCAGGCTAGGTGGGCACTTTTTTTCTCGCGGTTTAATTTTTCCGTTACTTACATCCCGGGTACCAAGAATGTTAAAGCGGATGCTTTGTCTCACAGCTTTTCTCCCATTGTCAGTCTTGAGGAGGAAGAGGAGACCATTTTACAAGAAGGTGTTGTGATTGCTGCTTTGGACTCCGTTTTGGAGGATGAGATTCTTAAAGCACAGGAGAATGCCCCATCTAACACTCCCCATGGGAGGTTGTTTGTGACTAGGACCTTTAGGAGAGATTTGTTTGTTGAGTGTCATGAGTCTCGGTTGGCAGGTCATCCAGGAATTTCTGAGACCAAGAGACTTGTGGGTCGCAGTTTTTGGTGGCCTGGATGGCAGAAGGAAGTCATTAAGTGGGTGCGCCAATGTACTGTGTGTGCAAGATCCAAGTCTTCGCATGTTCCTGCTGCGGGGTTGCTTTGCCCTCTGGAGGTTCCTAGTGCTCCTTGGACGCATCTTGCTATGGATTTTATTACTGACCTTCCTCCCTCTGAAGGTTTCACGGTCATCTGGGTGGTCGTGGACCGTTTTAGCAAGATGTGTCACTTGGTTCCCTTCATCAAACTGCCTTGCGCTAAGACACTCGCCAAGGCCTTTGTCAAGGAAATTGTCAGACTACATGGTGTTCCTACTGACATTGTTTCTGATAGGGGACCTCAGTTCGTGGCTCGTTTTTGGCGTGCCTTTTGTGACAGGTTGGGAGTTCATTTGTCGTTTTCATCCGGATATCATCCTGAGTCTAATGGCCAGACAGAAAGGAAGAACCAGGATGTTGAGCAGTTCTTGCGTTGTTTTGTGGCATTTGTGGCAAACAATCAAGAGGGGTGGTCTGAGTTTCTGCCACTTGCTGAATTTGCTCTTAACAACCATACATCGTCTTCTAATGGGTGTTCGCCTTTTTTTTGTTGTTCTGGGAGACATCCGTCTTTTGGGTCATTTTCCAAATTGGTTTCGGCTGTGCCTGAGGAGGAGAGTTTTTCCGGTGATTTGGAGAGAGTTTGGACGGATGTGCGTGGTAATCTTCAGGAGGCTAACAAGAAATCTAAGAGGTACTTTGATAGGAAGCGGCAAGAGGTTTTGTTTGCTTTTGGTGACATGGTTTGGTTGTCCTCTAAGAATCTGCGATTGAGGATTCCTTCTAAAAAATTGGGTCCCAAGTTCGTAGGGCCCTTTAAGGTACTTCAGATAGTTAACCAATCTGCTGTTAGGCTGGAGGTTCCTACGTCCTGGAGGATTAATCCGGTGTTTCATGTTTCTCTGTTGGAAAAAGCTGATGTGTCGGATGGTGACACCTCTGCCACTGTTCCTCCGGTGGTGGAGGACGGGGAATATGAAATTTCCCGCATCCTAAATTCTAGACGGTATAGAGGGAGTTTGCAGTATCTCGTCGCTTGGAAGGGTTTCGGACCTGAGGATAACTCATGGGTGAGGGCGGATGATGTTTCTGCTCCCAGACTTGTCCGAGCATTTCACAGGAGGTTTCCTGGTAAGCCTGGGCCTAGGGGATCCGGAGGATCCTCTTAGAAGAGGGGGTACTGTTACAACTCTCCTGTTAGTTTTTTTTTAGTTTGCTGGTCACATGACCATTTTGCCTATTTAATCCGGCTCCGCCCTCCTGGCTTTGCTGGACTTCATTTGTATTTACTACTCTTGAGCTAGCTTGGTGCTCTGTTGCCGTTCTCTGTTAGTTTTGCTAGGTCTTCTGACCCCTATGCCTTTTTGTTGTGTGTTTGTCTTTGACTGCTACTATTTCTGCTAGGAGGTGTCCAACTTTTCCCAGTCCCTAGATCTTGTAGGGATCCCTCCCTCACATCTATAGGTCTGCGTTCAGACTAGCCGAGGACTTTAGCGGGTCTGATCGCAGGATCAGGTTCCCCGTTACATCGTAGGGATCTAGTTTAGTTCTATTGTAGGGACAGATCTCCTCTCTTTCCTTAGTCTCTGTAGCAGTTCATAACAGGATCACTGTCTTGCATTTCCGCCCAGTTGTAGTGGGGCAAGGCATTGAACGTCACGGAGCGCCTGTCCTTCACACGGTGGGAATACAGGGTAATCCCATGACGGTGGAATGCAGGGAGCTCGACTTCTTCCAGATCTTCTGGATCTTCCACTACGTCCGGTAAGTTTGGCATTCTAGACAGGGCATACGCGTTGGCATTAGAGCGTCCCGCCCGGTATTTGATGGTGAATTCAAAGTTGGACAGGCGGGCCATCCATCTCTGTTCCAGGGCACCGAGCCTTGCAGTGTCCAGGTGTGTCAACAGGTTGTTATCAGTGTACACGGTGAATTTGGAGGAGGCAAGGTAATGCTTGAAACGTTCGGTCACTGCCCACACTACTGCCAGGAACTCCAGCTTGAATGAGCTATAATTCTCAGGGTTCCTCTCCGTGGGCCGCAGCTTTCGGCTGGCGTAAGCAATTACCCGTTCCTTCTCCTGCTGGATCTGGGACAGTACGGCTCCTAGCCCGATTTTGCTTGCGTCCGTGTGGAGGATAAAGGGCTGGCTGTAGTCTGGATATGCCAGGATTTCATCCCCCGTGAGGGCCATCTTCAGCTGGCAGAAGGACTCCTCTTCTAGCCTTTCCCACCTGAAGGGCGGCTTCTGGTTTTTGGCTTTCCGAGATTGACCTATCAGGAGGTCCTGCATAGGGGCTGCCATTTTGGTGAAACCAGGAATGAATCTTCAGTAGTAGCCTACCAACCCGAGGAACTGCCGCACTTCCTTTATGCTGGAGGGTCTTGGCCAGTCCTTAATCACGGTGATCTTATCAGGGTCGGGAGCCACTCCGTCAGCACTCACCACGTGTCCCAGGTACTGCACCTTTGGTTTCAGTAGATGACACTTTGATGGTTTCACCTTTAAGCCGTAGTTTGCCAGAGCTTCAAACACTTCTGCCAGGTGTTTCAGGTGGTCCTCGTAGGTCTTGGAATAGACGATGACATCGTCCAGGTATAACAGGACCGTCTCGAAGTTCCGGTGTCCCAGACAGCACTCCATCAACAGTTGGAAGGTTCCTGGTGCGTTGCAGAGCCCGAACGGCATACAGTTAAATTCGCTGAGACCCATCGGGGTGGTGAATGCGGTCTTCTCCTGGTCCGCCTCTGCTACAGGAACCTGCCAGTACCCGCTAGTGAGATCCAAAGTAGAGAAGAAGTTAGCAGATTTTAATGCAGCTAAGGACTCCTCTATCCTTGGTAACGGGTACGCATCTTTGTGTGTGATACGGTTGACCTTCCTGTAGTCTTTCTTTTTCACTAAGACTAGTGGAGCTGCCCAGGGGCTACAGCTGTCCCTGATTACCCCAGCCTCCTTCATGTCTCTTAGCATCCCCTTGGCATGTTGATAGTGTGCAGGGGGTACTGGTCGGTATCTCTCCTTTATGGGAGGATGGTCTCCCGTGGGGATGTGATGTTCTACCCCCTTTACTCGCCCGAAGTCTAGCGGGTGTTTACTAAACACTCTCTCGTACTCTTGAACCACCCGTTAGACTTCCTGTTTTTGGTGTGAGGGAGTGGAGTCAGTACCCAAATGCAGTTGCTGACACCAGTCCTCCATTGGTTTCTTAGAGCCGTTACCTTCCTCTGGTTGAGATGGAGGCAAGGGTTCCACGGCCTGTACAGAGTTCTGGTTGATGGTGAACAATTTGGCTAACGTGGCATACTGGGGCAGGTATACTTCTCTCTCCCCGATATTTATGATGCAGACGGGCACCCTCCCATGGCGTACATCGACCACCCCCCGTGTTGTCAAAATGGTGGGCCTACTGTCCGAGTAGACTGGTTCTACCATTGCTTGGTAGTCTCTACCTCTTAGACCAATAGCTGCCCGGCACCAAATCATCATTTCACTTTTCGGGGGCATGGCAATAGGGAGCGGGTCACACATTCTCACGCTACCTATCACACCACCAGATAGTTCCACCTGTTGCCGCTTCATCAGTGCCCGGATCTCTTTTTGGAGCACACGCTGCTGGCTGGAACTGGTGTTCTTGGCAACCTGCTGTAAAATGAGAATCACCTCTGCAAGACAATTTTCAATCACATTAGTTCCCAAGGTTATTCTAGGGTGACTCTCATGACGGTCTATGTCCACTATAATCAGTCCTTGTGCCGCCAGTTCGACTTTATCGATCTTAATGGTCACCTCCTTGAATCCCACCTGCGGCACGGGCTGACCATTGCTGGCGATGATACTCAGGTCGTCATCTGGGTAGCGGGTTATGTCCGAGTCATTCCAGTACTGCTTAAAGAGCACGTACGGGATGGTGGTCACCTGTGACCCAGTGTCCAGTAGGGCACTCATAGGAATGCCATCCAGTACTACAGGCAAGATTTGATGGGCCTGATGATCTTATGCCTGGGGGTTGGCCCTCTACCCCAGGTTGTGCCCGTTTAAATGACAGTACCTTGCCATATGTCCGAGTTGATTGCAGCGGCGGCAGATGGGTCGTCCGTCCTCGTTGTATCTGTCGCTGGGTCTTCCTCTGGCCGGTGGGGTCCTCCTCAGTCGGCGCCATGGGACATCCTCCGGTCCGGATGCCAGCTGGATCTTTCCTGGAAAAGAGACCTGTAAAGACTGCACAGTTCTGGTTAGCGTGGCAACGCTCTTAGTCAGCTCTTGGACCTGATGGTGCAGGTCTGTAGCCGGGTCACTGTTTAAAGCCTGCGCATCAGCTCCCACAGGCCCTGCAGACAAGGGCGCCTTCTCCTGGTGGTAAGTGATAGCAGGGCGCCTGTGGGTCACAGCGCCACCTGGTGCCGGTTCTCGGAGCACCCGGATGGCTCTGTCCTTGAACTGTGCAAAGTCCAGGTCAGGGTCCTGTAAGGCCATTGCCCGCAACTGGGTTCGGTGGGCATTGCACAGCAGACCCTCAATAAGTTGTTCGGTCAACAGCTTGTCTTCATTTCCCACGCTGTCAGGGTCTGCCTGCTTAATGGCTCTCAGGGCCTTTTGTAGGTTTAGAGCATAGTCTCTTATACTATCATGTGCCCGCTGTTTGCACCCGTGAAATCGGAGCTTTATTTCGGCTGAGGTGCGGGTGTCAAATGTGTCTTTCAGCCGGGCTAGTATTTCTCTGACAGTCCTCTTCTTCCCAGGTGACCAGGACTTTACCTCCCTTTGGGCTGCCCCGATTAACTGGGCCACCAGGATGGTCACTTTTTGCTCTTCTGTGAGGGGGTATACCTGGAAGAGGCTATCCAGTCTTTCTCTAAAGTCATTTATGGTATGTGACTCCCCTGAGTACTGGGGTAGCCAGGTTGCCCCCGGGATATAGGGCATGATGAATGGCATGACCGCTGCAGCGGTTGCGCTGGCGGCCGGTGTGGCGGTGGAGCTCCCCTCGGTGTCCGACATCCTCCTTCCCCCCTAGTGGACCGTGGCCTACCTTGCGATGCTCTTCTTCCGTAGGCCGCAGCTCCGCAGTCGATCGTCGGGGTCGAGGACCTGGTGTCGCGCTCCGATGATGTCAGCGTCGCTCTTCCTCCCATCCAGGACCTTGCGCAGCGTCAGTGCGTGGGGCGGAGCTTCGAGTCTCGCGCGCTTTCGGCGTCCACGCCCCTCTTCTTCCTCCTCGGGGTCCTGAAGATGGCGTCCGATGGTGGGAAGCAGCTGCGGATGGCGGGAAGACGGCAGAAGATGGCGGGAAACGGTCCAAGATGGCGTCTGATGGCGGGAATCGGCTGCGGATGGCGGGAAACGACTCTGGACGGCGGGAAACTTCGCCACAGGTAAGTTATAAAAGTCTTTTTCAGGCACGCAGTACCCGGTGGTTGCGGGCACGAAATCCTGCCGACTACGCCAAAGTTGACTCACCCCCTGGGCCGCACGGGGAACCCGGAACCGGGCCTGTTGTAGGATGCTGGGGGTTGTAGTCTCCGTGTGGCGGTGACCCGGTCCGTGGCTCAGGGTGGTCAAACCAGTGGCAGTCTATTGGTATTGTAATTGTCCGACTACGCCACCCGTGGATTGCGGTCAGCGGGGACCGCCGCTGCACTGCAGACCGCCGAGGCTGATGTTATATGCGCAGCCAAGAATGGGATGACTCCCCACGGGAGAAGTATTGCCTCAGGGCAGCTAATGTGGATGATGGGAGTGATGGTGTGAGCGTCCCAGTACTAATGGTGCTGGTGCGGCAAGGAATCACAGAGACGTGTGGTGCAGTTCAGGGTCTTTACTGATGGTATAAGCAGACCCTCCCGGGAGTACTGGCTAGTATAAGGGGCCTGGTCAGTCTGCGAGCAAGCAGGAGTTCCCCTGGTCAGGTGGAGTTGTAGGCCTCCCCGTTTATCTGCACTCTTCCTGGCTACCTTGCTGTAAGCGGTTACAAGTAGCCCACGTCCCTGAGTATACCGTGTGGTGCTCACCCGTATGGCTGATGACTTGGGGCCTTCTGTTAGCCTCCGCTCCTGGATGGCGGCGCTGGTCCCTTCTTTGTGACTGAGCCTCCGGGCTTCTATGGCCAGAGGACCTGGAATCCCCTGCCGGCTGGTTTCTGCTGCTGTGTGTATATCAGTCCCCACAGCCTCGGACTCCGGTGTCTGGTTACTAAGTTGTTCTGCCAGGGCGAGCTATATCTCTGCTTCCAGCCCCTGGTCTTCTGCTTCTGCTCCTACAGAGCTTCTGTTCTCACTTTTCCTGTGTCTGCTGTCCTCCAGACCAGTCTGCGTCTCTGTCTGGGACTTCACTCTAGGCTCTGACTAACCTAATCCCGCCCCAGACCCAGTTTATAAGGGCAGATTCCTCCCCTCCCAGGTCTGGGTGGGCCGTGTTGCATGCTTAGGGCTCCTGACCAGAGAAACCTCCCACTTGCTCTCAGACATAATATTTCTATTCCCTTGGCAACCAGACCCCTGGTGTGCCACACCATTATTGGGGAGTGGGTCTCCCATAGTATTTGCTTATGCCTTGCAAGCAAAAGCTGCCAAAAATTAGGACGGAGCAACTTGCAATGCCCCTTACAAGAGCCATGCAGTACAGCATATTACAAACATAAGTCCCATTATTGGGGAGTGGGTCTCCCATAGTATTTGCTTATGCCTTGCAAGCAAAAGCTGCCAAAAATTAGGACGGAGCAACTTGCAATGCCCCTTACAAGAGCCATGCAGTACAGCATATTACAAACATAAGTCCCATTATTGGGGAGTGGGTCTCCCATAGTATTTGCTTATGCCTTGCAAGCAAAAGCTGCCAAAAATTAGGACGGAGCAACTTGCAATGCCCCTTACAAGAGCCATGCAGTACAGCATATTACAAACATAAGTCCCATTATTGGGAAGTGGGTCTCCCATAGTATTTGCTTATGCCTTGCAAGCATAAGCTGCCAAAAATTAGGACGGAGCAACTTGCAATGCCCCTTACAAGAGCCATGCAGTACAGCATATTACAAACATAAGTCCCATTATTGGGGAGTGGGTCTCCCATAGTATTTGCTTATGCCTTGCAAGCAAAAGTTGCCAAAAATTAGGATGGAGCAACTTGCAATGCCCCTTACAAGAGCCATGCAGTATAGCATATTACAAACATAAGTCCCATTATTGGGGAGTGGGTCTCCCATAGTATTTGCTTATGCCTTGCAAGCAAAAGCTGCCAAAAATTAGGATGGAGCAACTTGCAATGCCCCTTACAAGAGCCATGCAGTACAGCATATTACAAACATAAGTCCCATTATTGGGGAGTGGGTCTCCCATAGTATTTGCTTATGCCTTGCAAGCAAAAGCTGCCAAAAATTAGGATGGAGCAACTTGCAATGCCCCTTACAAGAGCCATGCAGTACAGCATATTACAAACATAAGTCCCATTATTGGGGAGTGGGTCTCCCATAGTATTTGCTTATGCCTTGCAAGCAAAAGCTGCCAAAAATTAGGATGGAGCAACTTGCAATGGCCCTTACAAGAGCCATGCAGTACAGCATATTACAAACATAAGTCCCATTATTGGGGAGTGGGTCTCCCATAGTATTTGCTTATGCCTTGCAAGCAAAAGCTGCCAAAAATAAGGACGGAGGAACTTGCAATTCTGGCACCCTGGTGGTATAGTGGTGGTGGAGGCTGAGGATAAGGAGAAGAAGATAAAACAGCCGAAACGAGGAAGCATATACCCATGTGTGGGTGTGAAGCGGTGCATGTGAATACACCTCCCGAAATAACACAGTGGATTTGACTTTATGTTACTCTGCTGTCATTTGGTGGTGATGAGAAGTCTGGCCCAATCCAGCCCTTGTTCATTTTGATAAGGGTCAGCTTGTCAGCATTGTCAGTTGACAGGCGAGTGCGCTTATCAGTTATAATTCCCCCAGCGGCACTAAAAACGCGCTCCGATAACACGCTAGCGGCAGGGCAGGCCAGGACCTCCAAGGCGTACAGAGCGAATTCATTCCAAGTGTCCAGCTTGGATACCCAATAATTAAAAGGCACAGAGGAATCACGGAGGACGCTGGTACGGTCGGCAAGGTACTCCCTCACCATCTTTTGAAACTTTCCACTCCTTGTGAGAGTACCCCGCGCCTCAGGGCCTGTAAGCTGGGCGGGTGTCAGAAAACTGTCCCAGAACATTGACAGTGTTCCCCTGCCTCTGCTGGATTGGAGTTGCATCTCTCTCGCCTGTACGCCTTGGTTGGGCAACGAACTGTGACCTCTGCCGCTAGCGTGTTCAGATGGGAATTTTTTTAAGAGTTCTGCAGCAAGGGCCTTCTGGTACTGCCCCATTTTTGTAGACCTCTCCACCTCAGGAATAAGAGAGTGAAAGTTCTCCTTGTAGCGGGGGTCTACAAGTGTCACCAACCAGTAATGACTGTCACCCAACATTTTGACAATGCGAGGGTCACGGTTAAGGCAGCGTAACATAAAGTCAGCCATGCGTGCCAGACTGGTAACGGGCAAGGTTTCCGTGTCCTCACCAAGATGACGACTGACCATGCTCTCCTCCTCCTCCTCCTCTTCCTCCTCCCCCCTGTCCTCAGGCCACCCACGCTGAACCGACGGTATGACACTTGTACAGGTACTACCGACTACAACGCATGATAGCAGCTCCTTTTCTTCCTCCTCCTCCTCCTCCTTCTCCTCCTCCTCTCCCTCATTTTCCCCCAATGCACGTTGGGATGAGATGAGGCTGGGCTGTGTGTAATCACCCGCTAAGGCTTCTTGATCCATCTCATCATACTCTGGCTGCAATGCCTCCTCTTTAATTCTCTGCAGAGAGCGTTGCAAAAGACAGACAAGTGGGATGCTGACACTAATGATGGCGTCATCGCCACTCACCATCTTGGTGGCCTCCTCAAAGTTTGTCAGGATGGTACATATGTCAGACATCCAGGTCCACTCCTGAGGTCTTATGTGTGGAGTCTGACCTGAATATCGACGGCCTTGTTGCAGCTGGTACTCTACAACTGCTCTCTTCTGCTCACAAATCCTTTGCAACATGTGGAGGGTAGAGTTCCAACATGTGGGGACATCACACACCAGTCGGTGTGCCAGAAGCTGCAAACGCTGCTGCAACCCAGCAAGGGCGGCGGAAGCTGTAGCCGACTTGCGAAAATGAGCTGACAGGCGGCGTACTTTCACGAGCAGATCTGGCAGCTCGGGGTACGATTTAAGAAACCGCTGAACCACGAGGTTAAGTACATGAGCCAGGCATGGTACGTGTGTGATCTCACCTCGCCTCAGAGCCGCCACCAGGTTACGGCCATTGTCACACACGACTATGCCGGGATGTAGGTTCAGCGGTCTCAGCCACAGATCTGCCTGCTCTTTCACAGCTGTCCACAACTCACAAGCAGTGTGAGGTTTATCACCTAAGCTTATGAGTTTCAGCTTGGCGGAGGCAGTACTGCAATGCTTCCAGCTTGTAACTGATGTGGTGATATCTGAGATGGAGGCTGAACATGAGGAGGAGGAGGAGGAGGAAGAGGATGCGCAGGAGCTGTACACTGTGGGGGCAACTCTGACTGACATAGGGCCCGCAATCCTCGGTGTGGGGAGGATGTGTTCCGTCCCAAGGTCCGACTGGGTCCCGGCTTCCACTATGTTTACCCAGTGTGCCGTCAGAGAGATGTACCGTCCCTGGCCACAAGCACTTGTCCACGTGTCCGTTGTCAGGTGGACTCTCCCAGTAACTGCGTTGTTGAGGGCACGGCAGATGCTTTGGGACACGGGCTTGTGTAGTGCGGGGATGGCACACTGGGCAAAATAGTGTCGGCTGGGGACCGAGTACCGAGGGACGGCCACCGCCATAAGATTGCGGAAGGATTCCGTCTCCACCAGCCTAAAAGGCAGCATTTCCAACGCAAGCAGTCGTGAAATGTGCGAATTTAGGACTGTGGCCTGTGGGGCGTTAGCTGTGAATTTCCGCTTTCGTTCAAAGGTCTGGGATATGGACAATTGAACGCTGCGGTGGGACGTGGACTTGGACGTTGATGCTGTTTCTTGAGAAACTGCCATAACAAGTGAAGACTGAGAGGAGGGGGCATCTTTACATGCAGTATGGACAGGGGATTGCCTTGCACACACAACAGGGGGTTCTATTGCACGCACAACAGTGGAAGAAGCAGTGGTGACACCTGCTGACACTGGTCGTGGACCCTGGGTTTTGCCCCACAAAGTCGGGTGCTTTGCTGCCATGTGCCTGATCATGCTGGTGGTGGTCAGGCTGGTAGTTTTGTCACCCCTGCTGATGCTGGCATGGCAGGTGGAACATATGGCCTTTTTGAGGTTATCAGCAGAGTCTTTAAAAAAATTCCAGACTCTGGAAGACCTACCGCTTGTACTGGCAACGTCCCTCATGTTGGTGTTACGGGGAACGGTTGCCTGCCTTCTGTCTGCGGCCACCACACTGCTTCTTCCTGCCTGTTGGGGTACTCTGCCTCCCCCCCCCTGTGTGCTGCTGGCCTCACTCTGCATGTCCTCCTTCCACGTTGTGTCAGTTACTAGATCATCCACCAACATAAATAATTGTGTTTTGTACTTGTATATATATACTGACTGTATGCCCATATTTAGAATGACGTCCATTTTGGCCGGAGCCGTGCAGTGTACATCTTGCGCAATGTATGCATTCCGTGAGCAACCGCTCGAGGATCCATACTGCTGCGAGAGATATGAGCATATCGTGCACTTGGAAGCCCAAATTCTGGATCTAAGTGCTCAGATAGCGGTACTGAGGAGCATCGACAACATGGAACGGAGTTTGCTGCTCACCGAGCAGACACTCAATGGGTCAATACTGGGGGGGAGCATAGAGGGGAAGTGCAGGCTGAACAGGCAGGGAGCTGGATAACAGTTAGGAGGGATAGAGGGAAGAAGTATAGGAAGGCTGGTTCAGAACCAGCATTATTGGAGCACGACAGATCCTCTGACCGCCGGGGGAGTGTATGCTCCAGTAATGAGGGGGAGGGGGGAAGTGTAGGGCAGGCAAGACAGGTTCTGGTAGTGGGTGACTCTATTATTAGGGGGACAGAGAGGGCAATCTGTTACAAAGACAGGGATCGCCGAACGGTGTGCTGCCTCCCTGGCGCTCGAGTCCGGCACATCGCGGATCGGGTTGACAGGTTACTGGGTGGGGCTGGCGAAGACCCAGCGGTCATGGTCCACATCGGCACCAATGACAAAGTGAGTGGTAGATGGAGGGTCCTTAAAAATGATTTCAGGGACCTAGGTAGGAAGCTTAGGGCAAGGACCTCCAAGGTAGTTTTCTCAGAAATACTACCAATCCCGCAAGCCACACAGGAGCGCCAACGGGAAGTTAGGGAGGTGAATAAGTGGCTAAAGAGTTGGTGCAAGGCAGAAGGGTTTGGGTTCATGGAGAACTGGGCCAACTTCGCGGTCGGCTACAGGCTCTACCGTAGGGACGGGCTTTACCTCAATGGGGAGGGTGCAGCGGTGCTGGGGAAGAAGATGGCTAATAGGTTGGAGGAGTTTTTAAACTAGAGACGGGGGGGGGAAACCAAGGAAATAGGTGGGATGTGAGGCAAGCAAGGGGGAAGGGGAGAAGTGAATATAATGAGGGTGGAGAGGGGGGTGGGGATAGTACAGTTAGATCGTTAGAGAAGAATAGGATGCTAAATAACCCCAAAGTTTTATCTTGCATGCTGACCAACGCAAGAAGCCTGACCAATAAGGCGGATGAGCTGCAGGCGCTTATATCGGAGGAGAGGTATGACATCGTAGGTATAACAGAGACTTGGCTAGACGATAGCTACGACTGGGCGGTAAATTTATTAGATTATAGTTTATTTAGAAGGGACCCGAAACAGGGGAAAGGCGGAGGAGTCTGCTTATATGTAAAGTCATGTCTAAAACCCAGACTAAGGGAAGATATAGGAGAGGGAGAAGAGGGGGTCGAGTCCATGTGGGTAGAGATAGAGGGAACTAAAAATAATAATAAAATATTACTGGGGGTCTGCTATAAGCCACCCAATATAACAGAGGAGAATGAGAATCTGCTATTAGGACAAATAGACAAAGTAGCAAAACATAATGAAGTGATTGTAATGGGGGATTTCAACTACCCGGATATTGACTGGGAAACAGAAACCTGTAGATCTCAGAAAGGAAAAAGGTTCTTGACAAATATTAAGGATAACTATCTCTCCCAACTAGTGCAGGAACCAACGAGAGGGAAGGCCGTGTTGGACTTAATATTGACTAATAGGCCTGATAGAATAACTGAGGTACAGATAGGGGGGCACCTAGGTAATAGCGACCATAATATTATCGACTTCAAAATGCCCTTCAGTAGGGTTATCAATAAGGGAACAACAAAAACATTAAACTTTAGGAGGGCGAAGTTTGATCAGCTGAAAGAAAGCCTTCAACTTATTGACTGGGACAAAGTTCTTAATCAAAGGAATACGAATAGTAAATGGGAAACCTTCAAAAGAATTCTGAACACTCAGTGCGAGAGATATATACCGTATGGGAATAAAAGGGCCAGAAATAAGAGGAAACCAATATGGTTGAACAAGAACGTAAAAGGGGCGTTAAATAGCAAAAAAGAGGCATTCAAGAGATTAAAACAGGAAAACAGTAAGGAGGCATTAATGTGTTACAAGGAAAAAACGAGAACCTGTAAAAAAAAAAAAAAAATAGCGAAGGAGGAAACAGAGAGACGTATTGCTAGGGAAAGTAGATCAAATCCCAAACTGTTCTTTACGTATATAAATAGTAAAAGGATTAAATCGGATAATATTGGACCGATAAAAAGTGAGGAAGGCAAAATCATAGAGAAAGATGAGGATAAAGCTAATCTATTAAATAATTTTTTTTCGACAACTTTCACAAAGGAAATCGAACTAACAGGAGAAATGAGAAGTGACAAACTTAATCCTCCACTAAGTATGACAAATCTAACCCAAGCTGGGGTACAGAAACGCCTCAGTAACATTAAAATAAACAAATCACCAGGACCTGATGGCATACACCCACGGGTACTAAGGGAACTAAGTAATGTGATAGACAGACCGTTATATCTTATATTTAAGGACTCTGTTGAGACTGGGTCTTTGCCACTTGATTGGCGACAGGCGAATGTAGTGCCAATATTCAAAGAGGGAGCGAAAAGTGACGCCGGAAACTATCGGCCGGTGAGTCTGACGTCCGTTGTGGGCAAAATTTTTGAAAGCTTCATTAAAGAGGCAATTACGGAGCATCTTGATGCTAATAATCTATTAACCCCGAACCAACATGGATTCATGAGGAATCGCTCCTGCCAAAAAACCTGATTGACTTCTACGAGGAGGTTAGCTCTCGAGTAGATCAGGGGGAACCAGTGAATGTCGTGTATCTCGACTTCTCAAAAGCGTTCGATAGCGTGCCACATAATAGGTTGGTATACAAAATGAGAATGATGGGGCTGGGGGAAAATGTCTGCAAGTGGGTAGCTAACTGGCTAAAGGATAGAAGGCAAAGGGTGGTTATAAATGGAATATTCTCAGATTGGGTAAGCGTCACTAGTGGGGTACCACAGGAGTCTGTACTAGGCCCAATGTTATTTAATATCTTTATTAACGACATAGTCAACGGGATAAATAGTAAAATATCAATATTTGCAGATGACACAAAGTTATGTAAAACAATTAATACAAAAGAGGACAGTGCAGACCTACAGAGGGATTTGGATAAGCTGGGTAGGTGGAGCACTAAATGGCAAATGAGGTTTAACGAGGAGAAATGTAAGGTCATACATATGGGAAGGAAAAATGGAAGTCACCAGTACTCACTGAATGGGAAATCATTGGGGAATTCAGAGATGGAGAAGGACTTGGCCATCTTGATTGATAGCAAACTAAATTGGAGTGCCCAAAGTCAGGCCGCTGCTGTAAGGGCAAACAGGGTAATGGGATGTATCAGACGAGGTATAGCTGCAAAGGATGAGAACATTGTTCTTCCACTGTACAAAGCACTGGTCAGACCACACTTGGAATACTGTGCTCAGTTATGGGCCCCAATATATAGAAAGGATATAAATGAGCTTGAAAAGGTACAAAGGAGGGCAACAAAATTAATAAGGGGAATGGAGGGACTGCAATACCCAGAGAGGTTGGCAAAACTAGTACTATTCAGCCTGGAAAAGAGAAGGTTGAGGGGGGACATAATAAATGTGTACAAATATGTTAGGGGACAGTATAGAGATCTTGCCCGGGATTTGTTCAAAAGGAGGGATATTACGGTAACAAGAGGGCACTCACTAAGACTGGAAGAGAAAAGGTTTCAGCACCAGCATAGGAAGGGGTTCTTTACGGTAAGAGCAGTGAGAATATGGAATTCACTGAGTGAGGAGACGGTAATGTCGGATTCACTACACCAGTTCAAGCGGGGACTGGATGCATTTCTAGATACCAGGCAGATTTCAGCATATACTTAAAAATAAGATAAAATAGTAGGTTGATACAGGGATTTATTCTGACTGCTGGTTTCAGAGTCGGGAGGGAATTTTTCCTCAGGTGAAGATTGGCCAAATCATTTGGGGTTTTTGCCCTCCTCTGGATCAACTTTAGCAATTACAGAACTAACAGGTCGAACTTGATGGACGCAAGTCTTTATTCGGCTTTACAAACTATGTTACTATGTTACCTCCTCCTCTTCCACTTGCGCACCACGATCCTCCTCCTCACTTCCTGGCAATTGTGTCTCGTCATCGTCCACCTCTTGTGACAGATTGCCAACGTCGACTTCCTGTGGCCGTGGATATTCAAATATTTGGGCATCGCAACATGGGATCTCCTCTTCCACCACTTCAAGCGTATCAGGCGAGGGGCCCAAATATGGAAATGGACCAGTGAACAGCTCTTCAGAGTGTCCAAGTGTGGGATCACTAGCTGTCTGACGACAGTCGGCATGGTGGGAGGAAGAAGCATCAGGGTGAGGAGGAGTATGCGGTCGAGACTCACGGCTACTAAGAGTTGACCGTGTGGAAGACAGACCGGAGGTGGTGGTGCCCAGGTAACTGAAAGTATTATCTGCTATCCAATTAATAACCTGTTCACAATGATCAGTTCTCAATACTGGTGTTGTTCTGTGTAGTGTTGAGCCACCCCCGTAGTGTTCGAGTTCGGTTCGGTTCGTCGAACACCCGTGTGTTCGCCGAACTGTTCGTCGAACTGTTCGTCGAACACCTTCGAACACCGTTAAAACCAATGGGAGGCAAACAAAAACACATAGAAACACATAGAAAACACCTTCAAAGGTGTCCAAAAGCTGACAAACTGCTCAGAAGACACAACTAACACATGGAAAAGTGACAAGTACATATAGTCATGCGAAAAGAAAAGAGGTGGAGGAGTAAAAGGAGGGGGAGACACAGATATAGGCATGTCATGCCCTTCTAAAATCCAAAAAGTGAGAAGCCGACACGTTCAGTCTGCTCCTGCCCGTGCCACCTCCGTGTCGCCGGGTTTGTGCCAGAGCCGCGGTGAACCCTGACGGCCAGCCCCCCTCTCCCAATACTGGTGCCTGTCCGCTGGTGGGTCGAGCGAGCCCCTCTGTGGTGGAGGCAGCTCTAAGCTTTTTAATTTAAATTGTCTCTCTAATTTGAATGAATGCACTTTAAATCCATTTACAAGGATCTATTGGAGGGCAAGTCTCATGCCAGCAGCTGCGTAATTCCAGCTCCAGTAGCGTCCACTAAAGCTGCTGCAGTTAAAAAGCTTTATAAGGATCGAGCTCGGCTGTCCACCGCAAGGCATCCTACTGCCAGTCCCAGCCCCTATGCCTTGGGGTGCCTCCTGATGCTCTTCACTGAGTATCCCGTGGTCCCGAAGCATTTCCTTTGAAAACATTAAGTGTCCAAACTACAGGTGGTGTAGCTTGCTTAACAGCCGGGATAATCCGCTGACTAGCAGACACTGCTACTAGGCACAAAGTATTTCCTGGGCTAGATGCAGTTAAAAATTTGTAATTAGATACTCTCGTTGGATGCTGAGAAAGCATTCCATAGAGTCTCCTGGCACGCCATATATGATTCTCTTAAAAAGCTTGGGGTATCACAATACGTCACCTAGGCTGAAGATAAATGGAACTGTAGCACTCTGAGGGCTCGGTTGCTACAGAGGTATTGCACCTCACCCAGAGGTGTGATATCTCACTCTCAGGTAAGGATGGAGTGTGGATCAGGACCCGACACCTGCATGGATTACACCACATTGCCGTGGGGCAGGGCGACCAATATGCCTCTGAGATGGGCACGACAGTCCCTGTCCCTGGCTGGAGTGGGGGGAGGGAACACTGAGGAAGGGGAACCCTGTAGTGCAGGAGCAGGGAGGAAGCAGTTCCTGGGTGCATTGAGAAGGGAGTATAAAAGGTGGGCACCGTCTTAGTTCAGTGCAGAGAAGTCTGAGCAGAAGTGACAGGGAGCAGGGGCTCTGCATGAGCTCTGCTCCAGAGGCGGGCCTAGTAACAGAGGCCCAGGCCTGGAAGAGGGAGAAGGAAGGAAGAGGAGTGGAGAAGGCTCCAGGAATGAGGAATGAAGGGATCCCAGGGGTGCGGACGGGCGAGTCGCCACCGCACGCCCAAATCCACCTGCGTGGAGGGGTCAGGCCAAAGGGGGAGACCGGTCCCCGAAACTAGTGGAGGCAGGAAACGACCCTCATCTAGAAACCGGAGGCTGTGACATTTTATGTGGCGCAGCCCCTCGCTACACCCGCTAGGAAGGCACCACATAGGGTCAGTGAAACTGGCGCCAAGTTTACCAAGAGGAGGCCCGAGGCAGCCGGACAGAAGGGTTGGTAAGAAAGGCCAGACAAAGGACACACAAAGGGGGTCCTGTGAAGCGCTCCAAAGTTATCTGGGAGTTGTCTGAGCCCCTCACCTGGTGAGCACAGTACGACGTGGGCAGCCGTTACCTGCAGACGTGGTCTGGATAAGAACTGTGAGTAAAGGCCCTGGACTGCATCACTGACTCCGTGTCGTTACTGCTGCTGCCCTGCACCATCACCCCCATCCTCCGCATACACTGCCCTGAGGCTATACTCCTCCCGTGGGGAGTTATGCTACGCTCTGCTGCACCCACAACACCAGCCTCAGCGGTCTGCCCTGCAGCGGCGGTTCACTCTGACCGCAATCCACGGGTGGCGTAGTCGGACATTTAAACATCAAAACCACATCAATAGTTCCGCCACTGGTTTGACCACCCTGAGCCACGAAACTGGGTCGCCGCCACGAAGACTACAACCACCAGCATCCACCAAAAAGGGTCCGGCTCCGGGTGTCCCAAGGCCCAGGGGGTGCATCAGAACATTTTCATCACCTTTCACAATCACCAATGGGACAAGGCAGGGATGTCCTCTGTCCCCTCTCTTATACATCCTAGTGACGGAGCACCTGCTCTCATCAATTCGCCATAACCCCAATATTAGGTGGATTGAGGTGGGAGGCACCGAGTACAAGTGCTCTCTATTTGCTGATGATGTCCTAGTATATATCACTCAATCACATATATCCATCCATGCTGTTATGGCTGAAATAGATCACTTTGTTACATGGTCAAATTTTAAAATCAATGCAGCGAAGTCTGAGGCCCTCGATGTCTCCCTCCCCAAATCCATATAGGATTCCATCCAGTCCAACTTTCCCTTTGCCTGGCCCTCACAGGGTATCAAATACTTAGGAATTCCTATTCATAGAGACCTCTCCCATCTATGTTATCTTAATTTTGGGCCCTTTATTGAACAACTCCATACAGACCACGGTTGGCAAGTTAGAACTGTAAGATTCACTACGTGAACCACTGGTGTTTTGTGGAAAAGCACATGTACACTGTGTTCCAAATTATTATGCAAAAAGTGTTTAGGAGTGATAAGGGAAGAATTTGTTTGTTTGTCAGTTAAACTCATTGATGGTGATGTGTGTCAGGGCTCTTTATATCACTGTAAGCAATTGCAGACACCTGTGCTAATTAGTTTGGCAGGTGTGTCCAATGAAAGGCAAGACTACTTAAGAAGGCTGTCTCACATTATTAAGGCAGCCTACATTTTCTGCCAAAATGGGAAAGATAAAGGATGTGTCGGCTGCTGAGAAGCAACAAATTGTGGAGTGTTTAGGTCAAGGCATGACTACAATCAACATTGTGCGATGATCAGGATGAAGTGTCTTGGCAATCAAGAAGTATGTAGCTGATTCACAGTACACACGTGTGCGTGCTGATAAGGGCAAATTGAGGACTCTTTCCTACAGGCAATTACGTCAGGTTAAAAGAGCAGTGGCAAAAAAGCCTTGTCATAGCAGCAGACAAGTTTTTGAAGCTGCTGGTGCCTCCAACGTCCCCCGAACAACAAGATGCAGGGTCCTTCAGAGGTTTGCAGCTGTGCATACGCCATCCTGTCGACCTCCTCTATCCACTTCACACAAGCAGAAATGGCTCCAGTGGGCCAAACATTACATGAAGACTGATTTGAAAACTGTTTTGTTCACGGATGAGTGCCGTGCAGCGCTCGATGGTCCAGATGGATGGAGTGGAGGATGGCTGGTTGATGGACACCCCACGCAAACACGGCTACAGCACCAACAAGGAGGAGGTGGAGTAATGTTTTGGGCTGGAATCATGGGGAGAGAGATTGTCGGCCCCTTTAGGATCCCTGAAGGCGCTAAAGATGAACTCCATAATGTATGTGGATTTTCTCAAACAGCACTTCCTGCCATGGTTCAAGAAGAAGAACCGTGTATTTCACAGCAAGATCATTTTTTTGCATGATAATGCACCATCTCATGCTGCACATAAAACATCTGCATCTCTGGCTGATATGGGCATAAAAGGGGACAAACTTATGGTGTGACCCCCATGCTCCCCTGACCTCTACCCCATTCAGAACCTCTGGAGCATCATCAAAAGGAGTGTCTATGATGGCGGGAGGCAGTTCACATCTAAGCAACAGCTCTGGGAGGGTATTCTGTCCTCATGCAAAACAATTGAAGCAGAAACCATCCAAAACCTGACAAATTCAATGGACGAGAGAGTTCAGAAGCTCCTTTCGAACAAGGGGTCCTATGTGAAAATGTAACATCACCTAGAATAAAGTTTTGAGTTGAAAACTGTTTGATTTCAGTTTCTAATAACCTGCTAATGCTTATAATTTCAAAAATGACCATTTTTTTGGTCTTTATTAAAATGAAAAGGTTGATCGAAAAAGTTTGGGGAATCTAAGAGTGTGGCAACCCAGTAGTCATGATTACTTCGAATTATGACAATATGAGGGTCATGTTGCAGGTAGTGCAGCAAGAAGGCACTTATGTGTCTTGCGCATCTCGGAGCCCCAAAATTATTTTCCGGGCTAGATGCAGCTAAAAATTATTATTAATTTTAAATCTGGTGGAGCTTAGTATAGATGGCCTAATAGGATCAGTGCTGCACACTGCTACAAAGCCCAAATTATTTTCCAGTCAAGATACAGATAAACATGATTAGTAATTTTAAATCTGGTGGAGCTTATCATAGATGGCCTAATAGAATCAGTGCTGCACACTGCTTCAAAGCCCAAATTATTTTCCAGCCAAGATACAGATAGACATGATTAGTAATTTGAAAGCTTAAAACGGTTGGTAGGGTGATTTTAACCAATCATCAAGCTTTTGCTCTCCCCAGGATGACACAGGGGTAGAAAAGTCATTTTGGATCCATGATTTGTTCATCTTTATGAACGTGAGTCTGTCTACATTATCAGTGGAGAGCCACGTGCGCTTATCTGTCAGCACACCACCAGCAGCGCTGAACACACGTTCAGACAGAACGCTGGCTGCGGGGCATGACAAGATCTCCAAGGCGTAAGTGGCTAGCTCCGGCCATTTATCCAGATTGGAAGCCCAAAAAGAGCAAGGGTCCAGTGACACAGTCATGGCTTCAATGTTTACTTGGAGATACTCCTGTACCATCGTCTCTAGGCGTTGACTGTGTGTCAGACTTCTTGTCTCCTGTGGCCTTGCAAAGGATGGGCTAAAAAAGTGGTGAAATGATTCCGCAAAATTGATGTTACCAGCCGATACTGTGGTTCTGTTACGGTTTGAGTGCTGAACACTTGACGGTCCCACGGTTGGCAAGTTGGAACTGTGAGATTCACTACGTGCACCACTGGTGTTTCGTGGAAAAGCACATGTAAGATTCTGCAACAGTCTCTGCTGATACTCCTGCATGCGTGCATCCCTTTCTATGGCAGGAATAATTTCTGCAAATTTACTTTTGTACCGGGGATCTAACAGTGTGGCAACCCAGTAGTCAGGATTATTTCTAATTCTCACAATTCGAGGGTCATGTTGCAGGTAGTGCAGCAAGAAGGCACTCATGTGTGTTGCACATCCAGGAGCACCAAGTCCCTGTTGTGTTGGTGGCGAGGTAACAATCATGCTTCCTTCCTCTGTCCTCTCCCCCCAACCTCGCACAACAGAAATGTGATCAAGGTCTCCCTCATCTGATGAGTCTTCCATCAGTTCGTCCTCCACTTCTTCCTGGGCTCCTGCACCTTCCTCACTAGTTTGGCTGCTACCATGCGCCCTGGTAAAACCATCTCCCCCACCCTCACATGCCTGCTGCCTTGGTGCTGCCGACCGTCTGGACCTTGCAGATGTTAGCCCTTCCGCATACAACTCCTCCTCCTCTACTTCCTCCACCTCCTCTTGTGCCACCACCTGACTCCGAATTCTGTTTAACATGTGCTCCAGCATGTAAATCACCGGAATAGTCATGCTGATAATGGCATCGTCAGCACTAAACATCTTCGTCGCCATTTCAAAACTGTGCAGAAGGGTGCATAGGTCCCTGATCTGAGACCACTCCTCCAGCGTGATTTGCCCCACCTCTGGATCTCGTTGGCCCAGGCTATACGTCAGAACGTATTGCACCAGGGCTTGTCGGTGCTGCCACAGTCGCTGCAACATGTGCAGAGTTGAATTCCACCGGGTAGGCACATCGCATTTTAGCCGGTGAAGTGGCAGGCCCAACGACTTCTGTAGAGATGTAAGTCGCTGAGCTGCGGGATGCGAACGGCGGAAGTGAGCACACAGCGACCGTGCCCTCTGCAGAAGGCCATCTAGTCTGGGATAGTGGGCTAAAAATTGCTGGACAACCCGGTTCAACACGTGAGCCATACAAGGCACGTGTGTGACATTGCCCCGGTGAAAGGCCGCACCCAGGTTTGCAGCATTGTCGCACACGGCCTTCCCTGGTTTCAGGTCCCGTGGAGACAACCATTCATGAAATTGGTTCTCCAGAGCTGACCACAACTCCTCAGCTGTGTGACTCACATTTCCCAGACATTTCAAAGTAAAAACCGCCTGATGACGTTGAGCCCTACTGCCAGCATAGTAAGGAGGTATGCAGGATCCCTTCTGCGCAGTTAGAAAGCTTGTAGCATGACCAGACAGGCTTTGGGTGCAGGTGGAAGACCGAGAGGAGGTTGAGGAGGCAGAAGCAGTGGAGGAACTTTGACATAAAGAGGATTGACGCACAACTCGTGGGGACGGCAAGACTTGGACAGCAGCCCCTTGTCCTGCTGTCACCATAGTTACCCAGTGCCCAGTCAGCGACATGTAACGCCCCTGTCCATGCCTACTCGTCCAAGTGTCTGTGGTGAAATGCACCCTGTCACACACAGAGTTTCTCAAAGAAGCGGTGCTGTTGTGTGCGACATGCTGGTGGAGCGCAGGCACACCTTTCTTTGAGAAGTAGTGCCGACTGGGCATCTGGTACTGGGGCACTGCGATGGACATAAGGTCTCGAAAATCCTCTGTGTCCACCAGGCGGAAAGGCAGCATTTCTGTAGCCAAGAGCTTGCAGATGGTGAAATTCAACCTCTTAGCTTTCTCATGGCTAGGAGGAAATGGTCTTTTACTTGTCCACATCTGAGGGACCGAGGGCTGGCTATTGTGCTTAGACGGGGTTGATAAGGGTGTCCCCGGCAAACTGCCGGTCTGTGAGGAAGATGCAGGCGGACATGTTAGGTTGCCTTGATCCAAAGGTGGTGCTATCGATGTCGGACAGCGCTCAACACCAGCTGGTGTTACCACCTCCAAAGAAAATGATGACCTGCCAATCACGCTGGCTGTTGCGGGTAAAGAGGTGGCAGGTCTGCGTCCCAAAACAGGTGTGACTGCTGTCCCCCCAGTCACAGAGGATGAAGAGGCCGTGGATGTGACTCACCCCCTGGGCCGTGGGGCACGCGGAACCGGGCGATAGGGAGACGTTGGGGGTAGTAGTGGTGGCGGCCCGGTCCCGCGGCTCAGGGTGGTCAGACCAATGGTAGTCTGCTACTTGCTTCAGATAATGTCCGACTACGCCACCCGTGGATTGTGGTCATTAGGAACCGCCGCTGCAAGGCAGTCCGCTGGGGCTGATGACGTGTGCAGCTGAGATGGTGTGACTCCCCACGGGAAGAGTGCGGCCCCAGGGCAGTGTAGCGGATGGTGGGAGTGATGGTAGCGAGAGTCCCGGTACCGATAGTGCTGGAGGCGCGAAGGAGCACACAGACAACAAGTTACAGTCCAGGGTCTTTACTCACAGTTAGTTTCCAAGTCACTTCAGCTGGCAATGACTGCCCGAGCCGTGATGCGTCCACCAGGTGTGGGGCTCTGTCAACTCCCAGGCAGTTCAGGAGCATGGCACAGGACCCCCTTTTATCCTTTCTCTGGCCTGCCTCACCAGTGACCCACTTTTGTCCAGCTGCCGCGGACCTGTGCGGTTAAACGTGGGCCCCGTCCTCCGCTGTGCCTTCCTAGCAGGTTTGATGAGGTGTCGCACCAATATATGATCACGACGACCGGTCTTTGGCTGAGGGTTGTTTCTCCTCCACCAACTTGGGATCCGGTACCCTTAATCTGCCTGACCCTGCACCCTGGATTCTCGTGGGTTCTTAGGGTCCCTTCCACCTTCTTGTTCCTGAGCCCTTCTGTTTCTCTGTCTCTCCTTCTTTGCAGTTCCTTTCTGCTCCTGTTCCTTTCTCTTGGAGCTGAGATGAGCTAGAATCTCAGCTCCCCTTCACCTCCTCCTCGGCCTCTTCTCTAGGCCCACTTCTCCTTCTCCTCTCAGGCCCCGGCCTCTTCTCTAGGCCTGCCTCTGGAGCAGCACTCAGCCTGAGCTGCTGCTCCCTGTCAGCTCTCCTCTCCTCACAGACTGAACCTAGATCTAAGATGGTGCCCACCTTTTATACCTCCCTCTAGCCATGAGCCCACGTGACCAGCAACCAATGGGCTCCTTCCTACGCTCAGGAACCGCCCCCTATCTGCCCCTACAGCACTGGGTGTTCCACCCCTTCCTCCCCACTCCAGCAGGGACATGGTCGGTCGTGCCTGCACTTCTGTCTAGTGGGAGCACCGTTGAGCTGTCCCTGGGAAATGGGGTGTGTGTGCTGCATGCAGCTAACTGAGCCCTGGTCCATACTCCATCCTTACCTGGGAGTGGAATATCACACCTCTGGTCTGAGGTGCAATACCCCTGTAGCGGCCGAACCCTCGGGGCGCTACAGTTGCACAAGATATGGCAGACGGTGGTTGGCCCGGCCAGCTAGGCCGCATTGTAGCACACTGAGCTTCCCACTGCAACTTATGCTTCATGTCCATGTGCCGGTTCATGCATGAAGTACTCAAACTATGTATTTTTTGGCCTCTACTTAGCTTTTGCTGACAAATGTTACAGATAACACGAGTTGGGTCATCTTTATCGATCTGAAAAAATGCCCAGGCTATGCAAGGCTTAGCACCCATGCGACCTGAAGAGCCACCACGACTTGTGGTGAGAGGCAGAGTTGTGTTTAAGGATGCAGTTGTTGACGTGCTTCCAGTACTACGTCTCTGTCCAGGAAGGCGCAACCTGACCTCGTCGTCACTAGCATCTTCCTCCACCTCCTCTGCTGACCTCATCTCTTGGCTGACTGTGGGTTGACAGTAAGTGGGATCTCCAACCTCATCATCATCACCCTGTGCGTTATCACACCCGTCGTCCTCAGAGCCAACCTGTTCCTGCCCTGACAAAAAACTAAAGTTGTCGCTCCAATCAAGTATTTGAGTCTCATCATCGTCTTCCTCATTGTCTCCACCAACAGGAGTTACAGTTTGGGAATGAGGGTCTACATTATGGTCAGAACCTTCTGCGTCTGGTCCTGGATCCGACTCATAAAGATTCTGGGCATCAGTGCAGATCATTTCCTCGTCTGGATTCACAGAAGCGCTGGAGTCGACCTCTGATTCCCAGGCTATAGTATGAGTAAACAGCTCTGCAGACTCAACCATCTGTTCTACCTCATACTCAGACGGGCAGCTGGAGATTTGGGAGCTGTGAGGAAGCAAGTGCGATTGGGGTGACACCTTTGAGGACTGGAGTATTTGTGATGTTGAAGTTGATGTGGAGGAGAGCCCACTTAAAGGAGCACTTGATATCCGTTGAAGCACCTGCTGTTTTTGTGCCTCATCTGGAATTTGTAGCGATTGGCGTGGCCGTAAGAAAGGGATCTTATCACATTGTCCGCTAAAAGAAGTAGACATTTTAGTTTGGCTGGAAGATGGTCTTTCTTCTGCAGATGTTACTGTTGCTTTAACACCTACCCCACGGACACAACCTTTTTTCCCCTTCCCAACACGCCTATTCCCCTTTCCACCAGCAGCAGGCCTTTTTCCACTCATTTTGGTGGTTAACTAATTCACAACTCTGGAGTTGTTTGCACAAAAAAACAATGGATGGGAACCGAGCAGAGCTGAGTGGCCAAACTGTGGTATTAGGCCAAAACTATTGGCTGGGTTAGATGCAGAAAAAAATTATATTCAATTTGCAACCTGATGGAGGTCAGTATAGATGGACTAATAGAACAAGTCCCACACACAGCTAGAAGCCCAAATATTTTTTCAGAGGTAGATGCAGAAAAAAATTGTATTCAGTTTGCAACCTGATGGAGGTCAGTATAGATGGACTAATAGAACAAGTCCTACACACAGCTAGAAGCCCAAATATTTTTTCAGAGGTAGATGCAGAAAAAAATTATATTCAGTTTGCAACCTGATGGAGGTCAGTTAAGATGGACTAATAGAACAAGTCCCACACACAGCTAGAAGCCCAAATATTTTTTCAGAGGTAGATGCGGAAAAAAAATATATTCAGTTTGCAACCTGATGGAGGTCAGTATAGATGGACTAATAGAGAAAGTCCCACACACTGCTAGAAGCCCAAATATTTTTTCAGAGGTAGATGCAGAAAAAAAATATATTCAGTTTGCAACCTGATGGAGGTCAGTATAGATGGACTAATAGAGAAAGTCCCACACACTGCTAGAAGGCCAAATATTTTTTCAGAGCTAGATGCAGACAAAAAATTATTTTGAATTTGCAACCTGATGGAGGTCAGTATAGGTGGACTAATAGAACAAGTCCCACACACTGCTAGAAGGCCAAATATTTTTTCAGAGCTAGATGCAGAAAAAAATTATATTCAGTTTGCAACCTGATGGAGGTCAGTATAGATGGACTAATAGAACAAGTCCCACACACAGCTAGAAGCCCAAATATTTTTTCAGAGCTAGATGCAGACAAAAATTATTTTTAATTTGCAACCTGATGTAGGTCAGTATAGATGGACTAATAGAGAAAGTCCCACACACTGCTAGAAGGCCAAATATTTTTTCAGAGCTAGATGCAGATATAAATTATTTTTAATTTGCAACCTGATGGAGGTCAGTATATATGGACTAATAGAGAAAGTCCCACACACAGCTAGAAGGCCAAATATTTTTTCAGAGCTAGATGCAGAAAAAAATTATATTCAGTTTGCAACCTGATGGAGGTCAGTATAGATGGACTAATAGAACAAGTCCCACACACAGCTAGAAGGCCAAATATTTTTTCAGAGGTAGATGCAGATAAAAATTATTTTTAATTTGCAGCCTGATGGAGGTCAGTATAGATGGACTAATAGAGAAAGTCCCACACACTGCTAGAAGGCCAAATATTTTTTCAGAGCTAGATGCAGATAAAAATTATTTTTAATTTGCAACCTGATGGAGGTCAGTATAGATGGACTAATAGAGAGAGTCCCACACACTGCTAGAAGGCCAAATATTTTTTCAGAGCTAGATGCAGACAAAAAATTATTTTTAATTTGCAACCTGATGGAGGTCAGTATAGATGGACTAATAGAGAAAGTCCCACACACTGCTAGAAGGCCAAATATTTTTTCAGAGCTAGATGCAGAAAAAAATTATATTCAGTTTGCAACCTGATGGAGGTCAGTATAGATGAACTAATAGAACAAGTCCCACACACAGCTAGAAGGCAAAATATTTTTTCAGAGCTAGATGCAGATAAAAATTATTTTTAATTTGCAGCCTGATGGAGGTCAGTATAGATGGACTAATAGAGAAAGTCCCACACACTGCTAGAAGGCCAAACATTTTTTCAGAGCTAGATGCAGACAAAAAATTATTTTGAATTTGCAACCTGATGGAGGTCAGTATGGATGGACTAATAGAGAAAGTCCCACACACTGCTAGAAGGCCAAATATTTTTTCAGAGCTAGATGCAGACAAAAAATTATTTTGAATTTGCAACCTGATGGAGGTCAGTATAGATGGACTAATAGAGAAAGTCCCACACACTGCTAGAAGGCCAAATATTTTTTCAGAGCTAGATGCAGATATAAATTATTTTTAATTTGAAACCTGATGGAGGTCAGTATAGATGGACTAATAGAGAAAGTCCCACACACTGCTAGAAGGCCAAATATTTTTTCAGAGCTAGATGCAGAAAAAAATTATATTCAGTTTGCAACCTGATGGAGGTCAGTATAGGTGGACTAATAGAACAAGTCCCACACACTGCTAGAAGGCCAAATATTTTTTCAGAGGTAGATGCAGATAAAAATTATTTTTAATCTGCAGCCTGATGGAGGTCAGTATAGATGGACTAATAGAGAAAGTCCCACACACTGCTAGAAGGCCAAATATTTTTTCAGAGCTAGATGCAGACAAAAAATTATTTTAAATTTGCAACCTGATGGAGGTCAGTATAGATGGACTAATAGAGAAAGTCCCACACACTGCTAGAAGGCCAAATATTTTTTCTGAGCTAGATGCAGACAAAAAATTATTTTTAATTTGCAACCTGATGGAGGTCAGTATAGATGGACTAATAGAGAAAGTCCCACACACTGCTAGAAGGCCAAATATTTTTTCAGAGCTAGATGCAGATAAAAATTATTTTTAATTTGCAACCTGATGGAGGTCAGTATAGATGGACTAATAGAGAAAGTCCCACACACTGCTAGAAGGCCAAATATTTTTTCAGAGCTAGATGCAGAAAAATATTATATTCAGTTTGCAACCTGATGGAGGTCAGTATAGATGGACTAATAGAACAAGTCCCACACACAGCTAGAAGGCCAAATATTTTTTCAGAGGTAGATGCAGATAAAAATTATTTTTAATTTGCAGCCTGATGGAGGTCAGTATAGATGGACTAATAGAGAAAGTCCCACACACTGCTAGAAGGCCAAATATTTTTTCAGAGCTAGATGCAGACAAAAAATTATTTTGAATTTGCAACCTGATGGAGGTCAGTATAGATGGACTAATAGAGAAAGTCTCACACACTGCTAGAAGGCCAAATATTTTTTCAGAGCTAGATGCAGACAAAAAATTATTTTTAATTTGCAACCTGATGGAGGTCAGTATAGATGGACTAATAGAGAAAGTCCCACACACTGCTAGAAGGCCAAATATTTTTTTAGAGCTAGATGCAGATAAAAATTATTTTTAATTTGCAACCTGATGGAGGTCAGTATAGATGGACTAATAGAGAAAGTCCCACACACTGCTAGAAGGCCAAATATTTTTTCAGAGCTAGATGCAGAAAAAAATTATATTCAGTTTGCAACCTGATGGAGGTCAGTATAGATGGACTAATAGAACAAGTCCCACACACTGCTAGAAGGCCAAATATTTTTTCAGAGGTAGATGCAGATAAAAATTATTTTTAATTTGCAGCCTGATGGAGGTCAGTATAGATGGACTAATAGAGAAAGTCCCACACACTGCTAGAAGGCCAAATATTTTTTCAGAGCTAGATGCAGACAAAAAATTATTTTGAATTTGCAACCTGATGGAGGTCAGTATAGATGGACTAATAGAGAAAGTCCCACACACTGCTAGAAGGCCAAATATTTTTTCAGAGCTAGATGCAGACAAAAAAATATTTTTAATTTGCAACCTGATGGAGGTCAGTATAGATGGACTAATAGAGAAAGTCCCACACACTGCTAGAAGGCCAAATATTTTTTCAGAGCTAGATGCAGATAAAAATCATTTTTAATTTGCAACCTGATGGAGGTCAGTATAGATGGACTAATAGAGAAAGTCCCACACACTGCTAGAAGGCCAAATATTTTTTCAGAGCTAGATGCAGAAAAAAATTATATTCAGTTTGCAACCTGATGGAGGTCAGTATAGATGGACTAATAGAACAAGTCCCACACACTGCTAGAAGGCCAAATATTTTTTCAGAGGTAGATGCAGATAAAAATTATTTTTAATTTGCAGCCTGATGGAGGTCTGTATAGATGGACTAATAGAGAAAGTCCCACACACTGCTAGAAGGCCAAATATTTTTTCAGAGCTAGATGCAGATAAAAATCATTTTTAATTTGCAACCTGATGGAGGTCAGTATAGATGGACTAATAGAGAAAGTCCCACACACTGCTAGAAGGCCAAATATTTTTTCAGAGCTAGATGCAGAAAAAAATTATATTCAGTTTGCAACCTGATGGAGGTCAGTATAGATGGACTAATAGAACAAGTCCCACACACTGCTAGAAGGCCAAATATTTTTTCAGAGGTAGATGCAGATAAAAATTATTTTTAATTTGCAGCCTGATGGAGGTCAGTATAGATGGACTAATAGAGAAAGTCCCACACACTGCTAGAAGGCCAAATATTTTTTCAGAGCTAGATGCAGTCAAAAAATTATTTTGAATTTGCAACCTGATGGAGGTCAGTATAGATGGACTAATAGAGAAAGTCCCACACACTGCTAGAAGGCCAAATATTTTTTCAGAGCTAGATGCAGACAAAAAAATATTTTTAATTTGCAACTTGATGGAGGTCAGTATAGATGGACTAATAGAGAAAGTCCCACACACTGCTAGAAGGCCAAATATTTTTTCAGAGCTAGATGCAGATAAAAATTATTTTTAATTTGCAACCTGATGGAGGTCAGTATAGATGGACTAATAGAGAAAGTCCCACACACTGCTAGAAGGCCAAATATTTTTTCAGAGCTAGATGCAGAAAAAATTATATTCAGTTTGCAACCTGATGGAGGTCAGTATAGATGGACTAATAGAACAAGTCCCACACACTGCTAGAAGGCCAAATATTTTTTCAGAGCTAGATGCAGACAAAAAAATATTTTTAATTTGCAACCTGATGGAGGTCAGTATAGATGGACTAATAGAGAAAGTCCCACACACTGCTAGAAGGCCAAATATTTTTTCAGAGCTAGATGCAGATAAAAATCATTTTTAATTTGCAACCTGATGGAGGTCAGTATAGATGGACTAATAGAGAAAGTCCCACACACTGCTAGAAGGCCAAATATTTTTTCAGAGCTAGATGCAGAAAAAAATTATATTCAGTTTGCAACCTGATGGAGGTCAGTATAGATGGACTAATAGAACAAGTCCCACACACTGCTAGAAGGCCAAATATTTTTTCAGAGGTAGATGCAGATAAAAATTATTTTTAATTTGCAGCCTGATGGAGGTCAGTATAGATGGACTAATAGAGAAAGTCCCACACACTGCTAGAAGGCCAAATATTTTTTCAGAGCTAGATGCAGTCAAAAAATTATTTTGAATTTGCAACCTGATGGAGGTCAGTATAGATGGACTAATAGAGAAAGTCCCACACACTGCTAGAAGGCCAAATATTTTTTCAGACCTAGATGCAGACAAAAAAATATTTTTAATTTGCAACTTGATGGAGGTCAGTATAGATGGACTAATAGAGAAAGTCCCACACACTGCTAGAAGGCCAAATATTTTTTCAGAGCTAGATGCAGATAAAAATTATTTTTAATTTGCAACCTGATGGAGGTCAGTATAGATGGACTAATAGAGAAAGTCCCACACACTGCTAGAAGGCCAAATATTTTTTCAGAGCTAGATGCAGAAAAAATTATATTCAGTTTGCAACCTGATGGAGGTCAGTATAGATGGACTAATAGAACAAGTCCCACACACAGCTAGAAGGCCAAATATTTTTTCAGAGGTAGATGCAGATAAAAATTATTTTTAATTTGCAGCCTGATGGAGGTCAGTATAGATGGACTAATAGAGAAAGTCCCACACACTGCTAGAAGGCCAAATATTTTTTCAGAGCTAGATGCAGACAAAAAATTATTTTGAATTTGCAACCTGATGGAGGTCAGTATAGATGGACTAATAGAGAAAGTCCCACACACTGCTAGAAGGCCAAATATTTTTTCAGAGCTAGATGCAGATAAAAATTATTTTTAATTTGTTACCTGATGGAGGTCAGTATAGATGGACTAATAGAGAAAGTCCCACACACTGCTAGAAGGCCAAATATTTTTTCAGAGCTAGATGGAGAAAAAAATTATATTCAGTTTGCAACCTGATGGAGGTCAGTATAGATGGACTAATAGAACAAGTCCCACACACTGCTAGAAGGCCAAATATTTTTTCAGAGGTAGATGCAGATAAAAATTATTTTTAATTTGCAGCCTGATGGAGGTCAGTATAGATGGACTAATAGAGACAGTCCCACACACTGCTAGAAGGCCAAATATTTTTTCAGAGCTAGATGCAGACAAAAAATTATTTTGAATTTGCAACCTGATGGAGGTCAGTATAGATGGACTAATAGAGAAAGTCCCACACACTGCTAGAAAGCCAAATATTTTTTCAGAGCTAGATGCAGACAAAAAAATAATTTTAATTTGCAATCTGATGGAGGTCAGTATAGATGGACTAATAGAGAAAGTCCCACACACTGCTAGAAAGCCAAATATTTTTTCAGAGCTAGATGCAGATAAAAATCATTTTTAATTTGCAACCTGATGGAGGTCAGTATAGATGGACTAATAGAGAAAGTCCCACACACTGCTAGAAGGCCAAATATTTTTTCAGAGCTAGATGCAGAAAAAAAATTATATTCAGTTTGCAACCTGATGGAGGTCAGTATAGATGGACTAATAGAACAAGTCCCACACACTGCTAGAAGGCCAAATATTTTTTCAGAGGTAGATGCAGATAAAAATTATTTTTAATTTGCAGCCTGATGGAGGTCAGTATAGATGGACTAATAGAGAAAGTCCCACACACTGCTAGAAGGCCAAATATTTTTTCAGAGCTAGATGCAGTCAAAAAATTATTTTGAATTTGCAACCTGATGGAGGTCAGTATAGATGGACTAATAGAGAAAGTCCCACACACTGCTAGAAGGCAAAATATTTTTTCAGAGCTAGATGCAGACAAAAAAATATTTTTAATTTGCAACCTGATGGAGGTCAGTATAGATGGACTAATAGAGAAAGTCCCACACACTGCTAGAAGGCCAAATAATTTTTCAGAGCTAGATGCAGATAAAAATCAGTTTTAATTTGCAACCTGATGGAGGTCAGTATAGATGGACTAATAGAGAAAGTCCCACACACTGCTAGAAGCCCAAATATTTTTTCAGAGCTAGATGCAGACAAAAAATAATTTTGAATTTGCAACCTGATGGAGGTCAGTATAGATGGACTAATAGAACAAGTCCCACACACAGCTAGAAGCCCAAATATTTTTTCAGAGGTAGATGCAGATAAAAATTATTTTTAATTTGCAACCTGATGGAGGTCAGTATAGATGGACTAATAGAACAAGTCCCACACACTGCTAGAAGGCCAAATATTTTTTCAGAGCTAGATGCAGAAAAAAATTATATTCAGTTTGCAACCTGATGGAGGTTAGTATAGATGGACTAATAGAACAAGTCCCACACACTGCTAGAAGCCCAAATATTTTTTCAGAGCTAGATGCAGAAAAAAATTATATTCAATTTGCAACCTGATGGAGGTCAGTATAGATGGACTAATAGAATGATGCTATGCCCAAAAGATTTTACTTCACTAGGTGCAGGAAAAAAATTGGTATTCTATACACAGGTGGTATATCTTGCAACACAGATAGGCTACTCCACTGACTAACACACTATGCAATAGGCCAAAAAGGATTAGCTTTGCTAGATTCAGCCAAATGCTGTGAAAAAAACTTGCACAGCACTGGCACAGACCTGCCTGGCAAAAACTGATAGGAACTCATGTAACCTAGGCCTGAAAAGGACTGCAATTACAGTTAGTCTTTACTCCCACAATCTATCTATTTAAGAGCACAGACCTGCCTGATAAAAGTCGTAGGAAATGCTGTAACCTAGTCCTTAAAAGGACTGCAATCACAACTATTCCCTACTCCCAAGCTATCTGTAGATTTGTGCGAAAATTGGCTTGAAATTAACAAGGTATAGCGCACACAGCAACAGCGGTGCCGTCTAACACGCAGCTGCAGCAGTGAGAAAATGGTGGCGACGGGGAAAATGGCTTGGTCTTATAGGGCAAGGACATGTGACATACACTGCCAATGACACATGCCCTTGCTTGTGTGAAAAAAAGCACTTCGCTCCGTGTGTGCACTGCTGATAGGCTGACAGATTGCACCTCCCCACTGTAAATGCGGGAAAGAGAAAAAAAAATGGAGATCTTCATTATTCCTGCAGAGATCCATCCCCTGCCCCTCCCCCCACCACGCTGTACACTCAAACTGCGTATTAACATTAATTTTCATCATTACTGAGAAAAAATCCAGTTATGATTTTGGTGCACGAACAGTTATCGAACATAACCTCGAACAGCCGAATTTTTCTCAAATCGTTCGTGTTCGCCGAACGGCTCGAACACCGCCCCCAAAACAGCTCGAATTTGAGATTGGCGAACAGTTCGAGTCGAACAACGCTCATCTCTAGTTCTGTGCTTCCCTAGTAATTCGGTCAAGAAGTGGGAGCGAGAAGATGTGGCTGTTGGTTGTGGCACATTTTCACCTTGGCCACGGCCCCGTCCTCTGCACGAACCATCACCAGAACGTCCACTTCCACGTTCCTTGCCACGCGCCTTGCCCATTGTAAATGAAGTAAAATAGCTTACACTTGCACTATCAATGGAAAAAGGGTAACAAAGAGTAGATTAGAACCGTGGAAGAGGAAAACCACAGTTATTGTTTACTGGGGTATGCCACACTTTTTTAAATAGAGATATTTGCGGCTGAACAGTGAGCGACACACTCAAACTGCTTTTTTTTTACATACCAAAGGCCCAAAACTGGATAGTACAGCGATTTGACCCATGGAACTGCTAAACCACACTGGGATGTCGGGCCTACACAAGACTATTTTCAACAGATATATTTTTGTGTCACAACAGTCAGGAGACACTACTGTTTTTCTTTACGGAAAAAGCTACCAAAATCTGAATAATAGAGATTTTTTACCGTGGGATGGCAAAACCACAGTTATTGTTTACTGGGGTATACCACACTTTTTTAAATAGAGATATTTGCGGCTGAACAGTGAGCGACACACTCAAACTGCTTTTTTTTTAGATACCAAAGGCCCAAAACTGGATAATGTAGTGGGCTGACAGGCTCTGGCTGTTCTGTGATAATTGAGATAGAGCCTGTGACAGAAATGATTATGCAGGATGGTGTTGCCACCTTGTGGCCAGAGGTTGCACCTGCGCAGGGCATGATGACAGAGAAAAAGACTGAGTCTCCTGTGTCCCGCCCTAGAGAGTCACGTGACCAGAGTGATAAGCAGGAAAAAGTGCGCGGAGAGTCTGAGAGAGTCTGTGAAAAGAACCAGGACGGTGTGCAGGTCCTCGTGTGTGCCTTAGAGGATACTCTCAACGTGGCTGCTGCTATCTGACATCTTTTCCTCGGAGCTTTCCCCAGCTTCCGCACTGCTGAAGGATTCAGCTGTTACACTCCCCACTACTGGAGTGTGGACTACACAAGGGAATCCACAAGAGCTGCTATCCGGATCAGAGAGACTGTAAGCGGGACCTCTGGTGAGAGGCCGAAGTATTCCTTCCTTTCAGCGAAATTTGTTGTTCCTGTTTTTTTTTCTTCGGCTGGGATGCCTTCCTGCAAAGACAGACAGGCCTGCGACGGGGGACACATCCTTCTGGAGTAAAGGACTGGTAACGTGTGAGTAGGGACAGTGAGGGTCAGCTTATAAGTACATGTTATTGCTGTGAACATTTACGGTTGTCATTTATTGTGTTCTGCTATGTTAAAAATGTATACAAGTAAAGATACGGTTATCAAGATAGAGTCTGTGTGTGGGGATCTTGCTGGGCCAGATCATAGATACCAACGCGCGGCCTTGCCCGGGGTCACTTCATCTGTCGGCAGGATCTGTGACCAGCAAGATTCCCACCCAGGCCACGTGTACAGTCAGAAAGCCCCGCCGGTGTCTATTGTGAATCAGGTCAGGAAATTTGGCGGACGAAACTACCCTGTACCAGAGTGGGCGGAACAAGTCCGGATACTGGGGGAAATGTATAATATTGACCCTAAGACCTTGGCAGAAATGGCGGTACTGACGCTAGAAGGGGAGGCATGGACGACAGTCAGACTGGAGACGGTCAGGGGCCAGCGTACAGTGGATGATTTGGTGCGGGTGCTGGAGAACATCTATGGGCCGACCACATACCAGGGAACACTGCGACACATGTTCTTTAGACGGACGCAGCTTGAATGGGAGGATATTCCCCAAGATGCGAACGCCCTTCAGGTACTCCTTGAACAAGCCTGTGGAAAAGGGGAACAACTAGCTGGTATGGCTCCTCGTGACCTGGTACTGAGAGACCAATTTGTAATAGGACTGAGAGACCAGTATCTTAATCGCACGTTACAGGACTTGATCCGGATGATGCCGACTCTTACTTTTGCTGAAGTCAAACAGGAAGCCATAGAACGTTCAAGGGGACCCGTCATGGATGTGGGGATTCCAGGTGCTGCGTGTGACGCACCCCCTGGGCCATATTCTTTAGAGGAATACCCGGAGCCGGATCAGATGGGGGTTGTAGTCTCCGAGTGGCTGTGACCCGGTCCGTGCCCAGGGTGTCAAGCTCAGTGTGTGGCAGTCCTATGATGTTACTGGATGTTCTTTATGTCGACTACGCCACCCGTTGAATTGCGGTCACTACGGCCGCCGCTGCAGCAGGGTCCGCTGAGGCTGATGGTGTTTGTGCAGCTTCGGTAGTATAACCCCCAACGGGAGGGGTATGGCCTCAGGGGGTCAGGTGCAGAGGATGGTGGTTGTGGAGGTGCAGTGAAGATGGTAATGAGAGTCAGAGTCGGGTTGTGCAGTTCAGGGTTTTTACTTCCTGCTGATTTTGTACCGTTCACTCCGGCCTTGAATGACCACCCGAGCCGTGCTGCGTCCACCAGGTCCTGGACTCGGCCAACCCCCAAGTAGTTCCGGAGCGTGGTTCTGAGCTCCCTTTCTGTCCTGTCCTCGTCTCTGGCCTTTCCCACCAGGGATCCACCTAAGTCCGGCTCCCTCGGGCCTCTTGTTGGTAAACCCTTGTCTCTGGGTTCCCTGACCCTATGCGTGGTCTGCCTTCCGGGTGGATATGGTGAGTGGCCGTGGCAGATTCTGCCCACGGCCTCCGGTCTCTGGCTGAGGATTAGTACCCTCCACCAGCTTGGGATCCGGTACCCTTGTGCCAACTCTTCACCCTTTGATTTAGTTTGGGCTCTCAGAGTTCCTTCTTTCTCCCCCTCCGGGTCCTTCTTTCTCCTCTCTCTCTCTGGGCCTTGGAGCTGCTCTTCTCCTCTGCTCTGCTCCTCAGGTTACACTCTGACAGACTGACCCTGATCTTAGATGGTTCCCACCTTATATACTCCCTCTATGTGTGAGCTCAGGTGACCAGCACCCAATGAGCTCCTAGCATTACCCAGACTGCTCCCCCTATCTGCCCCTACACTACTGGGATGTTCCACCCCCCTCCCACTCCAGCCAAGGACAGACTCGGTCGTACCTGCACATTTCTAAGTGGGAGTACCGTTGGTCTGCCCTCCGGAAATGGGATGTGTGTAGTGCATGCAGCCTACTGAGCTCAGTTCCACACTCCATCCTTATCCGGAAGTGGAATATCACACCTCTGGCTGAGGTGCAATACCCCTGTAGCAGCCGAATCCTCAGGGTGCTACACGTGCAGATCCATATCTGACATTAAAAATCCGAACAGTGACACGGAAGACCTGAAACAGATGGTAGCAGACTTACAGAAACAGGTATTACAGTTAACATTAGACCGACAGGGAGACCAGCGAAGACAGCCTAGTAGTCCCGTGGGACAGTGTTGGTCATGCGGTGATCCTCGCCATAGGGCAAATCGTTGTCCTCAACACTTCCCTCCGCAAAAACCTCCCTCGCACCAACGAACAAACCCTCAGTCACTCCAGCGAAGGGAATTTCGATCAGACCAGCGAATGGAACCCCAGCCATATCCACAAGCAGAGCTACCACGCCGGGCCTCACCACAATGGCCGCCGTTAAACTAGACACCCCTGCAGCTGAGGCTCGCGCAGCAGGGGAGGTCAAAGAGAGGGGTGTGGAAAAACAGAGCCGACGGCGGAGTGCTCTTGCCTCGAATAGCCCGACACTTGAAGTTGTCCTGGAAGGAATTGCCGTACAGGGACTGATGGACACCGGGTCACAAGTGACCACGATCTCTGAACAGTTTTTTACGAAAATTACCTCAAACCAAGAACTGCTTGTGACCCAGACACCGCCATTAAGATTATTGCGGCTAATAATCTACCCATTCCAGTGACCGGAGTTGCTTGGATGGACACAAAGGCCTGCGGACAGGACTTAGGGAAACAAGGGATCGTCATCGTCAAGGAAGGTTTCGGCTCCGAGACCCCAGTGATAGTTGGAATGAACATCTTGAAAGACCTAGATCTTATGCTGTTGACAAGAAAAGGACCCAAATGCTGGCAGAAAGTCACCAAACATAAGCCGACTTGTCTGGCGTTCCAGCGCGTAATCCCGACCGTTGGACTTCAACAGATGGCAGAGTAACAACTACCCCTAGCCGCCATTACGGTGCCACGCCATACCCGGATTACTTTGCCCGCTGAAAAAGAGACAGTCATTTCCTTACCCCTTAACACCCACCGACAACTTGAGGGGGTTGAAGTGTTGATCGAGCCGAGGACCCCAAGTGGGGGTAAGCTAAACCCACTAGTTGCTCGCACTCTAGCCGTCGTGAGGAACGGGAGAGTCCCTGTCAGACTAAACAACACCGCAGACGTAGGCCTAGCCCTTGAAGCCGGCACTCAACTTGCCCGGGTATATGCTCTACCCACGAAAGTGAATCCCATTGGACCCTTAAAATTCACCCCGTCTACAGAAGGCGACTGTACGGTAACGGTCTCAGCCATAAACGCTCAAGTAGACAATGAAGACATTGGGCGAAAACTACGGGAAAAAGTACAGCTAGACATGTCCCAATACACCAAACAAGAAGTGTCTCAAGTGGAGGAACTCCTGCGGGAACACCAAGACTCCTTTGCAAAGCATGACACAGACTTTGGGTGTACCACCAGTATCCAGCACGAGATACCCACGGGCGATACACCCCCCTATCCGCGAGAGGTACCGGCAGATACCACCTCAACAATACCAGGAAGTGAAAAGCCTATTAGAATCCATGCTATACGCCGGAGTGGTACGTGAAAGCCAGAGCCCGTGGGCTGCACCCGTGGTGATAGTCAAAAAGAAAGATGGTTCCCTGAGATTTTGCGTGGACTACCGTAGGCTGAACGCTTGCACTATCCGGGACTCATATCCACTTCCTCCGATCGAAGAGTCACTGACCGCCCTGAAGAAGGCCAAATATTTTTCATCCCTAGACCTGGCTAGTGGATATTGGCAGGTTCCAATGAGTGAGAAGGACAGGGAAAAGACCGCCTTCATCCTTCCCATGGGCCTGTATGAGTTCGACCGGATGCCGTTCGGCTTGAATAACGCACCAGGGACCTTTCAGAGACTGATGGAACGCTGTCTGGGAGACTTCAACTTTGAGTTTACGCTGATATACCTTGACGACATCGTGGTATACTCCGCCACCTTTGAGGATCATCTTCACAAGCTTGGCCAAGTGTTCCAGCGCTTGAGGGGACACGGCTTGAAGTTGAAGCCCAGCAAGTGCCGTCTGTTCCAGCAGGAAATCGACTACTTGGGTCACCGGATCTCGGCCGAAGTTGTCCAGCCCTCTCCGGAGAAGATAGCAGATGTTCAAGAGTGGCCGCAGTCAACTACCGTCAAAGAAGTCCGGGCTTTTCTGGGGCTGGCAGGCTACTACCGTCGGTTTGTCAAGGACTTTGCTCGGCTTACTGAACCACTGCATGAGGTTCTCTGAGGGATCGCGAACAGTCCCAGAGGACGACGCATCAGTTGGGGGCCTGACCAAGAAAAATCCTTTCAGGCACTTAAGGCTGCTCTAACATCACCCCCTGTTCTGGCGTATGCAGATTACACATTACCGTTCCAGTTGCACACCGACGCCAGCCTTCAAGGTCTAGGGACGGTCCTCTCTCAAGTTCAAGATAATAAAGAACGCGTAATAGCCTATGCCAGTAGGTCTCTCCGTGACACTGAAAAGAATCCCGTCAACTACAGCTCCTTCCGCTTGGAACTCTTGGCTCTGACCTGGGCTATGACGGAGAAATTTGCCGGCTATCTGACAGGAGCAGAGGTGCTGGTCATGACGGACAACAATCCTCTTGCCCACCTAGAGAATGCCAAAGTAGGGGCAACGGAACAGCGCTGGATGGCCAGACTCTAGATTCCAGTACAAAATTAAATACAGAGCGGGGAACGAGAATCAGAATGCTGACAGCCTGTCTAGAGTGACATCATCCCCGCCAGTGGGGGACCGGGGTGAAGAGTAGAAGGAAGATGAGATGTCTGACTTTGCCCGGCTCGCAAAGCAAATAGAAGATAGCCGCCAGTATGCGGTAGGAGGGATTGAAGCCGTAGTGGGATCTCCCCTGTCCCAGCAAGAATGGGCCAAGCTTCAAGATCAAGATTCCGAGCACGTCTTACTGAAACAGTATGTGAATAAACAAGAGAAACCGCCCTCCGAAGTGAGAGCCCGACTATCGACCGGAGCCTTGGCTCTGCTTACCCAATGGGATCGGCTGATCGTGAAAGATGGAGTCCTATATCGCAGGGCCCTTTTATCCCATATGCTGGAGGAGTGTTTGCAGATTGTCGTCCCGGTGCAGTTGGCCCATGAGATGGTGGGCGAAGCTCACAGGAGGAACGGCCACTTCGGCATAGACAAGACCCTCCGGTGGACCCAGCAGTTCATTTTTTGTCCGGGGCTCGGTAAGCTGGTTGAAAACATCTGTCAAAAATGCCGTACCTGTGAATTCCACAAGTCCGCGGAGCAGACTATTAAGACGTCGAGGCCCCTCGAGCTGTTGATAGTGGACTATCTGTTGATCGGAACGGCGAATAGTGGCTACCAGTACTGTCTGGTGATGGTGGACCACTTCACGAAATTCGCCGTCGCTGTTGCTACCAGGGATCAGACTGCTGAATTAGCTGCACAGGCCATCTGTCAGCAATTCGCTCGGGTCTACGGGTATCCGGAGCGGCTACACTCTGATCAGGGGGCTTGTTTCAAAGGGCGAGTCATTGAAGAACTCCAACGGATGTATGGAATCAAGAAGTCCAGGACCACCCCTTACCATCCACAAGGGAATGGCGCGTGTGAACGCTTTAACCGGACCCTCTTACAACTGATCCGGACACTGGCTGAAGACAAAAAGCCCGACTGGCCTCGATTCCTCCCAGAACTGCTGTGGGCCTATAATAATCAAGTCCATTACTTCACCTGATACACCCCATACACCCTTCTCTTTGGCCGTCCAGGCAAAGACATCCATGAGTTGCAACTGTCTAGCTCCGAAGAAGATACCTGTGGTACCTATCCTTCCTGGCTACAAACACACCGCCAGAGAATGGAGACTGTCTACCGGCTAGTAGGCCGACAAATCCAGGATCAAGTGCACGCTGACCCACTTCCGGTACAAGAGGACTCACTGAATATAGGTCAACTGGTCCTAGTCCGTATAAAGAAACCGCAAGGGAAACTCCGGCCCAAGTGGGAGACCGAAGTCTATCGAGTAATTGGACAGCCGTACCCCGGTGGCCCCGTCTATCGAGTGCAGGGCGAAGACAGCGGCAGCATCCGAACTTTGCACCGTAATATGTTGCGCCCCTGCCGTTCCCAGCCTGACTCCCCTACTGTGATACCTAGAGAGATGGATATCACTAATACTGTCGGAGACACTGACCCCGGGAATGTAGAGATTGAATGCATGCCTACCCCTGTCCGTCCGACTGACGCACTTGAACCAATTACCTCCTCTACTGACATGTTGACTGGGAAAGAGAATGGGGTGACTGATCGGAGAGCGGGGATCCAACCCGTTAGGCGGACAACGAGGACCACTGCAGGGGTACCTCCAGGACAGTCCTACAGAGACCAATATGTGTGGCCCTCTTCCCAGCCGCCCACTGTCACATCCACAGCCATCGTCGCCCTGGAGCCGGTCGTTGACAGGGACTGCCAACCTTTGAGTGGGGGGACGTGTAGTGAGCTGACAGGCTCTGGCTGTTCTGTGATAATTGAGATAGAGCCTGTGACAGAAATGATTACGTAGGATGGTGTTGCCACCTTGTGGCCAGAGGTTGCACCTGCGCAGGGTGTGATGACAGAGAAAAAGACTGAGTCTCCTGTGTCCCGCCCTAGAGAGTCACGTGACCAGAGTGAGAAGCAGGAAAAAGCGCGCGGAGAGTCTGAGAGAGTCTGTGAAAAGAACCAGGACGGTGTGCAGGTCCTCGTGTGTGCCTTAGAGGATACTCTCAACGTGACTGCTGTTATCTGACATCTTTTCCTTGGAGGTTTCCCCAGCTTCCGCACTGCTGAAGGATTCAGCTGTTACACTCCCCACTACTGGAGTGTGGACTACACAAGGGAATCCACAAGAGCTGCTATCCGGATCAGAGAGACTGTTAGCGGGACCTCTGGCGAGAGGCCGAAGTATTCCTTCCTTTCAGCGAAATTTGTTGTTCCTGTTTTTTTTTCTTCGGCTGGGACGCCTTCCTGCAAAGACAGACAGGCCTGCGACGGGGGACACATCCTTCTGGAGTAAAGGACTGGTAACGTGTGAGTAGGGACAGTGAGGGTCAGCTTATAAGTACACGTTATTGCTGTGAACATTTACAGTTGTCATTTATTGTGTTCTGCTATGTTAAAAATGTATACAAGTAAAGATACGGTTATCAAGATAGAGTCTGTGTGTGGGGATCTTGCTGGGCCAGATCATAGATACCAACGCGCGGCCTTGCCCGCGGTCACTTCAATAGTACAGCGATTTGACCCGTGAAACTGCGAAACCACACTGGGATGTCGGGCCTACACAAGACTATTTTCAACAGATATATTTTTGTGTCACAACAGTCAGGAGACACTACTGTTTTTCTTTACGGAAAAAACTACCAAAAGCTGAATAATAGAGATTTTTTACCGTGGGATGGCAAAACCACAGTTATTGTTTACTCGGGTATACCACACTTTTTTAAATAGAGATATTTGCGGCTCAATAGTGAGCGACACACTCAAACTGCTTTTTTTTTAGATACCAAAGGCCCAAAACTGGATAGTACAGCGATTTGACCCATGGAACTGTGAAACCACACTGGGATGTCGGGCCTACACAAGACTATTTTCAACAGATATATTTTTGTGTCACAACAGTCAGGAGACACTACTGTTTTTCTTTACGGAAAATATACCAAAACCTGAATAATAGAGATTTTTTACCGTGGGATGGCAAAACCACAGTTTTTGTTTACTGGGGTATACCACACTTTTTTAAATAGAGATATCTGCGGCTGAACAGTGAGCGACACACTCAAACTGCTTTTTTTTAGATACCAAAGGCCCAAAACTGGATAGTACAGCGATTTGACCCATGGAACTGTGTCACCCTGGCCTGGATGCCACAAAATCTAATAAAGCTGTGTCTGAGAGCAAGGGGGAGGTTCTCTAGTCAGGGGAACATTAGCATGCAGTACCTCCTGTCTCAGGCCAATAGGGGGAGCAGGCTGCCCCTATAAAAGCTGGTGCTGGGGGCAGGGTTAGAGAGAACCTGATGACCTGTCTCAGGACTGAGACGTGTCCCAGAGCAGTGCAGGGACAGAAAGTTGTATTGCACCTAAGAGGAAGTGTGGCAGGAGGAGAGCCACAAGCCAGAGACAAGAGGCGAAGTAAGCCTGTCTTGGCAGATAAAGGACTTAATTTACCAGACTTTGGTGTCTGAGGCTGGGAGGATTCCACATTCTCCAGCAGATAACCAGTCCGCAGGGGACTGTATATTCCTTGGCCAAAGAAGCCTGAAGGCCCTGCCACAACAGAAGGGACCAGAAAAGCCGTACCAGGCTGGGAGCAGAAAGGAACCCAAGTTGCAGGCCATACAGGCGAGAATACACGGAGAGCTCGGAAACGTGGGCTGTTACCCTATAAGGAGGAGATAGCCAGAAGGAGCGCAGAAAGAACTGTAGGCCTACACCCTCACCCTGACCAGGGCCAATTTCCCCATTGCTCTCAGACATCCAGGTCCCCTCCTAGCCGGGACTGTTTGTGGGTCAGTTTACCTGTTCTAGTAAAGACCCTGGACTGCAACCTGTTGTCTGTGTGCTCCTTGCTCCTCCAGCACTATCAGCACTGGGACTCTCACTACCATCACTCCCACCATCCACTACACTGCCCTGGGGCCACACTCTTCCCGTGGGGAGTCACACCATCCCAGCTGCATACATCATCAGCCCCAGCGGTCTGCCTTGCAGCGGCGGTTCTTAATGACCGCAAATCCACGGGTGGCGTAGTCGGACATTATCAATAGTGCATAGCAGACTACCATTGGTCTGACCACCCTGAGCCACGGAACCGGGTTTCCACTACTACCCCCATTGTTCCCTACTGCCCGGATCCGAGTGCCCCACTGCCCAGGGGGCGAGTCAGAACTGCGAAACCACACTGGGATGTCGGGCCTACACAAGACTATTTTCAACAGATATATTTTTGTGTCACAACAGTCAGGAGACACTGCTGTTTTTCTTTACGGAAAAAACTACCAAAAGCTGAATAATAGAGATTTTTTACCGTGGGATGGCAAAACCACAGTTATTGTTTACTGGGGTATACCACACTTTTTTAAATAGAGATATTTGCGGCTGAACAGTGAGCGACACACTCAAACTGCTTTTTTTTTAGATACCAAAGGCCCAAAACTGGATAGTACAGCGATTTGACCCATGGAACTGCGAAACCACACTGGGATGTCGGGCCTACACAAGACTATCTTCAACAGATATATTTTTGTGTCACAACAGTCAGGAGACACTACTGTTTTTCTTTACTGAAAAAGCTACCAAAAGCTGAATAATAGATATTTTTTACCGTGGGATGGCAAAACCACAGTTATTGTTTACTGGGGTATACCACACTTTTTTAAATAGAGATATTTGCGGCTGAACAGTGAGCGACACACTCAAACTGCTTTTTTTTTTAGATACCAAAGGCCCAAAACTGGATAATACAGCGATTTGACCCATGGAACTGCGAAACCACACTGGGATGTTGGGCCTACACAAGACTATTTTCAACAGATATATTTTTGTGTCACAACAGTCAGGAGACACTACTGTTTTTCTTTACGGAAAAAACTACCAAAAGCTGAATAATAGAGATTTTTTACCATGGGATGGCAAAACCACAGTTATTGTTTACTCGAGTATACCACATTTTTTTAAATAGAGATATTTGCGGCTGAACAGTCAGCGACACACTCAAACTGCTTTTTTTTTACATACCAAAGGCCCAAAACTGGATAGTACAGCGATTTGACCCATGGAACTGTGAAACCACACTGGGATGTCGGGCCTACACAAGACTATTTTCAACAGGTATATTTTTGTGTCACAACAGTCAGGAGACACTACTGTTTTTCTTTACGGAAAATATACCAAAACCTGAATAATAGAGATTTTTTACCGTGGGATGGCAAAACCACAGTTATTGTTTACTGGGGTATACCAGACTTTTTTAAATATATAGATTTGCGTCTGAACAGTGAGCTACACACTCAAACTGTTTTTTTTTTTAGATACAAATGGCCCAAAATGGATAATACAGAGGTTTGAACCGTGGAAGTGCAAAACAACACTTCTGTTTCTCTAGCCTACACCAGACTATTTTCAACAGTTATATTTGTGTCTGAAAAATCAGAGACAAGCTTTTTTTTTGGGGGGGGGGACACACCAAAAGGTTAATAAGACGGGTATTTGTACAGTGTGAAGGAGGAAAAAAAAAGGAGGATTTAGATGAAAAAAAAAGGATTTTTCCTGGCCCCCGACACCTGGTGCTAAGTCCAGCAATTTCAGCAACAGGAGCACACAGGACTGTAATGCAGCGTTTGCTGGTATAACCACTGTGTCTCCTATACAGCCTGCCTGCCTGGTATCTGGGATGGATATTAGTCCTGAAAAGGACTGTTTGTTTGTTCTGGCAGCCTTTTCAGACCCTACACTAACTACTTCGCAGTTTATATCTCTCCTTAAATCAGCAGCGCTGTCCCTACACTGTCTAATCCGGAGCGACTGTGTCCAAGATGGCGGCGCCCGGTTTTAAATACTCGAGGTGACGCTGTGCGGCCAGCCAATCACTGTAATGCCCACAACCAACATGGCTGCAGCATTACAGTGACTGGCTGGCAATCCCTGCATGTTCATTGGCTCTGTAAAGAGCGCCAAACATGCAGGGCGGAGACCCGAGCTCCCGCCCGAGTAACCCGGAAATGCTCGGTGCTCGCCGAACATCCCGAGTAGCGTGATGCTCGGGCGAGTACCGAGCAGTGTCGAGCATGTTCTCTCAACACTACTCAGAACCAATCCTGTTAAGCATGCACCTCCTGGACCCAATTCTGGTATGCATGGCCTCTTCAGACCCAATACTGATATGCATGGCCCCCTCAGACCCAATACTGATATACATTCACCTAACAGACCCAATCCTGGTATACATGGCTCCCTCAGACCAAATTCTGGCATGCACTCCCCTCAGAACCAATCCAGGCATGCATGACCCCCTCAGATCCATTCCTAGTATGCATTGCTCCCTTAGACCCAATTATGGCATGCATTTCCCCCTCAGACCCAATTGTGGCAAGCATGCCCCCCTCAGACCCATTCAGGCATGTATGGCCCCCTCAGACCCAATACTGGTATGCATGGCTCCCGCAGACCCAATCGTGGCATGCATGGCCCCTTCAGTACCAATACTGGTATGCAAGACCGTCTCAGACCCAATTCTGGCATGCATGGCCCCCTCAGACAAAATCCTGGCATGCATGACCTCCTCAGATCCAATCCTTGTATGCATGGACCTCTCAAACAATCCTGGCATGCATGGCCCCCCCCGAACCCTTTCCTGGTATGCATGGCCCCCTCAGACCTAATCCTGGCATGCATGGCCCCCTCAGACCTAATCCTGGCATGAAAGGCCCCCCCATACCCACTCCTGGCAGGCATGCCCCCCTCAGACCTAATTCTGGTATGCATAGCCCCCTTACATGCAATCCTAATATGCAAATGCTTTACTCACAGTTCTCATCCAGGTCACTTGTGCGCAGGTAGGACCGCCCGAGCCGTGCTGCGTCCACCAGGCAAGGTGCTCGGTCAACCCCCAGTTAATTCCGGAGTGTGGCCCAGGACTCCCTTCTATTCCTTTCTCTGGCCGTGCCCCACCAGTGACACTACTTTTGCCCAGCTGCCTCGGGCCTTCTCTTGGGAGGGCTTCGTGCTCACTGCCCTGACCCTATGTGGTATGCCTTTCTAGTAGGTGTAGTGAGGGGTCGCACCAAGATATGATCGCGACCGCCGGTCCTTGGCTGAGGATTAGTCGCCTCGACCAACTTGGGATCCGGTACCCTGTTCTGCCAACCCGTCACCCGCAATCTCCTGGGCCTTTGGGGTTCCTTCTGCCTTCGTGTCTCTGGGCCTCTCTTGGTGTTCTGTTCCTTTCCTTCTTTCCTTTCTGTTCCTTTTCCTTCTCCTCTGGCTCTGGCCTTCACTCTAGGCCTGCCTCGTGGAGCTGGGCCCTGGCTGAGCCACAGCTCTCTGTCAGCCCTTTCTGGCTGAACTCCTTCTCTCAATCCTCTCCTCTGACTGTCTGACTCCTAAGATGGTGCCCACCTTATATACCTCCCTCTCTGTGTATGAGCCCAGGTGACTTGCAACCAATGGGCTCCTACCTATGCCCAGAGACCCAACCCCTATCTGCTCCTACATCACTGGGTGTGCTTCCCCCTCCCCATTCCAGCCAGGGACAGATGCTGTCGTGCCTGCACTTTGGTCTCGTGGGAGCACCGTTGAGCTGTCCCCCGGAAATGGGGTGTGTGTGATGCATGCAGCCTACCGAGCCCTGTTCCACACTCCCTCCTTACCCGGGAGTCGAATACCACACCTCTAGGTGAGGTGCAATACCCCTGTAGCGGCCAAACCCTCGGGGCGCTACACCAGCTCTCACCTTTAATAAGCTATTCCGAGGGTGAGAGCTGGCTACAGAAATTCATAGAAGTCCCGATAGCAGCTCTCACATTTAATAAGCTATTCTGAGGGTGAGAGCTGGCTACAGAAATTCATAGTAGTCCCAGTAGCCAGCTCTCACTTTTAATAAGCTATTCCGAGGGTGAGAGCTGGCTACAGAAATTCATAGAAGTCCCAGTAGCCAGATCTCACCTTTACTAAGCTATTCTGAGGGTGAGAGCTGGCTACAGAAATTCATAGAAGTCCCAGTAGCCAGCTCCCACCTTTAATAAGCTATTCCGAGGGTGAGAGCTGGCTGCAGAAATTGATAGTAGTCCCAGTAGCCAGCTCTCACCTTTAATAAGCTATTCCGAGGGTGAGAGCTGGCTACAGAAATTCATAGAAATCCCGGTAGCCAGATCTCACCTATAATAAGCTATTCCGAGGGTGAGAGCTGGCTACAGAAATTCATAGAAGTCCAATAGCCAGCTCTCACCTTTATTAAGGTATTCTGAGGGTGAGAGCTGGCTACAGAAATTCATAGAAATCCCAGTAGCAAGATCTCACCTTTAATAAGCTATTTCGAGGGTGAGAGCTGGCTACAAAAATTCATAGAAATCCCAGTAGCCGGCTCTCACCTTTAATAAGCTATTCCGAGGGTAAGAGCTGGCTACAGAAATTCATAGAAGTCCAAGTAGCCAGCTCTCACCTTTACTAAGCTATTCCAAGGGTGAGAGCTGGCTACAGAAATTCATAGAAATCCCAGTAGCCAGATCTAACCTTTACTAAGCTATTCCGAGGGTGAGAGCTGGCTACAGAAATTCATTGAAGTCCCAGTAGCCAGCTCTCACCTTTAATAAGCTATTCCGAGGGTGAGAACTGGCTACAGAAATTCATATTAGTCCCAGTAGCCAGCTCTCACCTTTAATAAGCTATTCCGAGGGTGAGAGCTGGCTACAGAAATTCATAGAAGTCCCGGCAGCCGGCTCTCACCTTTAATAAGCTATTCCAAGGGTGAGAGCTGGCTACAGAAATTCATAGAAGTCCCAGTAGCCAGCTCTCACCTTTAATAAGCTATTCCGAGGGTGAGAGTTGGCTACTGAAATTCATAGAAATCCCAGTAGCCAGCTCTCACCTTTAATAAGCTATTCCGAGGGTGAGAGCTGGCTACAGAAATTCATAGAAGTCCCGGTAGCCGGCTCTAACCTTTAATAAGCAATTCCGTGGTTGAGAGCTGGCTACAGAAATTCATAGTAGTCCCAGTAGCCAGCTCTCACCGTTAATAAGCTATTCCGAGGGTGAGAGCTGGCTACAGAATTTCATAGAAGTCCCGGTAGCCAGCTCCCCCCTTTAATAGTATCATAGAATCATAGAATCATAGAATGGTAGAGTTGGAAGGGACCTCCTGGGTCATCTGGTCCAACCCCCTGCTCAAAGCAGGATTCACTAGATCATCTCAGACAGATGTCTGTCCAGCCTGTTTGAAGACATCCATTGAAGGGGAACTCACCACCTCTCATGGCAGCCTGTTCCACTCATTAATCACCCTAACTGTCAAAAAGTTTTTTCTAATATCTAATCTGTGTCTCCTCCCATTTAGTTTCATCCCATTGCTTCTAGTCTTTCCTTGTGCAAATGAGAATAAAGATGATCCTTCTACAATGTGACAGCCCTTGACATATTTGTAGACAGCTATTAAGTCTCCTCTCAGTCTTCTTTTTTGCAAGCTAAACATTCCCAAATCCTGCAACCGTTCCTCATAGGACATGGTTTGCAGACCAGTCACCATTCTGGTCGCTCTTCTCTGAACTTGCTCCAGTTTGTCTATGTCTTTTTTAAAATGTGGTGCCCAAAACTGTACACAGTATTCCAGATGAGGTCTGACCAAAGAGGAGTAAAGACCGATAATGACTTCACGTGATCTAGACTGTATTCTCCTGTTAATACATACCAGAATTGTATTTGCCTTTTTTGCTGCTGCATCACACTGTTGACTCATGTTCAGTCTATGATCTATTAGTATACCTAAGTCTTTTTCACATGTACTGTTGCTTAGCTCTATTCCTCCCATTCTGTATATGCTTTTTTCATTTTTATTGCCCAGATGTAATACTTTGCATTTTTCCCTGTTAAAAACCATTCTGTTGGTTGCTCCCAACTGCTCCAGTCTATTTAGGTCTTTTTGAATCCTCTCTCTCTCTTCTCTAGTATTAGCTATCCCTCCTAGCTTTGTGTCATCAGCAAATTTAATCAGTTTACCCTCAATTCCTTCATCTAAATCATTGATAAAGATGTTGAAAAATACAGGTCCCAGGACGGAGCCCTGTGGTACCCCACTTGAGACATTCATCCAGCTGGATGTGAAGCCATTTACAACCACCCTTTGAGTCCGATCACTAAGCCAGTTATGAATCCACCTAACAGTTGCCTGGTCCATTGCATACTTGGTCATTTTTTCAATAAGGATGGTGTGAGATACTTTGTCAAATGCTTTGCTGAAGTCAAGATATACTATATCTACAGCATTTCCCTGATCCACCCAGTCAGTGATTCTGTCATAGAAGGAAATTAAGTTAGTCTGACATGACTTGTTAGTTACAAACCCATGCTGACCCTGGTTAATCACTTCATTCTTATCCATGTACTTACTAGTGTTGAGCCACCCCCGTAGTGTTCGAGTTCGGTTCGGTTCGTCGAACACCCGTGTGTTTGCCGAACTGTTCGTCGAACTGTTCGACGAACACCTTCGAACACCATTAAAACCTATGGCAGGCAAACAAAAACACATAGAAACACATAGAAAACACCTTCAAAGGTGTCCAAAAGCTGACAAACTGCTCAGAAGACACAACTAACACATGGAAAAGTGACAAGTACATATAGTCATGCGAAAAGAAAAGAGGTGGAGGAGTAAAAGGAGGGGGAGACACAGATATAGGCATGTCATGCCCTTCTAAAATCCAAAAAGTGAGAAGCCGACACGGCCAGTCCGCTCCTGCCCGTGCCACCTCCGTGTCGCCGGGTTTGTGCCAGAGCCGCGGTGAACCCTGACAGCCAGCCCCCCTCTCCCAATACTGGTGCCTGTCCGCTGGTGGGTCGAGCGAGCCCCCCTGTTGTGGAGGCAGCTCTAAGCTTTTTAATTTAAATTGTCTCTCTAATTTGAATGAATACACTTTAAATCCATTTACAAGGATCTATTGGAGGGCAAGTCTCATGCCAGCAGCCGTGTAATTCCAGCTCCAGTAGTGTCCACTAAAGCTGCTGCAGTTAAAAAGCTTTTATAAGGATCGAGCTCGGCTGTCCACCGCAAGGCATCCTACTGCCAGTCCCAGCCCCTATGCCTTGGGGTGCCTCCTGATGCTCTTCACTGAGTATCCCGTGGTCCCGAAGCATTTCCTTTGAAAAAATTAAGTGTCCAAACTACAGGTGGTGTAGCTTGCTTAACAGCCGGGATAATCCGCTGACTAGCAGACACTGCTACTAGGCACAAAGTATTTCCTGGGCTAGATGCAGTTAAAAATTTGTAAGTAGATACTCTCGTTGGATGCTGAGAAAGCATTCCATAGAGTCTCCTGGCACGCCATATATGATTCTCTTAAAAAGCTTGGGGTAGGGGTCTAGGGGACCCTTTTATAGCCAAAATCATGGCCCTGTATCACAATACGTCACCTAGGCTGAAGATAAATGGAACTGTAGCACCGAGGGCTCGGTTGCTACAGACGTATTGCACCTCACCCAGAGGTGTGATATCTCACTCTCAGATAAGGATGGAGTGTGGATCAGGACCCGACACCTGCATGCATTACACCACATTGCCGTGGGGCAGGGCGACCAATATGCCCCTGAGATGGGCATGACAGTCCCTGTCCCTGGCTGGAGTGGGGGGAGGGAACACTGAGGAAGGGGAACCCTGCAGTGCAGGAGCAGGGAGGAAGCAGTTCCTGGGTGCATTGAGAAGGGAGTATAAAAGGTGGGCACCATCTTAGTTCAGTGCAGAGAAGTCTGAGCAGAAGTGGCAGGGAGCAGGGGCTCTGCATGAGCTCTGCTCCGGAGGCGGGCCTAGTAACAGAGGCCCAGGCCTGCAAGAGGGAGAAGGAAGGAAGAGGAGCGGAGAAGGCTCCAGGAACGAGGAATGAAGGGATCCCAGGGGTGCGGACGGGCGAGTCGCCACCGCACGCCCGAATCCACGTGGAGGGGTCAGGCCAAAGGGGGAGACCGGTCCCCGAACTAGTGGAGGCAGGAAACGACCCTCAGCTAGAAACCGGAGGCTCTGACATTTTATGTGGCGCAGCCCCTTGCTACACCCGCTAGGAAGGCACCACATAGGGTCAGGGAAACTGGCGCCAAGTTTACCAAGAGGAGGCCCGAGGCAGCCGGACAGAAGTGTTGGTAAGAAAGGCCAGACAAAGGACACACAAAGGGGGTCCTGTGAAGCGCTCCAAAGTTATCTGGGAGTTGTCTGAGCCCCTCACCTGGTGAGCACAGTACGACGTGGGCAGCCGTTACCTGCAGACGTGGTCTGGATAATAAGAACTGTGAGTAAAGGCCCTGAACTGCATCACTGACTCCGTGTCGTTACTGCTGCTGCCCTGCACCATCACCCCCATCCTCCGCATACACTGCCCTGAGGCTATACTCCTCCCGTGGGGAGTTATGCTACGCTCTGCTGCACCCACAACACCAGCCTTAGCGGTCTGCCCTGTAGCGGCGGTTCACTCTGACCGCAATCCACGGGTGGCGTAGTCGGACATTTAAACATCAAAACCACATAAATAGTTCCGCCACTGGTTTGACCGCCCTTAGCCACGGAACCGGATCGCCGCCACGAAGACTACAACCACCAGCATCCACCAAAAAGGGTCCGGCTCCGGGTGTCCCAAGGCCCAGGGGGTGCGTCAGAACATTTTCATCACCTTTCACAATCACCAATGGGACAAGGCAGGGATGTCCTCTGTCCCCTCTCTTATACATCCTAGTGACGGAGCACCTGCTCTCATCAATTCGCCATAACCCCAATATTAGGTGGATTGAGGTGGGAGGCACCGAGTACAAGTGCTCTCTATTTGCTGATGATGTCCTAGTATATATCACTCAATCACATATATCCATCCATGCTGTTATGGCTGAAATAGATCACTTTGTTACATGGTCAAATTTTAAAATCAATGCAGCGAAGTCTGAGGCCCTCGATGTCTCCCTCCCCAAATCCATATAGGATTCCATCCAGTCCAACTTTCCCTTTGCCTGGCCCTCACAGGGTATCAAATACTTAGGAATTCCTATTCATAGAGACCTCTCCCATCTATGTTATCTTAATTTTGGGCCCTTTATTGAACAACTCCATACAGACCACGGTTGGCAAGTTAGAACTGTAAGATTCACTACGTGAACCACTGGTGTTTTGTGGAAAAGCACATGTACACTGCGTTCCAAATTATTATGCAAAAAGTGTTTAGGAGTGATAAGGGAAGAATTTGTTTGTTTGTCAGTTAAACTCATTGATGGTGATGTGTGTCAGGGCTCTTTATATCACTGTAAGCAATTGCAGACACCTGTGCTAATTAGTTTGGCAGGTGTGTCCAATAAAAGGCAAGACTACTTAAGAAGGCTGTCTCACATTATTAAGCAGCCTACATTTTCTGCCAAAATGGGAAAGAAAAAGGATGTGTCGGCTGCTGAGAAGCAACAAATTGTGGAGTGTTTAGGTCAAGGCATGACTGCAATCAACATTGTGCGATGATCAGGATGAAGTGTCTTGGCAATCAAGAAGTATGTAGCTGATTCACAGTACACACGTGTGCGTGCTGATAAGGGCAAATTGAGGACTCTTTCCTACAGGCAATTACGTCAGGTTGAAAGAGCAGCGGCAAAAAAGCCTTGTCATAGCAGCAGACAAGTTTTTGAAGCTGCTTGTGCCTCCAACGTCCCCCGAACAACAAGATGCAGGGTCCTTCAGAGGTTTGCAGCTGTGCATACGCCATCCTGTCGACCTCCTCTATCCACTTCACACAAGCAGAAACGGCTCCAGTGGGCCAAACATTACATGAAGACTGATTTCAAAACTGTTTTGTTCACGGATGAGTGCCGTGCAGCGCTCGATGGTCCAGATGGATGGAGTGGAGGATGGCTGGTTGATGGACACCCCACGCAAACACGACTACAGCGCCAACAAGGATGAGGTGGAGTAATGTTTTGGCCTGGAATCATGGGGAGAGAGATTGTCGGCCCCTTTAGGATCCCTGAAGGCGCTAAAGATGAACTCCATAATGTATGTGGATTTTCTCAAACAGCACTTCCTGCCATGGTTTAAGAAGAAGAACCGTGTATTTCACAGCAAGATCATTTTTCTGCATGATAATGCACCATCTCATGCTGCACATAAAACATCTGCATCTCTGGCTGATATGGGCATAAAAGGGGACAAACTTATGGTGTGACCCCCATGCTCCCCTGACCTCTACCCCATTCAGAACCTTTGGAGCATCATTAAAAGGAGTGTCTATGATGGCGGGAGGCAGTTCACATCTAAGCAACAGCTCTGGGAGGGTATTCTGTCCTCATGCAAAACAATTGAAGCAGAAACCATCCAAAACCTGACAAATTCAATGGACGAGAGAGTTCAGAAGCTCCTTTCGAACAAGGGGTCCTATGTGAAAATGTAACATCACCTAGAATAAAGTTTTGAGTTGAAAACTGTTTGATTTCAGTTTCTAACAACCTGCTAATGCTTATAATTTCAAAATTGACCATTTTTTTGGTCTTTATTAAAATGAAAAGGTTGATCGAAAAGTTTGGGGGATCTAAGAGTGTGGCAACCCAGTAGTCATGATTACTTCGAATTCTGACAATATGAGGGTCATGCTGCAGGTAGTGCAGCAAGAAGGCACTTATGTGTCTTGCGCATCTCGGAGCCCCAAAATTATTTTCCGGGCTAGATGCAGCTGAAAATTATTATTAATTTTAAATCTGGTGAAGCTTTAGTATAGATGGCCTAATAGGATCAGTGCTGCACACTGCTACAAAGCCCAAATTATTTTCCAGTCAAGATACAGATAAACATGATTAGTAATTTGAAAGCTTAAAACGGTTGGTAGGGTGATTTTAACCAATCATCAAGCTTTTACTCTCCCCAGGATGACACAGGGGTAGAAAAGTCGTTTCGGATCCATGATTTGTTCATCTTTATGAACGTGAGTCTGTCTACATTATCAGTGGAGAGCCGCGTGCGCTTATCTGTTAGCACACCACCAGCAGCGCTGAACACACGTTCAGACAGAACGCTGGCTGCGGGGCATGACAAGATCTCCAAGGCGTAAGTGGCTAGTTCCGGCCATTTATCCAGATTGGAAGCCCAAAAAGAGCAAGGGTCCAGTGACGCAGTCGTGGCTTCAATGTTTACTTGGAGATACTCCTGTACCATCGTCTCTAGGCGTTGACTATGTGTCAGACTTCTTGTCTCCTGTGGCCTTGCAAAGGATGGGCTAAAAAAGTGGTGAAATGATTCCGCAAAATTGATGTTACCAGCAGATACTATGGTTCTGTTACGGTTTGAGTGCTGAACACTTGACGGTCCCACAGTTGGCAAGTTGGAACTGTGAGATTCACTACGTGCACCACTGGTATTTTGTGGAAAAGCACATGTAAGATTCTGCAACAGTCTCTGCTGATACTCCTGCATGCGTGCATCCCTTTCTATGGCAGGAATAATTTCTGCAAATTTACTTTTGTACCGGGGATCTAACAGTGTGGCAACCCAGTAGTCAGGATTATTTCTAATTCTCACAATTCGAGGGTCATGTTGCAGGTAGTGCAGCAAGAAGGCACTCATGTGTGTTGCGCATCCAGGAGCATCAAGTCCCTGTTGTGTTGGTGGCGAGGTAACAATCATGCTTCCTTCCTCTGTCCTCTCCCCCCAACCTCGCACAACAGAAATGTGATCAAGGTCTCCCTCATCTGATGAGTCTTCCATCAGTTCGTCCTCCACTTCTTCCTGGGCTCCTGCACCTTCCTCACTAGTTTGGCTGCTACCATGCGCCCTGGTAAAATCATCTCCCCCACCCTCACATGCCTGCCGCCTTGGTGCTGCCGACCGTCTGGACCTTGCAGATGTTAGCCCTTCCGCATACAACTCCTCCTCCTCTACTTCCTCCACCTCCTCTTGTGCCACCACCTGACTCCGAATTCTGTTTAACATGTGCTCCAGCATGTAAATCACCGGAATAGTCATGCTGATAATGGCATCGTCAGCACTAAACATCTTCGTCGCCATTTCAAAACTGTGCAGAAGGGTGCATAGGTCCCTGATCTGAGACCACTCCTCCAGCGTGATTTGCCCCACCTCTGAATCTCGTTGGCCCAGGCTATACGTCAGAACGTATTGCACCAGGGCTTATCGGTGCTGCCACAGTCGCTGCAACATGTGCAGAGTTGAATTCCACCGGGTAGGCACATCGCATTTTAGCCGGTGAAGTGGCAGGCCCAACGACTTCTGTAGAGATGTAAGTCGCTGAGCTGCGGGATGCGAACGGCGGAAGTGAGCACACAGCGACCGTGCCCTCTGCAGAAGGCCATCTAGTCTGGGATAGTGGGCTAAAAATTGCTGGACAACCAGGTTCAACACGTGAGCCATACAAGGCACGTGTGTGACATTGCCCCGGCGAAGGGCCGCACCCAGGTTTGCAGCATTGTCGCACACGGCCTTCCCTGGTTTCAGGTCCAGTGGAGACAACCATTCATGAAATTGGTTCTCCAGAGCTGACCACAACTCCTCAGCTGTGTGACTCACATTTCCCAGACATTTCAATGTAAAAACCACCTGATGACGTTGAGCCCTACTGCCAGCATAGTAAGGAGGTGTGCAGGATCCCTTCTGCGCAGTTAGAAAGCTTGTGGCATGACCAGACAGGCTTTGGGTGCAGGTGGAAGACCGAGAGGAGGTTGAGGAGGCAGAAGCAGTGGAGGAACTTTGACATAAAGAGGATTGACGCACAACTCGTGGGGACGGCAAGACTTGGACAGCAGCCCCTTGTCCTGCTGTCACCATAGTTACCCAGTGCCCAGTCAGCGACATGTAACGCCCCTGTCCATGCCTACTCGTCCAAGTGTCTGTGGTGAAATGCACCCTGTCACACACAGAGTTTCTCAAAGAAGTGGTGATGTTGTGTGCGACATGCTGGTGGAGCGCAGGCACACCTTTCTTTGAGAAGTAGTGCCAACTGGGCATCTGGTACTGGGGCACTGCGACGGACATAAGGTCTCGAAAATCCTCTGTGTCCACCAGGCGGAAAGGCAGCATTTCTGTAGCCAAGAGCTTGCAGATGGTGAAATTCAACCTCTTAGCTTTCTCATGGCTAGGAGGAAATGGTCTTTTACTTGTCCACATCTGAGGGACCGAGGGCTGGCTATTGTGCTTAGACGGGGTTGATAAGGGTGTCCCCGGCAAACTGCCGGTCTGTGAGGAAGATGCAGGCGGACATGTTAGGTTGCCTTGATCCAAAGGTGGTGCTATCGATGTCGGACAGCGCTCAACACCAGCTGGTGTTACCACCTCCAAAGAAAATGATGACCTGCCAATCACGCTGGCTGTTGCAGGTAAAGAGGTGGCAGGTCTGCGCCCCAAAACAGGTGTGACTGCTGTCCCCCCAGTCACAGAGGATGAAGAGGCCGCGGATGCACAAGATATGGCAGACGGTGGTTGGCCCGGCCGGCTAGGCCGCATTGTAGCACACTGAGCTTCCCACTGCAACTTATGCTTCATGTCCATGTGCCGGTTCATGCATGAAGTACTCAAACTATGTATTTTTTGGCCTCTACTTAGCTTTTGCTGACAAATATTACAGATAACACGAGTTGGGTCATCTTTATCGATCTGAAAAAATGCCCAGGCTATGCAAGGCTTAGCACCCATGTGACCTGAAGAGCCACCACGACTTGTGGTGAGAGGCAGAGTTGTGTTTGAGGATGCAGTTGTTGACGTCCTTCCAGTACTACGTCTCTGTCCAGGAAGGCGCAACCTGACCTCGTCGTCACTAGCATCTTCCTCCACCTCCTCTGCTGACCTCATCTCTTGGCTGACTGTGGGTTGACAGTAAGTGGGATCTCCGACCTCATCATCATCACCCTGTGCGTTATCACACCCGTCGTCCTCAGAGCCAACCTGTTCCTGCCCTGACAAAAAACTAAAGTTGTCGCTCCAATCAGGTATTTGAGTCTTATCATCGTCTTCCTCATTGTCTCCACCAACAGGAGTTACAGTTTGGGAATGAGGGTCTACATTATGGTCAGAACCTTCTGCGTCTGGTCCTGGATCCGACTCATAAAGATTCTGGGCATCAGTGCAGATCATTTCCTCGTCTGGATTCACAGAAGCGCTGGAGTCGACCTCTGATTCCCAGGCTATAGTATGAGTAAACAGCTCTGCAGACTCAACCATCTGTTCTACCTCATACTCAGATGGGCAGCTGGAGATTTGGGAGCTGTGAGGAAGCAAGTGCGATTTGGGTGACACCTTTGAGGACTGGAGTATTTGTGATGTTGAAGTTGATGTGGAGGAGAGCCCACTTAAAGGAGCACTTGATATCCGTTGAAGCACCTGCTGTTTTTGTGCCTCATCTGGAATTTGTAGCGATTGGCGTGGCCGTAAGAAAGGGATCTTATCACATTGTCCGCTAAAAGAAGCAGACATTTTAGTTTGGCTGGAAGATGGTCTTTCTTCTGCACCTACCCCACGGACACAACCTTTTTTCCCCTTCCCAACACGCCTATTCCCCTTTCCACCAGCAGCAGGCCTTTTTCCACTCATTTTGGTGGTTAACTAATTCACAACTCTGGAGTTGTTTGCACAAAAAAACAATGGATGGTAACCGAGCAGAGCTGAGTGGCCAAACTGTGGTATTAGGCCAAAACTATTGGCTGGGTTAGATGCAGAAAAATATTATTTTGAATTTGCAACCTGATGGAGGTCAGTATAGATGGACTAATACAACAAGTCCCACACACAGCTAGAAGCCGAATATTTTTTCAGAGGTAGATGCAGAAAAAAATATATTCAGTTTGCAACCTGATGGAGGTCAGTATAGATGGACTAATACAACAAGTCCCACACACAGCTAGAAGCCCAAATATTTTTTCAGAGGTACTGTAGATGCAGATAAAAATTAGTTTTAATTTGCAACCTGATGGAGGTCAGTATAGGTGGACTAATAGAACAAGTCCCACACACTGCTAGAAGCCCAAATATTTTTTCAGAGCTAGATGCAGAAAAAAATTATATTCAATTTGCAACCTGCTGGAGGTCAGTATAGAAGGACTAATAGACCAAGTCCCACACACTGCTAGAAGCCCAAATATTTTTTCAGAGCTAGATGCAAAAAAAAATTATTTTTAATTTGCAACCTGATGGAGTTCAGTATAGATGGACTAATAGACCAAGTCCCACACACCGCTAGAAGCCCAAATATTTTTTCAGAGCTAGATGCAGAAAAAAATTATATTCAGTTTGCAACCTGATGGAGGTCAGTATAGATGGATTAATAGAACAAGACCCACACACAGCTAGAAGCCCAAATATTTTTTCAGAGCTAGATGCAGAAAAAAATTATTTTTAATTTGCAACCTGATGGAGGTCAGTATAGATGGACTAATAGACCAAGTCCCACACACCGCTAGAAGCCCATATATTTTTTCAGAGCTAGATGCAGAAAAAAATTATATTCAGTTTGCAACCTGATGGAGGTCAGTATAGATGGATTAATAGAACAAGACCCACACACAGCTAGAAGCCCAATATTTTTTCAGAGGTAGATGCAGAAAAAAATATATTCAGTTTGCAACCTGATGGAGGTCAGTATAGATGAACTAATAGACCAAGTCCCATACACTGCTAGAAGCCCAAATATTTTTTCAGAGCTAGATGCAGAAAAAAATTATATTCAATTTGCAACCTGCTGGAGGTCAGTATAGAAGGACTAATAGAACAAGTCCCACACACTGCTAGAAGCCCAAATATTTTTTCAGAGCTAAATAAGGAAAAAAATTATTTTTAATTTGCAACCTGATGGAGGTCAGTATAGATGGACTAATAGACCAAGTCCCACACACTGCTAGAAGTCCAAATATTTTTTCAGAGCTAGATGCAGAAAATTTTTTTATTCAATTTGCAACCTGATGGAGGTCAGTATAGATGGACTAATAAATCAAGTCCCACACACTGCTAGAAGCCCAAATATTTTTTCAGAGCTAGATGCAGAAAAAAATTATTTTTAATTTGCAACCTGATGGAGGTCAGTATAGATGGACTAATAGACCAAGACCCACACACCGCTAGAAGCCCAAATATTTTTTCAGAGCTAGATGCGGAAAAAAATTATATTCAGTTTGCAACCTGATGGAGGTCAGTATAGATGGACTAATAGAATGATGCTATGCCCAAAAGATTTTACTTCACTAGGTGCAGTAAAAAAATTGGTATTCTATACACAGGTGGTATATCTTGCAACACAGATAGGCTACTCCACTGACTAACACACTCTGCAATAGGCCAAAAAGGATTAGCTTTGCTAGATTCAGCCAAATGCTGTGAAAAAAACTTGCACAGCACTGGCACAGACCTGCCTGGCAAAAACTGATAGGAACTCATGTAACCTAGTCCTGAAAAGGACTCCAATTACAATTAGTCTTTACTCCCACAACCTATCTATTTAAGAGCACAGACCTCCCTGATAAAAGTCGTAGGAAGTGCTGTAACCTAGTCCTTAAAAGGACTGCAATCACAACTATTCCCTACTCCCAAGCTATCTGTATATTTGTGCGAAAATTGGCTTGAAATTAACAAGGTATAGCGCACACAGCAACAGCGGTGCCGTCTAACACGCAGCTGCAGCAGTGAGAAAATGGTGGCGACGGGGAAAATGGCTTGATCTTATAGGGCAAGCACATGTGACATACACTGCCAATGACACATGCCCTTGCTTGTGTGAAAAAAAGCACTTCGCTCCGTGTGTGCGCTGCTGATAGGCTGACAGATTGCACCTCCCCACTGCAAATGCGGGAAAGAGAAAAAAAAATGGAGATCTTCATTGTTCCTGCAGAGATCCATCCCCTGCCCCTCCCCCCACCCCGCTGTACACTCAAACTGCGTATTAACATTAATTTTCATCATTACTGAGAAAAAATCCAGTTATGATTTTGGTGCACGAACAGTTATCGAACATAACCTCGAACAGCCGAATTTTTCTCAAATTGTTCGTGTTCGCCGAACGGCTCGAACACCGCCCAAAACAGCTCGAATTTGAGATTGGCGAACAGTTCGAGTAGAACAACGCTCATCTCTAGTACTTACATACATGTTGTTTAATAATTTGTTCAAAGATCTTTCCTGGTATAGAAGTCAGACTCACCGGCCTATAGTTCCCTGGGTCCACCTTCTTCCCCTTTTTGAAGATAGGAACAACATTTGCTCTTCTCCAGTCTTCTGGGACTTCTCCTGTTCTCCAAGAATTTTCAAAGATTATGGAGAGTGGTTCTAAAATTTCTTCTACGATCTCCTTCAGTACTCTGGGGTGTAATTCATCTGGACCTGGAGACTTGAACTCATTTATGTTAGCTAAATATTCCCTCACAATCTTTCTGTTTACAGATAACTTTGATTCCTCTATTCCTTTAAAAGGACAGTGAAGATCAGTTGATGTTACATTTTCTTTCTGAGAGAAAACAGATGCAAAATAGGAATTAAAAAGTTCTGCCTTCTCAACATCCTCTCTTACCATTTCTCCATTTTCATCCTGTAAAAATCCTATAGCATCTTTGACTTTTCTTTTACTTTTGACATACCCCCAAAATCCTTTTTTATTGCTTTTGACATCTCTTGCAAGCCTTAATTCATTGTCAGCTTTAGCTAACCTGATTCGTGCCCTGCAGGATCTGCAGACTGCATTATAATCTTCTTTAGATATGCCTCCCTCTTTCCATTTAATAAACATTTCTTTCTTTCTTTTTAGCATGTGTTTAAGTTCTGTGTTCATCCATCCTGGTTTCCATAAATGCTTCCCATTCTTCCTACTTTTCGGGATTGTTAACGATTGTGCTTTGAGAATCTCATTTTTAAAAATTTCCCATCCTTCCTGGACATTTTTGTCCTTAAGGACATCCAGCCATTGGATCCCTTCTATTCTCTTTCTGAGTCTCTTAAAATCTGCCTTTCTAAAATCTAACCTTGAAGTTTGAGTCTTCACATGTCTTCCTCCTCTAGTTATCCAAAATTCTATAATAGCATGATCGCTGCCTCCTAGGGTCCCAGCCACCTTTACCTCCTCAACCATTTCCTCCCTGTTTATAACGATTAGATCCAAAGTAGCAGATCCCCTTGTTTTCTCCCCTACCTTTTGGAAGATAAAGTTGTCAGCAAGAGAGAATAAGAATTTGCTTGACCTGTTAGTTTTACTTGAGAGAGATTCCCAACAAATGTCTGGATAGGTGAAATCTCCCATGACCACTACGTCATATTTTTTGGAGAACTTGGTCATTTGATACATAAAGAGTTCATCCATATCTTCAGCTTGCCCAGGTGGCCGGTAGTAAATGCCTACAATGGTGTCCTTTCCGTTGTTCTCTCCTTGTATTCTTACCCAAACAGTTTCCACAGAACTCCCAGTCTCTGAAGCTTCAATCTCTGTGCAGATATAATAGGCTATTCCGAGGGTGAGAGCTGGCTACAGAAATTCATAGAAGTCCCATTAGCCGGCCCTCACCTTTAATAAGCAATTCCGTGGTTGAGAGCTGGCTACAGAAATTCATAGAAGTCCTGACAGCCGGCCCTCACCTTTAATAAGCAATTCCGTGGTTGAGAGCTGGCTACAGAAATTCATAGTAGTCCCAGTAGCCGGCTATCACCTTTAATAAGCTATTTCGAGGGTGAGAGCTGGCTTCAGAAATTCATAGAAGTCCCAGTAGCCAGCTCTCACATTTAATAAGCTATTTCGAGGGTGAGAGCTGGCTTCAGAAATTCATAGAAGTCCCTTTAGCCGGCTCTCACATTTAATAAGCTATTCCGAGGGTGAGCACTGGCTACAGAAATTCATAGAAGTCCCGGTAGCCGGCTCTCACCTTTAATAAGCTATTCCGAGGGTGAGCACTGGCTACAGAAATTCATAGAAGTCCCGGTAGCCGACTCTCACCTTTAATAAGCTATTCCGAGGTTGAGAGCTGGCTACAGAAATTCATAGAAGTCCCAGTAGCCGGCTCTCACCTTTAATAAGCTATTCCGCGGGTGAGAGCTGGCTACAGAAATTCATAGACGTTCCAGTAGCCAGCTCCCACCTTTAATAAGCTATTCCGAGGGTGAGAGCTGGCTACAGAAATTCATAGAAGTCACAGTAGCCGGGTCTCACCTTTAATAAGCTATTCCGAGGGTGAGCGCTGGCTACAGAAATTCATAGAAATCCCAGTAGCCTTCTCTCACATTTAATAAGCTATTCCGAGGGTGAGAGCTGGCTACAGAAATTCATAATAGTCCCGGTAGCAGGCTCTCACCTTTAATAAGCTATTTCAGGAGTGAGAGCTGGCTACAGAATTTCATAGAAGTCACAGTAGCCAGCTCTCACCTTTCATATGCCATTCTGAGGTTGAGAGCTGGCTACAGAAATTCATAGAAGTCCCAGTAGCCAGCTCTCACCTTTAATAAGCTATTTCGAGGGTCAGAGCTGGCTACAGAAATTCATAGAAATCCCAGTAGCCGGCTCTCACCTTTAATAAGCTATTCCGAGGGTGAGAGCTGGCTACAGAAATTCATAGAAGTCCCGGTAGCCGGCCCTCACCTTTAATAAGCTATTTCGAGAGTGAGAGCTGGCTACAGAAATTCATAGAAGTCACGGTAGCCAGCTCTCACCTTTCATATGCCATTCTGAGGTTGAGAGCTGGCTACAGAAATTCATAGAAGTCCCAGTAGCCAGCTCTCACCTTTAATAAGCTATTTCGAGGGTCAGAGCTGGCTACAGAAATTCATAGAAATCCCGGTAGCCAGCTCTCACCTTTTATAAGCTATTTCGAGAGTGAGAGCTGGCTACAGAAATTCATAGAAGTCCCAGTAGCCGGCTCTCACCTTTTATAAGCTATTTCGAGAGTGAGAGCTGGCTACAGAAATTCATAGAAATCACGGTAGCCAGCTCTCACCTTTTATAAGCTATTTCGAGAGTGAAAGCTGGCTACAGAAATTCATAGAAATCCCAGTAGCCAGCTCTCATCTTTAATAAGCTATTCCGAGGGTGAGAGCTGGATACAGAAATTCATAGAAGTCCCAATAGCCAGCTCTCATCTTTAATAAGCTATTCCGAGGGTGAGAGCTGGCTACAGAAATTCATTGAAGTCCCGATAGCCAGTTCTCACCTTTACTAAGCTATTCCGAGGGTGAGAGCTGGCTACAGAAATTCATAGAAGTCCCAGTACCCGGCTCTCACCTTTAATAAGCTTTTTTGAGAGTGAAAGCTGGCTACAGAAATTCATAGAAGTCCCGGTAGCCAGCTCTCTGACAAGCCCAGGGGATGGGGGATGACTCGGTTACCCGGGCCTTTAGCCTTAAGGAGGTCGCGGTGGTCGGCTCCCGGGCCCGTACTCTGGGGTCTTGTGTCACCCTGGCCTGGATGCCACAAGTGTAATTAAAGCTGTGTCTGAGAGCAAGGGGGAGGTTCTCTAGTCAGGGGAACATTAGCACGCAGTACCTCCTGTCTCAGGCCAGTAGGGGGAGCAGGCTGCCCCTATAAAAGCTGGTGCTGGGGGCAGGGTTAGGGAGAACTTGAAGGCCTGTCTCAGGACTGAGACTTGTCGCAGAGCAGAGCAGGGACAGAAAGTTGTATTGCACCTAAGAGGAAGTGTGGCAGGAGGAGAGCCACAAGCCAGAGACAAGAGGCGAAGAGAGCCTGTCTTGGCAGAAAGAGGACTTAATTTACCAGACTTTGGTGTCTGAGGCTGGAAGGATTCCACATCCTCCAGCAGATAACCAGTCCGCAAGGGACTGTATATTCCTTGGCCTAAGAAGCCTGGAGGCCCTGCCACAACCGAAGGGACCAGCAAAGCCGTACAAGGCTGGGAGCAGAAAGGAACCCACGTCGCAGGCCATACAGGCGAGAATACACAGAAAGCTCGGAAACGTGGGCTGTCACCCTATAACGAGGAGATAGCCAGAAGGAGCACAGAAAGCACGGTAGGCCTACACCCTCACCCTGACCAGGGCCAATTTCCCCGTTGCTCTCAGACATCCAGGTCCCCTCCTAGCTGGGACTGTTTGTGGGTCAATTTACCTGTTCTAGTAAAGACCCTGGACTGCAACCTGTTGTCTGCGTGCTCCTTGCTCCTCCAGCACTATCAGCACTGGGACTCTCACTAGCATCACTCCCAACATCCACTACACTGCCTTGGGGCCGCACTCTTCCCGTGGGGAGTCACACCATCCCAGCCTCATACATCATCAGCCCCAGCGGTCTGCCTTGCAGCGGCGGTTCCTAATGACCGCAAATCCACGGGTGGCGTAGTCGGACATAAACATCAGCACATAACGGACTACCACTGGCCTGACCACCCTGAGCCACGGAACCGGGTTGCCACTACTACTCCCATCGTTCCCCTACTACCCGGATCCGAGTGCCCCACGGCCCAGGGCAGCTTTGGCGTAGTCTGCAGGATTGCAACTAACCCGCCACAAACGGGTATTGCGTGCCTGAAAGAGACTTTGCACTTACCTGAAAAGAGGTTTCCCGCCGTCCGGAGCCGTTTCCCGCCATTTCCAGCCGTCTCCCGCCATCTTCCATCGGTTCCCGCCATCTTCAGCCGTTTTCCCGCCATCAGACGCCATCTTCAGGATGCCGCGCGGGAAGAAGAGGTGCGTGGACGTCCAAAGCGCGCGAGACCCGAAGCTCCACCCCACGCACCGACGCTGCACAAGTTCCTGGAAGGGAGAGAGAGCGACGCTGACGTCATCAGGACGCGACGCAAGGTTCTCGTCCAGAGCAGCAGCAGCGGAGCCACGGCCTACAGAAGAGGATCGTCGGAAGGTAGGCCACGCTTAACTAGGGGGGAGGAAGATGTCGGATACAGAGGCACCCACTACCACCAACGCAGCTGCAGCAGCGGTGATGCCCTTTTCCCTGCCCTACATCCCTGGAGCGGCCTGGCTGCCCAAGTACTCAGGGGAGCCCCATGCCCTAACTGACTTTAAGGAAAGGCTGTACAGTTTGTTCCAGGTTTACCCCCTGACAGAGGAACAGAAGGTCAGCATATTGACCGGGCAGTTAACTGGCGCAGCCCAGAGGGAGGTAAAATCATGGCCCACTGAGGAGAAAAGGACTGTAAAGGGTATTTTTGGCCCGGCTGCGGGGTACCTTTGACACACGTACCTCCGCTGAGATTAAAATGAGGTTCTATGGATGTAAGCAGCGGGCACAGGACAGCATCAGAGACTATGCCCTAAATCTGCAGGAAGCCTTGAGGGCTATTCAACAAACTGACCCTGGCAGTGTGCAGGAAACGGATAAGCTGCTAACAGAACAATTCATAGAAGGTCTGCTGTCTGGCGCCCACAGGGCCCAACTGCGCCTCATGTTCTTTCAGAACCCCGACCTGACCTTTGGCCAATTTAAGGACAGGGCCATAAGGGTGCTCCGTGAATCTGTAACCAGTGGCGCTATAAACCCCCGGCGCCCTGCTCTCACCTACCACCGGGAGGCGGCACCCTCCTCTATGGACCCCGTGGGGGCTGATGCACAGGCCCTGAACCAAGTCCCGTCGAAAGACCTGCACCACCAAGTCCAGGAGCTGACCAGGAGCGTCGCGGCGTTGACCAGGACCGTCCAGGCGTTGCAAGTGGACTCGTCAAGACCCATCGAGCTGGCTTCAAGTCCGGAGGATGTCCTGTGGCGTCGACAGAGGAGGATCCCGTCATTCCGAGGGAGGCCCACAGACCTCTACGCAGAGGATGGACAGCCCATTTGCCGTCGATGCAACCAGCAAGGACACATTTCCAGGTACTGTAATTTAAACGGGTCCAACCTGGGGCAGAGGGCCAACCCCCAGGCATAAGATCACCAGGCCCTTACAATTGGCGTAATAAGTACGTTGGGGGGCGCCCGGTTTTACCTGTGGTGCTGGACGGTATCCCCATGAGTGCCTTGCTGGATACTGGGTCGCAAGTAACCACTATCCCTTATGTACTTTTTAAGCAGTATTGGACTGATGCTGATATCACACGGTATCCAGACAGTAACTTGAGCATCATCGCCAGTAATGGCTTACCCGTGCCGCAGATGGGGTTCAAGGAGATGACCATTAAAATTGGTAAAGTTGAACTACCGGCACAGGGAGTAATTATTGCGGACATTGACCGACATGAAAGTCACCCTAAAATAACTGTGGGTACTAACGTAATTGAAAATTGTCTTTCAGAGGTAATTGTAATTCTACAACAGGTGGCGGTGAATGCTAGTTCCAGCCAACAGAGAGTCCTCAACAAGGAGATAAAAGCCCTGGTGAGACGGCAGCAGGTAGAACTGTCTGGTGGTGAGATCGTTAGCGTAAGACTGAGTGACCCATTCCCCATTTCCATGCCTCCCAAAAGTGAAATGATGATCTGGTGTCGGACTGCAATCGGGTTGAGAGGTAGTGACTACCAAGCCATGGTAGAACCCGTGTACTCAGACAGCAGGCCCACCATTTTGACCGCCCGGGGGGTGGTTGATGTCCGTCATGGGAGGGTGCCCATCTGCATCCTCAACATTGGGGAGAGGAAAGTACACTTACCCAGGTACGCTACACTCGCCAAACTGTTTGTTGTCGAACACAAAGCTATCAGGGCCGTGGAACCCTTGCCTCCATCTCCACAGGCGGAGGGTAATGGCTCCCAGAAACAAAAGGAGGACTGGTGCCAGAAACTCCATGTGGGCGCTGACTCCACTCCCCTGCACCAAAAGCAAGGAGTCTACCAGGTGGTACAGGAGTACGAGAGAGTCTTTAGTAAGCACCCGCTAGACTTCGGCAGAGTAAAAGGGATAGAACACCACATCCCCACAGGGAGCCACCCACCAATAAAAGAGAGGCACAGACCTGTACCCCCTGCACATTATCAGAACGCAAAGGGCATGCTAAGAGAGATGAGAGAAGCTGGGGTCATTAGAGACAGCTGTAGCCCATGGGCAGCCCCCTTGATTCTGGTCAAAAAGAAAGACGACACCATGAGAATGTGCGTAGACTATAGACAAATCAACCGTATCACCCACAAAGACGCATACCCGCTGCCTAGAATAGAGGAGTCTTTAGCCGCACTAAAATCAGCTAACTTCTTTTCTACTTTGGACCTTACTAGCGGGTACTGGCAGATTCCTGTGGCAGAGGCTGACAAGGAGAAGACCGCCTTCACCACCCCGATGGGACTGAGTGAGTTCAACTGTATGCCCTTCGGGCTCTGCAATGCACCAGGGACCTTCCAGCGGCTGATGGAATGCTGTCTAGGGCACCGAAACTTCGAGACGGTCCTCCTTTACCTGGACGACTTGATCGTCTATTCGAAAACCGACGAGGACCATCTAAAGCACCTGGCCGAGGTGTTCGAAGCCCTGGCAGGCTATGGCCTGAAGGTGAAACCATCGAAGTGTCACCTGCTGAAACCAAAGGTCCAGTAACTAGGGCACGTGGTAAGTGCGGAAGGAGCAGCCCCCGACCCTGACAAGGTCACGGCAATCAAGAGCTGGCCAAGCCCCTCGAACATCAAAGAGATGAGACAGTTTCTCGGGTTGGTAGGCTACTACCGAAGGTTCATCCCCGGGTTCACTAAGATGGCAGCTCCTATGCAGGACCTCCTGATCGGACAGTCTAAGTCCAGAAGTCAAAAGCCACCCTTCAAGTGGGATAAACCGGAAGAGGAGTCCTTCCGCCAGTTGAAGATGGCCCTCACGGGGGATGAGATCCTGGCCTACCCTGATTATGGTCAGCCTTTCATTCTCCACACAGACGCCAGTAATGTGGGACTGGGAGCCGTACTGTTCCCAAAACCAACAGGGCAGAGAAAGGGTGATCGCGTACGCCAGCCGGAAGCTGAGGCCCACCGAGAGGAACCCGGAGAATTACAGCTCCTTCAAGCTAGAATTCTTGGCGGTGGTGTGGGCCGTGACGGAACACTTCAAGCATTACCTGGCCTCCGCAAAGTTCACCGTGTACACGGACAACAACCCGTTGACACACCTGGACAATGCAAGACTGGGTGCCCTAGAACAGCGGTGGATGGCCCGTCTCTCCAACTATGACTTCGTGATCAAGTACCGGGCCGGCAAAACCAATGCCAACGCTGACGCTCTATCAAGGATGCCTCACTTACCCGACGGAGGCGAAGACCCAGAAGAGCTGGAGGAGGTAGAACTCCCCGCGTTTCACCGGTATGGAGCCGCTCAACACTCCCACCGCGTGAAGGAGGAGGATCTAACAACCGTGATGATCAATCCCCTACCTCACCACAGCTGGGCCGAGACCGAAGATAGTGACCCTGCCATCCGCCTGGTGAAAGATCTGCTGACCCAGGAAGACGTTTGGTCTGAGGGGGCCATGTATGCCAGTATTTTGTCTGAGAAGGTCGTGAATACCAGGATTAGGTCTGATGGGGCCATGCATACCAGTATTGAGGGTGTGGGAGCCATACATGCCAGGATTGGGCCTGAGAGGCCCATGCATACCAGGACTGGATTTGAGGAGGCGATGCCTGCCAGGATTGCGTCTGAGGGGGCCATGTATGTCAGGATTGGGTCTGAGGGAGGCGTGCATACCAAGATTGGTATTGAGGGGGACGTGCATACCAGGATTGGTTCTGAGGGGTCAATGCATGCCAAGATTGGGTCTGAGGGGGCCAAGCATGCCAGGGTTGGATCAGACGGGGCCATGAATGCCAGAATTGGGTCTGAGGGGGCCATGCATGCCATGATTGGTCTGATTGGCCATGCATGCCAGGATTGCGTCTGAGAAGGAAGTGCATGCCAGAATTGGGTCTGAGGGAGCCATGCATATCAGGAATGGATCTGGGGGGGCTATACATGACAGGATTGCCTCTGAGGGGGCCATACATAACAGGATTGGGTCTGAGGGGGCCATGCATTCCAAGATTGGGTATGAAGGGTCCATGCACACCAGAAATGGGTCTGAGAGGGCCATGTATGCCAGGATAGGGTCTGAGGGGGGCATGCATGCCAGGATTAGGTCTGAGGGGGGCATGCATACCAGGAATGGGTCTGGAGATGCCATGCATGCCAGAATCGGGTCTAAGGGGTTCATGCATGCCAGTATTGAGTCTGTGGGGCCATGCATGCCAGGATTGGGTTTGAGACGGTCATGCATACCACGATTGGTACTGAAGGGGCCATGCATGCCAGGATTGGGTCTGAGGGAGCCATGCATACCAGGATTGGATCTGAGAGGTCCATGCATGTCAGAATTAGGTCTGGAGGGGCCATGCATGCCAGAATTGGGTATGAGGGGGAAGTGCATGCCATAATTGGCTCCGAGGGAGCCATGCATACTAGGAATGGATCTGAGGGGGTCATGCATTCCAGGATTGGGTCTACGTGGGCAATGCATGCCAGGATTGGTTCTGCAGGGGTCTTTGCATTCAAGGATTAGGTCTGAGGGGGCAATGCATGCCAGGATTTGGTCTGAGGGGGCCATGTATGCCAGGATTTTGTCTGAGAAGGCAGTGAAGACCAGGATTGGGTCTGACGGGGCCATGCATACCAGTATTGAGTCTGTGGTGGTCATGCATGCCAGGATTGGGCTTGAGAGGACCATGCATACCAGGATTGGATCTGAGGAGGCCATGCATGCCAGGATTGCGTCTGAGGGGGCCATGCATGCCAGTATTGAGTCTGAGGGGGACATGCATGTCAGGATTGGGTCTGAGGGGGCCTTGCATACCAGGAATAGGTCTTTGGGCCATGCTTGCCAGGATTAGGTCTGAGGGGGCCATGCATGTCAAAATTGTGTCTAAGGAGGTTATGCATGCCAGGATTGGATCTGAGGGGGCCATGCATGTCAGGATTCAGACTGAGGGTGTCATTCATACCAGAATTCGGTCCGGGATTTGCATGAATACCAGTATTGGGTCTGAGGGGGGCGAGCATACCAGGATTGGTTCTGAGGGGGACGTGCATAACAGGATTGGTTCTGAGGGGTCAATGCATGCCATGATTGGGTCTGAGAGGGCCATGCATGCCAGGATTGGATCAGAGGGGGCCATGAATTCCAGAATTGGGTCTGAGGGGGCCATGCATGCCATGATTGGTCTGATTGGCCATACATGCCAGGATTGGGTCTGAGAAGGAAGTGCATGCCAGAATTGGGTCTGAGGGAGCCATGCATACCAGGAATGGATCTGGGGGGGGCCATACATGACAGGACTGGCTCTGAGGGGGCCATATATAACAGTATTGGGTCTGAGGGGGCCATGTATTCCTAGATTGGATTTTTGGGGGTCATGCTTGCCCGTATTGACTTTGAGGGGGTGATGCATGCCAGAATTTGGTCTGAATGGGCCATGCATATCAGGAATGGGTCAGGGGGGCCATGTATGTCAGGATAGGGTCTTATTGGGTCAAGCATGCCAGTATTGAGTCTGTGGGGGCCATGCATGCCAGTATTGGGTCTGAGAGAACCATGATTGTCAGGATTGGGTCTGAGGGGGCCATGGATACCAGGATTGGGTCTGAGTGGGCCACGGATACCAGGATTGGGTCTGAGTGGGCCATGCATACCAGGATCGGGTCTGTTAGGTGAATGTATAACAGTATTGGGTCTGAAGGGGCCATACGTACCAGGATTGGGTCCAGGAGGTGCATGCTTATCAGTATTGGGTCTGAGGGCTCCATGCATACCAGGATTGGGTCTGAGAGGGCCATGGTTGCCAGTATTGGGTCTCAGGGTGCCATGCATGTCAGGATTGGGTCTGAGGGGGGCCATGCATGCCAGGATTGGACCTAAGGGGGCCATACATGCCAGGATTTGGTCTTAAGGTGCCATGCATACCAGGATTGGATCCGGGAGGTGCTTGCATACCAGTGTTGAGTATGAGGGGGTCATGCATTCCAGGATTGGTTCTGGGAGGGCCATGCAAGCCAGGATTGCGTCCGAGGGAGCCAAAGATGCCAGGTTTGGGTCTTAGGGGCCATGCATGCCAGAATTGAATCTGAGACGGCCATGCATACCAGGATTGGTACTGAGCTGGCCATGCATGCCAGGATTGGGTCTGAGGGAGTCAAGCATACCAGGAATGGATCTGATGGGGTTATGCATGCTAGGATTGGGTCTGAGGGGGCCATATATAACAGGATTGGTTCTGAGGGGGCCATGCATTCCAGGATTGGGTGTCAGGTGGCCATGCATTCCAGCATTGGGTATGAGGGGGCCATGCATGCCAGGATTGGGTTTGAGTGGAGTGCATGCCAGAATTTGGTCTGAGGGAGCCATGCATACCAGGATTGGGTCTGTTAGGTGAATGTATATCAGTATTGGGTCTGAGGGGGCCATGCATATCAGGATTGGGTCTGAAGGGGCCATGCATACCGGGATTGGGTCCAGGAGGTGCATGCTTACCAGTATTGGTTTTAAGGGGTCCATGCATACCAGGATTGGGTCTGTGAGGGCCATGGTTGCCAGTATTGGGTCTGAGGGGGGCATGCATGCCAGGATTGGATCAGAGGGGGCCATGAATGCCAGAATTGGGTCTAAGGGGGCCATGCATGCCATGATTGGTCTGATTGGCCATGCATGCCAGGATTGGGTCTGAGAAGGAAGTGCATGCCAGAATTGGGTCTGACGGAGCCATACATACCAGGAATGGATCTGGGGGGGGCATACATTACAGGATTGGCTCTGAGGGGGCCATACATAACAGGATTGGGTCTGATTGGACCACGCATTCCAAGATTGGATTTTTGGGGGTCATGTTTGCTAGTATTGAGTCTGAGGGGGCGATGTATGCCAGAATTTGGTCTGAATGGGTTATGCATATCAGGAATGGGTCAGGGGGGCCATGCATGTCAGGATAGGGTCTGATTGGGTCAAGCATGCCAGTATTGAGTCTGTGGGGGCCATGCATGCCAGTATTGGGTCTGAGAGGGACATAATTGACAGGATTGGGTCTGAGGGAGCCAAGCATACCAGGATTAGGTGTGAGGGGACCATACATTTAAAGATTGGGTCTGAGTGGGCCATGCATACCAAGATTGGGTCTGAGTGGGTCATGCATGCCAGGATTGGGTCTGAGTGGAGTGCATGCCAGAATTTGGTCTGAGGGAGCCATGCATACCAGGATCGGGTCTGTTAGGTGAATGTATATCACTATTGGGTCTGAGGGGGCCATGCATATCAGGATTGGGTCTGAAGGGGCCATGTGTACCAGGATTGTGTCCAGGAGGTGCATGCTTACCAGTATTGGTTCTGAGGGGTCCATGCATAACAGGATTGGATCTGAGAGGGCCATGGTAGCCAGTATTGGGTCTTAGGGGGCCATGCATGCCAGAATTGTGTCTGAGGGGGCCATGCATGCCAGGATTGCGTCTGAAGGGGGCCATGCATGCCAGGATTGAACCTGAGGGGCCATGCATGCCAGGATTTGGTCTTATGGTGCCATGCATACCAGGATTGGATCCGGGATGTGCTTGCATACCAGTATTGAGTATGAGGGGGCCATGCATTCCAGGATTGGGTCTGGGAGGGCCATGCATGCCAGGATTGCGTCAGAGGGAGCCAAAGATGCCAGGATTGGGTCTGAGGGGCCATGCATGCCAGAATTGGATCTAAGATGGCCATGCATACCAGGATTTGCACTGAGCTGGCCAAGCATGCCAGCATTGGGTCTGAGGGAGCCAAGCATACCAGGAACGGATTTGATGGGGTCATGCATGCTAGGATTGGGTCTGAGGGGGCCATACATAACAAGATTGGTTCTGAGGGGGCCATGCATGCCAGGATTGGGTGTCAGGGGGCCATGCATTCCAGCATTGGGTATGAGGGGCCCATGCATACCAGCATTGGGTCTGAGTGGGCCATGCATGCCAGGATTGGGTCTGAGTGAAGTGCATGCCAGAATTTGGTCTGAGGGAGCCATGCATACCAGGATTGGGTCTGTTAGGTGAATGTATATCAGTATTGGGTCTGAGGGGGCCATGCATACCAGGATTGTGTCTGAAGGGTCCATGCGTACCGGGATTGGGTCCAGGAGGTGCATGCTTACCAGTATTGGTTGTGAGGGGTCCATGCATAATAGGATTGGGTCTGAGAGGGCCATGGTTGCCAGTATTGAGTCTTAGGGGCCATGCATGCCAGAATTGGGTAAAAGGGGGCCATGCATGCCAAGATTTTGTCTGGGGGGGCCATGCATACCAGAATTGGGTCTGAGACGGTCTTGCATACCAGGATTGGTACTGAAGGGGCCATGCATGCCATGATTGGGTCTGAGGGAGCCATGCATACCAGTATTGGGTCTGAGGGGGCCATGCATGCCTGAATTGGGTCTGAGGGGGGCATGCATGCCACAATTGGGTCTGAGGGGGAAGTGCATGCCATAATTGGGTCTGAGGGAGCCATGCATACTAGGAATGGATCTGAGGGGGTCATGCATTCCTGGATTGGCTCTGAGGGGGCCATACATAAAAGGATTTTGTCTGAGGGGGCCATGCATTCCGGTATTAAGTCTACAGGGCAATGCATGCGAGGATTGGTTCTGCAGGGGTCTTGCATGCAAGAATTAGGTCTGAGGGGGCTATGCATGCCAGGATTTGGTCTAAGGGGACCATATATGCCAGGATTTTGTCTGAGAAGCCCGTGAAAACCAGGATTGGGTCTGAGGGGGTCATGCATACCAGTATTAAGTCTGTTGGGGCAATGCATGCCAGGATTAGGCCTGAGAGGCATATGCATGCCAGGATTGGATCTGAGGGGCAATGCTTGCCAATATTGGGTTTGAAGGGGCCATGCATACCAGGAATGGGTCTGGGGGGGGGGCCATGCATGCCAGGATAGGGTCTGAGGGGGCCATGCATGACAGGATTAGGTCTGAGAGGGCTATGCATGCCAGGATTGGGTCTGAGAGGCCCATGCATACCAGGAATGGGTCTGGAGGGGCCATGAATGACAGAATAGGGCCTGATGGAGGCATGAATGCCAGTATTGAGTCTGTGGGGGCCATGCATGCCAGGATTGGGTTTGAGACGGTCATGCATACCACGATTGGTTCTGAAGGGGCCATGCATGCGAGGATTGCGTCAGAGGGAAACATGCCTACCAGGATTGGATCTGAGGGGGCCATGCATGCCTGAATTGGGTCTGAGGGGGCCATGCATGCCAGAATTGGGTCTGAGGGAGCCATGCATACTAAGAATGGATCTGAGGGGGTCATGCATGTCTGGATTAGCTCTGAGGGGGCCATAGATAACAGGATTGGGTCTAAGGGGGCCATGCATTCCAGGATTGGTTCTGCGGGGGCCATGCTTGCCAGGATTGGGTCTGAGGTGGCCATGCATGCTAGGATTGGATCTGAGGGGGCCGTGCATGCCAGGATTCGGTCTGAGGGTGCCATTCATACCAGAATTGGGTCCGGGAGGTGCTTGAATACCAGTATTGGTCCTGAGGGGGGCATGCATACCAGGATTGATTCTGAGGGGGACGTGCATACCAGGTTTGGTTCTGAGGGGTCCATGCATGCCAATATTGAGTCTGTGGGGGCCATGCATGCCAGGATTGGTCCTGAGAGGCCATGCATACCAGGATTGGATCTGAGGGGGCCATGCATGTCATTATTGGGTCTGAGAAGGACAGGATTGTCAGGATTGGGTCTGAGGGGGCCAAGCATACCAGGATTAGGTCTGAGGGGGCCATGTATGCCAGGATTAGGTCTGAGAGAGCCATGCATGCCATGATTGGGTCTGAGGAGGCCATGCATGCCAGGATTGGGTCTGGGGGAGGTCATGCATGCCAGGATTGGACCTGAGGGGGCCATGCATGCCAGGATTCTGTCTGATGGTGCCATGCATACCAGGATTGGATCCGGGTGGTGCTTGCATACCAGTATTGGGTCTGAGGGGGCCATGCATGCCAGGATTGGGTCTGGGGGGGCTATGCATGCCAGGATTGGGTCAGAGGGAACCATAGATGCCGGTATTGGGTCTGAGGGGGCCATGCATGCCAGAATTGGGTCCAGGAGGTACATGCTTACCAGGATTGGATCTGAGGGGTCCATGCATACCAGGAATGGGTCTGAGTGGGCCATGATTGCCAGTATTGGGTCTGCGGGAGCCATGCATGCCAGAATGGAGTGTAAGGGGGCCATGCATGCCATGATTTTGTCTGAGTGGGCAATGCATGCCAGAATTGGGTCTGAGATGGTCATGCATACCAGGATTGGATCCGGGTGGTGCTTGCATACCATTATTGGGTCTGAGGGGGACATGCATGCCAGGATTGGGTCTGGGGGGCCATGCATGCCAGGATTGGGTCAGAGGGAGCCATAGATGGCAGTATTGGGTCTGAGGGGGCCATGCATGCCAGGATTGGGTCTGAGGGAGCCATGCATACCAGGATTGGATCTGAGGGGGCCATGCATGCCAGAATTGGGTCTGAAGGGGAAGTGCATGCCAGAATTGGGTCTGCGGGAGCCAAGCATACCATGAATGGATCTGAGGGGGTCGCGCATGCCAGGATAGGTTCTGAGGGGACTATACATAACATTATTGGTTCTGAGGGGGCCATGTACTCCAGCATTGGGTATGAGGGGGCCATGCATGCCATGATTGGGTCTGAGGGGAGTGCATGCCAGAATTGGGTCTGAGGGAGCCATGTATACCAGGATTGGGTCTGTTAGGTGGATGTATATCAGTATTGGGTCTGAGGGGGCCATGCATATCAGTATTGGGTCTGAAGAGGCCATGCATACCAGAATTGGATCTGAGGGAGCCATGCATGACTGAATTGGGTCTGAGGGGGCCATGCATGCCAGAATTTGGTCTGAGGTTGAAGTGCATGCCATAATTGGGTCTGTGGGAGCCATGCATACTAGGAATGGATCTGAGGAAGTCATGCATGCCTGGATTGGCTCTGAGGGGGCCATACATAACAGGATTGGGTCTGACGGGGACATGCATTTCAGGATTGGGTCTACAGGGGCAATGCATGCTAGGATTGGTTCTGAGGGGGTCTTGAATGCAAAGATTAGGTCTAAGGGGGCCATGCATGCCAGGATTTGGCCTAAGGGGACCATGTATGCCAGGATTTTGTCTGATAAGCTCGTGAATACCAGGATTGGGTCTGAGAGGGCCATGCATGCCAGGATTGGGTCTGGGGGGGCTATGCATGCCAGGATTGGGTCAGAGGGAACCATAGATGCCGGTATTGGGTCTGAGGGGGCCATGCATGCCAGAATTGGGTCCAGGAGGTACATGCTTACCAGGATTGGATCTGAGGGGTCCATGCATACCAGGAATGGGTCTGAGTGGGCCATGATTGCCAGTATTGGGTCTGCGGGAGCCATGCATGCCAGAATGGAGTGTAAGGGGGCCATGCATGCCATGATTTTGTCTGAGTGGGCAATGCATGCCAGAATTGGGTCTGAGATGGTCATGCATACCAGGATTGGATCCGGGTGGTGCTTGCATACCATTATTGGGTCTGAGGGGGACATGCATGCCAGGATTGGGTCTGGGGGGCCATGCATGCCAGGATTGGGTCAGAGGGAGCCATAGATGGCAGTATTGGGTCTGAGGGGGCCATGCATGCCAGGATTGGGTCTGAGGGAGCCATGCATACCAGGATTGGATCTGAGGGGGCCATGCATGCCAGAATTGGGTCTGAAGGGGAAGTGCATGCCAGAATTGGGTCTGCGGGAGCCAAGCATACCATGAATGGATCTGAGGGGGTCGCGCATGCCAGGATAGGTTCTGAGGGGACTATACATAACATTATTGGTTCTGAGGGGGCCATGTACTCCAGCATTGGGTATGAGGGGGCCATGCATGCCATGATTGGGTCTGAGGGGAGTGCATGCCAGAATTGGGTCTGAGGGAGCCATGTATACCAGGATTGGGTCTGTTAGGTGGATGTATATCAGTATTGGGTCTGAGGGGGCCATGCATATCAGTATTGGGTCTGAAGAGGCCATGCATACCAGAATTGGATCTGAGGGAGCCATGCATGACTGAATTGGGTCTGAGGGGGCCATGCATGCCAGAATTTGGTCTGAGGTTGAAGTGCATGCCATAATTGGGTCTGTGGGAGCCATGCATACTAGGAATGGATCTGAGGAAGTCATGCATGCCTGGATTGGCTCTGAGGGGGCCATACATAACAGGATTGGGTCTGACGGGGACATGCATTTCAGGATTGGGTCTACAGGGGCAATGCATGCTAGGATTGGTTCTGAGTGGGTCTTGAATGCAAAGATTAGGTCTAAGGGGGCCATGCATGCCAGGATTTGGCCTAAGGGGACCATGTATGCCAGGATTTTGTCTGATAAGCTCGTGAATACCAGGATTGGGTCTGAGAGGGCCATGCATACCAGTATTGAGTCTGTGGGGGCCATGCATGCCAGGATTGGGCCTGAGAGGCCCATGCATACCAGGATTGGATCTGAGGGAGCCAGGCATGACAGGATTCGGTCTGAGGGGGCCATGCATGCCAGTATTGGGTCTGATAGGGACATGCATATTAGGATTGGATCTAAGGGGACTATGCATACCAGGATTAGGTCTGAGGGGGTCATGCCTGCCAGGAGTGGGTATGGGGGGGCCATACATGCCAGGATTAGGTCTGAGGGGGCCATGCATGCCAGGATTGGGTCTGAGGGGGCCATGCATACCAGGAAAGGGTTCGGGGGGGCATGCATGCCAGGATTGTTTGAGAGGCCCATGCATACCAGGATTGGATCTGAGGAGGCCATGCATGCCAGGATTTGGTCTGAGGGGGCCATGTATGCCACGATTTTGTCTGAGGGGGCCATGCAAGCCAGAATTGGGTCTGAGATGGTCTTGCATACCAGGATTGGTACTGAAGGGGCCATGCATGCCATGATTCGATCTGCGGGAGCCATGCATACCACTATTGGGTCTGAGGGGGCCATGCATGCCTGAATTGGGTCTAAGGGGGGCATGCTTGCCCTAATTGGGTCTGAGGGAGCCATGCATACTAGGAATGGATCTGAGGGGGTCATGCATGCCTGGATTGGCTCTGTGGGGAGTGCATGCCAGAATTGGGTCTGAGGGAGCCATGTATACTGGGTCTATTGGGTATATTGGGTCTCTTAGATGAATGTGTATCAGTATTGGGTCTGAGGGGGCCATGCATATCAGTATTGGGTCTGAAGAGGCCATGCATACCAGAATTGGATCTGAGGGAGCCATGCATGACTGAATTGGGTCTGAGGGGGCCATGCATGCCAGAATTTGGTCTGAGGTTGAAGTGCATGCCATAATTGGGTCTGTGGGAGCCATGCATACTAGGAATGGATCTGAGGAAGTCATGCATGCCTGGATTGGCTCTGAGGGGGCCATACATAACAGGATTGGGTCTGACGGGGACATGCATTTCAGGATTGGGTCTACAGGGGCAATGCATGCTAGGATTGGTTCTGAGGGGGTCTTGAATGCAAAGATTAGGTCTAAGGGGGCCATGCATGCCAGGATTTGGCCTAAGGGGACCATGTATGCCAGGATTTTGTCTGATAAGCTCGTGAATACCAGGATTGGGTCTGAGAGGGCCATGCATACCAGTATTGAGTCTGTGGGGGCCATGCATGCCAGGATTGGGCCTGAGAGGCCCATGCATACCAGGATTGGATCTGAGGGAGCCAGGCATGACAGGATTCGGTCTGAGGGGGCCATGCATGCCAGTATTGGGTCTGATAGGGACATGCATATTAGGATTGGATCTAAGGGGACTATGCATACCAGGATTAGGTCTGAGGGGGTCATGCCTGCCAGGAGTGGGTATGGGGGGGGCCATACATGCCAGGATTAGGTCTGAGGGGGCCATGCATGCCAGGATTGGGTCTGAGGGGGCCATGCATACCAGGAAAGGGTTCGGGGGGGCATGCATGCCAGGATTGTTTGAGAGGCCCATGCATACCAGGATTGGATCTGAGGAGGCCATGCATGCCAGGATTTGGTCTGAGGGGGCCATGTATGCCACGATTTTGTCTGAGGGGGCCATGCAAGCCAGAATTGGGTCTGAGATGGTCTTGCATACCAGGATTGGTACTGAAGGGGCCATGCATGCCATGATTCGATCTGCGGGAGCCATGCATACCACTATTGGGTCTGAGGGGGCCATGCATGCCTGAATTGGGTCTAAGGGGGGCATGCTTGCCCTAATTGGGTCTGAGGGAGCCATGCATACTAGGAATGGATCTGAGGGGGTCATGCATGCCTGGATTGGCTCTGTGGGGAGTGCATGCCAGAATTGGGTCTGAGGGAGCCATGTATACTGGGTCTATTGGGTATATTGGGTCTCTTAGATGAATGTGTATCAGTATTGGGTCTGAGGGGGCCATGCATATCAGTATTGGGTCTGAAGAGGCCATACATACCAGAATTGGGTCCAGGAGGTGCATGTTTAACAGGATTGGTTCTGAGGGGTCCATGCATACCAGGAATGGGTCTGAGTGGGCCATGATTTCCAGTATTGGGTCTGAGGGGGCAATGCATGCCAGAATGGAGTGTAAGGGGGCCATGCATGCCATGATTTTGTCTGAGTGGGCCTTGCATGCCAGAATTGGGTCTGAGACGGTCATGCATACCAGGATTGGATCCGGGTGGTGCTTGCATACCAGTATTGGGTCTGAGGGGGCCATGCATGCCAGGATTGGGTCTGGGGGGGCCGTGCATGCCAGGATTGGGTCAGAGGGAGCCATAGATGCCAGTATTGGGTCTGTCGGGGCCATGCATGCCAGGATTGGGTCTGAGGGAGCCATGCATACCAGGATTGGATCTGAGGGGGCCATGCATGCCAGAATTGAGTCTGAGGGGGAAGTGCAAGCCAGATTTGGGTCTGCAGGAGCCAAGCATACCATGAATGGATCTGAGGGGGTCACGCATGCCAAGATAGGGTCTGTGGGGCCATACATAACATAATTGGTTCTGTGGGGGCCATGCCTTCCAGCATTGGGTATGAGGTGGCCATGCATACCAGGATTGGGTCTAAGTGGGCCATGCATGCGATGATTGGGTCTGAGGGGAGTGCATGCCAGAACTGGGTCTGAGGGAGCCATCTATACCAGGATTGGGTCTGTTAGGTGAATGTATATCAGTATTGGGTCTGAGGGGGCCATGCATATCAGTATTGGGTCTGAAGAGGCCATGCATACCAGTATTGGGTCTGAAGAGTCCATGCATACCAGAATTGGGTCCAGGAGGTGCATGCTCATTAGGATTAGTTCTGAGGGGTCCATGCATACCAGGAATGGGTCTGAGTGGGCCATGATTGCCAGTATTGGGTCTGAGGGGGCCATGCATGCCAGAATTGGGTGTAAGGGGGGCATGCATGCCAGTATTGAGTCTGTGGGGCCATGCTTGCCAGGATTGGGTTTGAGACGGTCATGCATACCAGGATTGGTACTGAAGGGGCCATGCATGCCAGGATTGGGTCTGATGGAGCCACGCATACCAGGATTGGATCTGAGGGGGCCATGCATGACTGAATTGGGTCTGAGGGGGCCATGCATGCCAGAATTGGGTCTGAGGGGGCAGTGCATGCCATAATTGGGTCTGTGGGAGCCATGCATACTAGGAATGGATCTGAGGGGGTCATGCATGCCTGGATTGGCTCTGAGGGGGGTATACATAACAGGATTGGGTCTGACGGGGACATGCATTCCAGGATTGGGTCTACATGGGCAATGCATGCTAGGATTGGTTCTGAGGGGGTCTTGAATGCAAAGATTATGTCTGAGGGGGCCATGCATGCCAGGATTTGGGCTAAGGGGGCCATGTATGCCATGATTTTGTCTGATAAGCCCGTGAATACCAGGATTGGGTCTAAGGGGGCCATGCATACCAGTATTGAGTCTGTGGAGGTCATGCATGCCAGGATTGGGCCTGAGAGGCCCATGCATACCAGTATTGCATCTGAGGGGGCCATGCATGCCAGGATTCGGTCTGAGGGGGCCATGCATGCCAGTATTGGGTCTGATAGGGACATGCATACCAGGATTGGGTATGGTGGTGCCATGCATGCCAGGATTAGGTCTGAGGGGGCCATGCATGCCAGGATTGGATCTGAGGGGGTCATGCATACCAGGAAAGGGTTCGGGGGGGCCATGAATGCGAGGATAGGGTCTGATGGGACCATGCATGACAGTATAGAGTCTGTGGGGGCCATGCATGCCAGGATTGTTTGAGATGCCCATGCATACCAGGATTGGATCTGAGGAGGCCATCCATTTCAGGATTGGGTCTGAGGTGTCCATGCATGCCAGGATTAGGCCTGAGGGGGCCATGCATGTCAGGATTGGGTCTGAGGGGGTCATGCATGCCACATTTGGGTCAGTGGGAGTCAAGCATACCATAATTCGGTCTGTTAGGTGAATGTATATCAGTATTGGGTGTGAGGGGGCCATGCATATCAGGGTTGGTGGGGTCTGAAGGGACCATATATAATCCTTTATCTGAAACCCATTATATTTCAAGGGTCTTAAACGCATCGCGGAGATCAACACTGGCCTACAATTTCCATTAATTCAGCGCAAGTCATTTTTTAATGTGAGACTGTGAGAGTGAGGGCCATATATGGCACATACTATCAATGTCTCACACTAAAAATTTACAAGGTTTCTGCATCTCTTGGAAGCAAAAACTCACATTTTTTCAGCAGTGTTTTTGCTGCCAAGAGATACAGAAACCATGCAGAAATTTCTGCAATCAAATACGTCTGGCATGTCACATCGCTATGTGCACACGTTGAGTATTTGACTGCAGATATTTCTGCAAGGTTTCTGCATCTCTTGGCAGCAAAAATGCGGCAAACAAGTGAGAGGAATGCTCTCTGCCTCTATGTGCATATGAGAGCCTGTAAATAAAATTTTCATGGGATGATTTGTCAGTCTATCACCAACCTCACAGGGTCACTTAGACACCTACAGGGCCACAAAGCCTCCTCTAGGGCCACTCAGCCTCCTCTAGTGCCACACAGCTTCCTCTAGTGCTGCACTGCCTCCTCTAGGGCCGCACAGTCTTCTCTAGGGCCGCACTACCTAATACGGGGTCGCACAGCCTAAAACAGGGCCACACAGACTAATACAGGACTACATAGCTTGCTACATGGCTACACAGCCTCCTACTGGGCCACACAGGCTCCTGCAGGGCCGCGTAAGGTATTATGGCATTCACTCTCACAGTCTCATACTTAGCAATGGCCCGGTAGGGGTGCCTCGCTTCTTGGGGCACTGCTCCTCAGGGAAATGACGTACATACACAAGTGAGGAGTCCCTTGAAAGGGGAGAGCGAGTGATACAAAGTGCATATCTACGATTTTCGATTGAACCTTCAGAACCGGAGCAAACGGTACCGAATTTATACATGTCTGGTACTGGAACCACTCTGACTATTAACAAGTGCCACCCCTCATTGTGTAGGTCTACTTGAGGTCTGTACACACTGTAAGTTTGGACCATCTTGGACCTTCACAAGCCGAGATATCAGCACTGGAAAGTGAGTAACCAATTTAGTAGACATGGGCCGCCTGGGCAGAGGGGGGTCACGGCTCTCGGAGCGCTGCTCCTCGGTACAAGGTGCCTCTCACTCAGGAGATGAAACCCTTGAAAGCTGATGGTCCAATCTACAGAACGTATATTTCAAGTTGTTTATTGGACTCACGGTTCCGGAGAAATCCAGGTTAAAGTGAGATAGGGAAACGCCATTCATTCCTCCAATTGACTTAACATGGTGCTGGGGGTGCTCTCTTCCCCAAGCTACCAGAAACCGCAGGAGTGTTCAATGAAAAAGCTGCATAGTGCGTATTGAAGCCAAGAGGATTATCTAAAAAAATGTCTGTCCGTTTGCAGTCTGCTCCTTTAGTGCCTGAGATCTGCTTCCCAAATTCAGAGGAGCGTTTTCAGATGCAGATCTTTAGTGTGAGACTTTGATATTATGTGCCATATACAGCACTCACTCTCACAGTATGACCTTGGTAAAAGCTTCCATCCAGACTTTTTGATGCCGCTCGTGGCGCGCGATCCCGTCGGCCCTGCGATGAGACGACCACCTCCGGAATTTGGATTTGCGCCTCGGCGTCCGCTCTACGGTTCATCACCTCTGTGACGGCCACGTGGCTGAGCTTGAGGCTGGTATCGCGAGCGCCATGGTCTTACACCGTGCCGGATGCAACGGGAATGTCTTTGCATGAAAGACATTTTTCGGAGTCAATCTGCTATAGCCAGCTTTCACTCCAACCTTTTGACACCCGTAGCCAGCTTTCACTCAACGACTTGACCGCAGAACGACGTAATGTTCGCCAATCTGAGACTCAAGTGAGGCAGGAAGCCTTGATGCAGACGCTGTGTCGATACGACGCTGTTAAGGCTCTGAAAAGGCTCGTGAGAAATGTGTGGCTATCGGGCCCAAATAGATGGCTTGTTGTCCAGCTTTCATCTGCTTGAAATTGAACACCAGGTGGCATCTGTGCTTTAAAAATCATTCAATAATTGTTAGGCATAGTTCAGCTGCATTTCTACAAATTGAACACCAGGTGGCATCTGTGCTTTAAAAATCATTCAATAATTGTTAGGCATAGTTCAGCTGCATTTCTGGAAATTGAACACCAGGTGGCATCTGTGCATTAAAAATCATTCAATAATTGTTAGACATAGTTCAGCTGCATTTCTGCAAATTGAACACCAGGTGGCATCTGTGCTTTAAAAATCATTCAATAATTGTTAGGCATAGTTCAGCTGCATTTCTACAAATTGAACACCGGATGGCATCTGTGCTTTAAAAATCATTCAATAATTGTTAGGCATAGTTCAGCTGCATTTCTTGAAATTGAACACCAGGTGGCATCTGTGCTTTAAAAATCATTCAATAATTGTTAGGCATAGTTCAGCTGCATTTCTGCAAATTGAACACCAGGTGGCATATGTGCTTTAAAAATCATTCAATAATTTTTAGGCATAGTTCAGCTGCATTTCTACAAATTGAACACCGGATGGCATCTGTGCTTTAAAAATCATTCAATAATTGTTAGGATTAGTTCAGCTGTATTTCTGCAAATTGAACACCAGGTGGCATCTGTGCTTTAAAAATCATTCAATAATTGTTAGGATTAGTTCAGCTGCATTTCTGCAAATTGAACACCGGATGGCAGCTGTGCTTTAAAAATCATTCAATAATTGTTAGGCATAGTTCAGCTGCATTTATAGAAATTGAACACCGGATGGCATCTGTGCTTTAAAAATCATTCAATAATCGTTAGGCATAGTTCAGCTGCATTTCTACAAATTGAACACCAGGTGGCATCTGTGCTTTAAAAATCATTCAATAATTGTTAGGATCAGTTCAGCTGCATTTCTGCAAATTGAACACCGGATGGCAGCTGTGCTTTAAAAATCATTCAATAATTGTTAGGCATAGTTCAGCTGCATTTCTGCAAATTGAACACCAGGTGGCATCTGTGCTTTAAAAATCATTCAATAATTGTTAGGCATAGTTCAGCTGCATTTCTACAAATTGAACACCGGGTGGCATCTGTGCTTTAAAAATCATTCAATAATTGTTAGGATTAGTTCAGCTGCATTTCTGCAAATTGAACACCAGGTGGCATCTGTGCTTTAAAAATCATTCAATAATTGTTAGGCATAGTTCACCTGCATTTCAGCAAATTGAACACCAGGTGGCATCTGTGCTTTAAAAATCATTCAATAATTGTTAGGCATAGTTCAGCTGCATTTCTGCAAATTGAACACCGGATGGCAGCTGTGCTTTAAAAATCATTCAATAATTGTTAGCCATAGTTCAGCTGCATTTCTGCAAATTGAACACCGGATGGCAGCTGTGCATTTAAAATCATTCAATAATTGTAAGGCTTAGTTCAGCTACATTTCTGCAAATTGAACACCAGGTGGCATCGATGCTTTAAAAATCATTCAATAATTGTTAGGCATAGTTCAGCTGCATTTCTGTAAATTGAACATCGGATGGCATCTGTGCTTTAAAAATCATTCAATAATTGTTAGGATTAGTTCAGCTGCATTTCTGCAAATTGAACACCAGGTGGCATCTGTGCTGTAAAAATCATTCAATAATTGTTAGGCATAGTTCAGCTGCATTTCTGCAAATTGAACACCAGGTGGCATCTGTGCTTTAAAAATCATTCAATAATTGTTAGGCATAGTTCAGCTGCATTTCAGCAAATTGAACACCGGATGGCAGATTTGCTTTAAAAATCATTCAATAATTGTTAGGCATAGTTCAGCTGCATTTCTGTAAATTGAACACCAGGTGGCATCTGTGCTTTAAAAATCATTCAATAATTGTTAGACATAGTTCAGCTGCATTTCTGCAAATTGAACACCGGATGGCAACTGAGCTTTAAAAATCATTCAATAATTGTTAGGCATAGTTCAGCTGCATTTCTGCAAATTGAACACCAGGTGGCATCTGTGCTTTAAAAATCATTCAATAATTGTCAGGCATAGTTCAGCTGCATTTCTGTAAATTGAACACCAGGTGGCATCTGTGCTTTAAAAATCATTCAATAATTGTTAGGCATAGTTCAGCTGCATTTCTGTAAATTGAACACTAGGTGGCATCGGTGCTTTAAAAGTCATTCAATAATTGTAAGGCATAATTCAACTGCATTTCTGCAAATTGAACACCAGGTGGCATCTGTGCTTTAAAAATCATTCAATATTTGTTAGGCATAGTTCAGCTGTATTTCTGCAAATTGAACACCAGGTGGCATCTGTGCTTTAAAATTCATTCAATATTTGCAAGGCATAGTTCAGCTGTATTTCTGGAAATTGAACACCAGGTGGCATCTGTACTTTAAAAATCATTCAATAATTGTTAGGCATAGTTCAGCTGCATTTCTACAAATTGAACATCGGATGGCATCTGTGCTTTAAAAATCATTCAATAATTGTTAGGATTACTTCAGCTGCATTTCTGCAAATTGAACACGAGGTGGCATCTGTGCTTTAAAAATCATTCAATAATTGTTAGGCATAGTTCAGCTGCATTTCTGCAAATTGAACACCAGGTGGCATCTGTGCTTTAAAAATCATTCAATAATTGTTAGGCATAGTTCAGCTGCATTTCTGCAAATTGAACACCGGATGGCAGCTGTGCTTTAAAAATCATTCAATAATTGTTAGGCATAGTTCAGCTGCATTTCTGTAAATTGAACACCAGGTGGCATCTGTGCTTTAAAAATCATTCAATAATTGTTAGGCATAGTTCAGCTGCATTTCTACAAATTGAACACCGGATGGCATCTGTGCTTTAAAAATCATCCAATAATTGTTACGCATAGTTCAGCTGCATTTCTGCAAATTGAACACAAGGTGGCATCTGTGCTATAAAAATCATTCAATAATTGTTAGGCATAGTTCAGCTGCATTTCTACAAATTGAACACCGGATGGCATCTGTGCTTTAAAAATCATTCAATAATTGTTAGGCATAGTTCAGCTGCATTTCTTGAAATTGAACACCAGGTGGCATCTGTGCTTTAAAAATCATTCAATAATTGTTAGGCATAGTTCAGCTGCATTTCTGCAAATTGAACACCAGGTGGCATCTGTGCTTTAAAAATCATTCAATAATTGTTAGGCATAGTTCAGCTGCATTTCTGCAAATTGAACACCAGATGGCAGCTGTGCTTTAAAAATCATTCAATAATTGTTAGGCATAGTTCAGCTGCATTTCTGCAAATTGAACACCAGGTGGCATCTGTGCTTTAAAAATCATTCAATAATTGTTAGGCATAGTTCAGCTGCATTTCTACAAATTGAACACCGGATGGCATCTGTGCTTTAAAAATCATTCAATAATTGTTAGGCATAGTTCAGCTGCATTTCTGCAAATTGAACACCAGGTGGCATCTGTGCTTTAAAAATCATTCAATAATTGTTAGGCATAGTTCAGCTGCATTTCTGTAAATTGAACACCAGGTGGCATCTGTGCTTTAAAAATCATTCAATAATTGTTAGGCATAGTTCAGCTGCATTTCTGTAAATTGAACACTAGGAGGCATCTGTGCTTTAAAAGTCATTCAATAATTGTTAGGCATAATTCAGCTGCATTTCTGCAAATTGAACACCAGGTGGCATCTGTGCTTTAAAAATCATTCAATATTTGTTAGGCATAGTTCAGCTGTATTTCTGCAAATTGAACACCAGGTGGCATCTGTGCTTTAAAATTCATTCAATATTTGCAAGGCATAGTTCAGCTGTATTTCTGCAAATTGAACACCAGGTGGCATCTGTACTTTAAAAATCATTCAATAATTGTTAGGCATAGTTCAGCTGCATTTATGTAAATTGAACACTAGGTGGCATCTGTGCTTTAAAAGTCATTCAATAATTGTTAGGCATAATTCAGCTGCATTTCTGCAAATTGAACACCAGGTGGCATTTGTGCTTTAAAAATCATTCAATATTTGTTAGGCATAGTTCAGCTGCATTTCTGCAAATTGAACACCAGGTGGCATCTGTGCTTTAAAAATCATTCAATAATTGTTAGGCATAGTTCAGCTGCATTTCTACAAATTGAACACCGGATGGCATCTGTGCTTTAAAAATCATTCAATAATTGTTAGGATTAGTTCAGCTGCATTTCTGCAAATTGAACACCAGGTGGCATCTGTGCTTTAAAAATCATTCAATAATTGTTAGGCATAGTTCAGCTGCATTTCTGCAAATTGAACACCGGATGGCAGCTGTGCTTTAAAAATCATTCAATAATTGTTAGGCATAGTTCAGCTGCATTTATACAAATTGAACACCGGATGGCATCTGTGCTTTAAAAATCATTCAATAATTGTTAGGCATAGTTCAGCTGCATTTCTACAAATTGAACACCGGATGGCATCTGTGCTTTAAAAATCATTCAATAATTGTTAGGCATAGTTCAGCTGCATTTCTGCAAATTGAACACCAGGTGGCATCTGTGCTTTAAAAATCATTCAATAACTGTTAGGATTAGTTCAGCTGCATTTCTGCAAATTGAACACCGGATGGCAGCTGTGCTTTAAAAATCATTCAATAATTGTTAGGCATAGTTCAGCTGCATTTCTGCAAATTGAACACCGGATGGCAGCTGTGCTTTAAAAATCATTCAATAATTGATAGGCATAGTTCAGCTGCATTTCTGCAAATTGAACACCAGGTGGCATCTGTGCTTTCAATAATTGTTAGGCATAGTTCAGCTGCATTTCTACAAATTGAACACCGGATGGCATCTGTACTTTAAAAATCATTCAATAATTAATAGGATTAGTTCAGCTGCATTTCTGCAAATTGAACACCAGGTGGCATCTGTGCTTTAAAAATCATTCAATAATTGTTAGACATAGTTCAGCTGCATTTCAGCAAATTGAACACCAGGTGGCATCTGTGCTTTAAAAATCATTCAATAATTGTTAGGCATAGTTCAACTGAATTTCTGCAAATTGAACACCGGATGGCAGCTGTGCTTTAAAAATCATTCAATAATTGTTAGCCATAGTTTAGATGCATTTCTGCAAATTGAACACCGGATGGCAGCTGTGCTTTAAAAATCATTCAATAATTGTTAGGCTTAGTTCAGCTACATTTCTGCAAATTGAACACCAGGTGGCATCGGTGCTTTAAAAATCATTCAATAATTGTTAGGCATAGTTCAGCTGCATTTCTACAAATTGAACACCGGATGGCATCTGTGCTTTAAAAATCATTCAATAATTGTTAGGATTAGTAAAGCTGCATTTCTGCAAATTGAACACCAGGTGGCATCTGTGCTTTAAAAATCATTCAATAATTGTTAGGCATAGTTCAGCTGCATTTCTGCAAATTGAACACCGGATGGCAGCTGTGCTTTAAAAATCATTCAATAATTGTTAGGCAGAGTTCAGCTGCATTTCTGTAAATTGAACACCAGGTGGCATCTGTGCTTTAAAAATCATTCAATAATTGTTAGACATAGTTCAGCTGCATTTCTGCAAATTGAACACCGGATGGCAGCTGAGCTTTAAAAATCATTCAATAATTGTTAGGCATAGTTCAGCTGCATTTCTGCAAATTGAACACCAGGTGGCATCTGTGCTTTAAAAATCATTCAATAATTGTTAGGCATAGTTCAGCTGCATTTCTGTAAATTGAACACCAGGTGGCATCTGTGCTTTAAAAGTCATTCAATAATTGTTAGGCATAGTTCAGCTGCATTTCTGTAAATTGAACACTAGGAGGCATCTGTGCTTTAAAAGTCATTCAATAATTGTTAGGCATAATTCAGCTGCATTTCTGCAAATTGAACACCAGGTGGCATCTGTGCTTTAAAAATCATTCAATATTTGTTAGGCATAGTTCAGCTGTATTTCTGCAAATTGAACACCAGGTGGCATCTGTGCTTTAAAATTCATTCAATATTTGCAAGGCATAGTTCAGCTGTATTTCTGCAAATTGAACACCAGGTGGCATCTGTACTTTAAAAATCATTCAATAATTGTTAGGCATAGTTCAGCTGCATTTATGTAAATTGAACACTAGGTGGCATCTGTGCTTTAAAAGTCATTCAATAATTGTTAGGCATAATTCAGCTGCATTTCTGCAAATTGAACACCAGGTGGCATTTGTGCTTTAAAAATCATTCAATATTTGTTAGGCATAGTTCAGCTGTATTTCTGCAAATTGAACACCAGGTGGCATCTGTGCTTTAAAATTCATTCAATATTTGCAAGGCATAGTTCAGCTGCATTTCTGCAAATTGAACACCAGGTGGCATCTGTGCTTTAAAAATCATTCAATAATTGTTAGGCTGAGTTCAGCTGCATTTCTGCAAATTGAACACCAGGTGGCATCTGTGCTTTAAAAATCATTCAATAATTGTTAGGCATAGTTCAGCTGCATTTCTGCAAATTGAACACCAGGTGGCATCTGTTCTTTAAAAATCATTTAATAATTGTTAGGATTAGTTCAGCTGCATTTCTGCAAATTGAACACCAGGTGGCATCTGTGCTTTAAAAATCATTCAATAATTGTTAGGCATAGTTCAGCTGCATTTCTGCAAATTGAACACCAGGTGGCATCTGTGCTTTAAAAATCATTCAATAATTGTTAGGCATAGTTCAGCTGCATTTCTCTAAATTGAACACCAGGTGGCATCTGTGCTTTAAAAATCATTCAATAATTGTTAGGCATAGTTCAGCTGCATTTCTGTAAATTGAACACTAGGTGGCATCTGTGCTTTAAAAGTCATTCAATAATTGTTAGGCATAATTCAGCTGCATTTCTGCAAATTGAACACCAGGTGGCATCTGTGCTTTAAAAATCATTCAATATTTGTTAGGCTTAGTTCAGCTGTATTTCTGCAAATTGAACACCAGGTGGCATCTGTGCTTTAAAATTCATTCAATATTTGCAAGGCATAGTTCAGCTGTATTTCTGCAAATTGATCACCAGGTGGCATCTGTACTTTAAAAATCATTCAATAATTGTTAGGCATAGTTCAGCTGCATTTCTACAAATTGAACACCGGATGGCATCTGTGCTTTAAAAATCATTCAATAATTGTTAGGATTACTTCACCTGCATTTCTGCAAATTGAACACCAGGTGGCATCTGTGCTTTAAAAATCATTCAATAATTGTTAGGCTGAGTTCAGCTGCATTTCTGCAAATTGAACACCAGGTGGCATCTGTGCTTTAAAAATCATTCAATAATTGTTAGGCATAGTTCAGCTGCATTTCTGCAAATTGAACACCAGGTGGCATCTGTGCTTTAAAAATCATTCAATAATTGTTAGGCATAGTTCAGCTGCATTTCTGGAAATTGAACACCAGGTGGCATCTGTGCTTTAAAAATCATTCAATAATTGTTAGGCTTAGTTCAGCTGCATTTCTGGAAATTGAACACCAGGTGGCAGCTGTGCTTTAAAAATCAATCAATAATTGTTAGACATAGTTCAGCTGCATTTCTGCAAATTGAACACCAGGTGGCATCTGTGCTTTAAAAATCATTCAATAATTGTTAGGCTTAGTTCAGCTGTATTTCAGCAAATTGAACAGCGGATGGCAGCAGAGCTTGAAAAATCATTCAATAATTGTTAGGCATAGTTCAGCTGCATTTCTGTAAATTGAACACCAGGTGGCATCTGTGCTTTAAAAATCATTCAATAATTGTTAGACATAGTTCAGCTGCATTTCTGCAAATTGAACACCAGGTGGCATCTGTGCTTTAAAAATCATTCAATAATTGTTAGGCATAGTTCAGCTGCATTTCTACAAATTGAACACCGGATGGCATCTGTGCTTTAAAAATCATTCAATAATTGTTAGGCATAGTTCAGCTGCATTTCTGCAAATTGAACACAAGGTGGCATCTGTGCTATAAAAATCATTCAATAATTGTTAGGCATAGTTCAGCTGCATTTCTACAAATTGAACACCGGATGGCATCTGTGCTTTAAAAATCATTCAATAATTGTTAGGCATAGTTCAGCTGCATTTCTTGAAATTGAACACCAGGTGGCATCTGTGCTTTAAAAATCATTCAATAATTGTTAGCCATAGTTCAGCTGCATTTCTGCAAATTGAACACCAGGTGGCATCTGTGCTTTAAAAATCATTCAATAATTGTTAGGCATAGTTCAGCTGCATTTCTGCAAATTGAACACCAGATGGCAGCTGTGCTTTAAAAATCATTCAATAATTGTTAGGCATAGTTCAGCTGCATTTCTGCAAATTGAACACCAGGTGGCATCTGTGCTTTAAAAATCATTCAATAATTGTTAGGCATAGTTCAGCTGCATTTCTACAAATTGAACACCGGATGGCATCTGTGCTTTAAAAATCATTCAATAATTGTTAGGATTAGTTCAGCTACATTTCTGCAAATTGAACACCAGGTGGCATCTGTCCTTTAAAAATCATTAAATAATTGTTAGGCATAGTTCAGCTGCATTTCTGCAAATTGAACACCGGATGGCAGCTGTGCTTTAAAAATCATTCAATAATTGTTACGCATAGTTCAGCTGCATTTATACAAATTGAACACCGGATGGCATCTCTGCTTTAAAAATCATTCTATAATTGTTAGGCATAGTTCAGCTGCATTTCTACAAATTGAACACCGGATGTCATCTGTGCTTTAAAAATCATTCAATAATTGTTAGGCTGAGTTCAGCTGCATTTCTGCAAATTGAACACCAGGTGGCATCTGTGCTTTAAAAATCATTCAATAACTGTTAGGATTAGTTCAGCTGCATTTCTGCAAATTGAACACCGGATGGCAGCTGTGCTTTAAAAATCATTCAATAATTGTTAGGCATAGTTCAGCTGCATTTCTGCAAATTGAACACCGGATGGCAGCTGTGCTTTAAAAATCATTCAATAATTGATAGGCATAGTTCAGCTGCATTTCTGCAAATTGAACACCAGGTGGCATCTGTGCTTTAAAAATCATTCAATAATTGTTAGGCATAGTTCAGCTGCATTTCTACAAATTGAACACCGGATGGCATCTGTGCTTTAAAAATCATTCAATAATTAATAGGATTAGTTCAGCTGCATTTCTGCAAATTGAACACCAGGTGGCATCTGTGCTTTAAAAATCATTCAATAATTGTTAGGCATAGTTCAGCTGCATTTCAGCAAATTGAACACCAGGTGGCATCTGTGCTTTAAAAATCATTCAATAATTGTTAGGCATAGTTCAGCTGCATTTCTGCAAATTGAACACCGGATGGCAGCTGTGCTTTAAAAATCATTCAATAATTGTTAGCCATAGTTTAGATGCATTTCTGCAAATTGAACACCGGATGGCAGCTGTGCTTTAAAAATCATTCAATAATTGTTAGGCTTAGTTCAGCTACATTTCTGCAAATTGAACACCAGGTGGCATCGGTGCTTTAAAAATCATTCAATAATTGTTAGGCATAGTTCAGCTGCATTTCTACAAAATGAACACCGGATGGCATCTGTGCTTTAAAAATCATTCAATAATTGTTAGGATTAGTAAAGCTGCATTTCTGCAAATTGAACACCAGGTGGCATCTGTGCTTTAAAAATCATTCAATAATTGTTAGGCATAGTTCAGCTGCATTTCTGCAAATTGAACACCGGATGGCAGCTGTGCTTTAAAAATCATTCAATAATTGTTAGGCATAGTTCAGCTGCATTTCTGCAAATTGAACACCAGGTGGCATCTGTGCTTTAAAAATCATTCAATAATTGTTAGGCATAGTTCAGCTGCATTTCTGTAAATTGAACACCAGGTGGCATCTGTGCTTTAAAAATCATTCAATAATTGTTAGGCATAGTTCAGCTGCATTTCTGTAAATTGAATACTAGGTGGCATCTGTGCTTTAAAAGTCATTCAATAATTGTTAGGCATAATTCAGCTGCATTTCTGCAAATTGAACACCAGGTGGCATCTGTGCTTTAAAAATCATTCAATATTTGTTAGGCATAGTTCAGCTGTATTTCTGCAAATTGAACACCAGGTGGCATCTGTGCTTTAAAATTCATTCAATATTTGCAAGGCATAGTTCAGCTGTAATTCTGCAAATTGAACACCAGGTGGCATCTGTACTTTAAAAATCATTCAATAATTGTTAGGCATAGTTCAACTTCATTTCTTGAAATTGAACACCAGGTGGCAGCTGTGCTTTAAAAATCATTCAATAATTGTTAGGCATAGTTCAGCTGCATTTCTGTAAATTGAACACCAGGTGGCATCTGTGCTTTAAAAATCATTCAATAATTGTTAGGCATAGTTCAGCTGCATTTATGTAAATTGAACACTAGGTGGCATCTGTGCTTTAAAAGTCATTCAATAATTGTTAGGCATAATTCAGCTGCATTTCTGGAAATTGAACACCAGGTGGCATCTGTGCTTTAAAAATCATTCAATATTTGTTAGGCATAGTTCAGCTGTATTTCTGCAAATTGAACACCAGGTGGCATCTGTGCTTTAAAATTCATTCAATATTTGCAAGGCATAGTTCAGCTGTATTTCTGCAAATTGTACACCAGGTGGCATCTGTACTTTAAAAATCATTCAATAATTGTTAGGCATAGTTCAGCTGCATTTCTGCAAATTGAACACCAGGTGGCATCTGTGCTTTAAAAATCATTCAATAATTGTTAGGCTGAGTTCAGCTGCATTTCTGCAAATTGAACACCAGGTGGCATCTGTGCTTTAAAAATCATTCAATAATTGTTAGGCATAGTTCAGCTGCATTTCTGCAAATTGAACACCAGGTGGCATCTGTGCTTTAAAAATCATTCAATAATTGTTATGATTAGTTCAGCTGCATTTCTGCAAATTGAACACCAGGTGGCATCTGTGCTTTAAAAATCATTCAATAATTGTTAGGCATAGTTCAGCTGCATTTCTGCAAATTGAACACCAGGTGGCATCTGTGCTTTAAAAATCATTCAATAATTGTTAGGCGTAGTTCAGCTGCATTTCTGTAAATTGAACACCAGGTGGCATCTGTGCTTTAAAAATCATTCAATAATTGTTAGGCATAGTTCAGCTGCATTTCTGTAAAATGAACACTAGGTGGCATCTGTGCTTTAAAAGTCCTTCAATAATTGTTAGGCATAATTCAGCTGCATTTCTGCAAATTGAACACCAGGTGGCATCTGTGCTTTAAAAATCATTCAATATTTGTTAGGCATAGTTCAGCTGTATTTCTGCAAATTGAACACCAGGTGGCATCTGTGCTTTAAAATTCATTCAATATTTGCAAGGCATAGTTCAGCTGTATTTCTGCAAATTGAACACTAGGTGGCATCTGTACTTTAAAAATCATTCAATAATTGTTAGGCATAGTTCAGCTGCATTTCTACAAATTGAACACCGGATGGCATCTGTGCTTTAAAAATCATTCAATAATTGTTAGGATTACTTCACCAGCATTTCTGCAAATTGAACACCAGGTGGCATCTGTGCTTTAAAAATCATTCAATAATTGTTAGGCTGAGTTCAGCTGCATTTCTGCAAATTGAACACCAGGTGGCATCTGTGCTTTAAAAATCATTCAATAATTGTTAGGCATAGTTCAGCTGCATTTCTGTAAATTGAACACCAGGTGGCATCTGTGCTTTAAAAAGCATTCAATAATTGTTAGGCATAGTTCAGCTGCATTTCTGGAAATTGAACACCAGGTGGCATCTGTGCTTTAAAAATCATTCAATAATTGTTAGGCTTAGTTCAGCTGCATTTCTGGAAATTGAACACCAGGTGGCAGCTGTGCTTTAAAAATCATTCAATAATTGTTAGACATAGTTCAGCTGCATTTCTGCAAATTGAACACCAGGTGGCATCTGTGCTTTAAAAATCATTCAATAATTGTTAGGCTTAGTTCAGCTGTATTTCAGCAAATTGAACAGCGGATGGCAGCAGAGCTTGAAAAATCATTCAATAATTGTTAGGCATAGTTCAGCTGCATTTCTGTAAATTGAACACCAGGTGGCATCTGTGCTTTAAAAATCATTCAATAATTGTTAGACATAGTTCAGCTGCATTTCTGAAAATTGAACACCAGGTGGCATCTGTGCTTTAAAAATCATTCAGTAATTGTTAGGCTGAGTTCAGCTGCATTTCTGGAAATTGAACACCAGGTGGCATCTGTGCTTTAAAAATCATTTAATAGTTGTTAGGCTTAGTTCAGCTGCATTTCTGGAAATTGAACACCAGGTGGCAGCTGTGCTTTAAAAATCATTCAATAATTGTTAGGCTTAGTTCAGCTGCATTTCTGGAAATTGAACACCAGGTGGCATCTGTGCTTTAAAAAATCATTCAATAATTGTTAGGCATAGTTCAGCTGCATTTCTGGAAATTGAACACCAGGTGGCATCTGTGCTTTAAAAATCATTCAATAATTGTTAGTCATAGTTCAGCTGCATTTCTGGAAATTGAACACCAGGTGGCATCTGTGCTTTAAAAATCATTCAATAATTGTTAGGCATAGTTCAGCTGCATTACTACAAATTGAACACCGGATGGCATCTGTGCTTTAAAAATCATTCAATAATTGTTAGGATTAGTTCAGCTGCATTTCTGCAAATTGAACACCAGGTGGCATCTGTGCTTTAAAAATCATTCAATAATTGTTAGGCATAGTTCAGCTGCATTTCTGCAAATTGAACACCGGATGGCAGCTGTGCTTTAAAAATCATTCAATATTTGTTTGGCATAGTTCAGCTGTATTTCTGCAAATTGAACACCAGGTGGCATCTGTGCTTTAAAAATCATTCAATAACTGTTAGGCATAGTTCAGCTGCATTTCTGCAAATTGAACACCAGGTGGCATCTGTGCTTTAAAAATCATTCAATAACTGTTAGGCATAGTTCAGCTGCATTTCTGGAAATTGAACACCAGGTGGCAGCTGTGCTTTAAAAATCATTCAATAGTTGTTAGGCTTAGTTCAGCTGCATTTCTGGAAATTGAACACCAGGTGGCATCTGTGCTTTAAAAATCATTCAATAATTGTTAGTCATAGTTCAGCTGCATTTCTGCAAATTGAACACCAGGTGGCATCTGTGCTTTAAAAATCATTCAATAATTGTTAGGCATAGTTCAGCTGCATTTCTACAAATTGAAAACCGGATGGCAATTGTGCTTTAAAAATCATTCAATAATTGTTAGGCAGAGTTCAGCTGCATTTCTGCAAATTGAACACCAGGTGGCATCTGTGCTTTAAAAATCATTCAATAATTGTTAGGCTTAGTTCAGCTGCATTTCTGCAAATTGAACAGCAGATGGTAGCTGTGCTTTAAAAATCATTCAATAATTGTTAGGCATAGTTCAACTTCATTTCTTGAAATTGAACACCAGGTGGCAGCTGTGCTTTAAAAATCATTCAATAATTGTTAGGCATAGTTCAGCTGCATTTCTTGAAATTGAACACCAGGTGGCATCTGTGCTTTAAAAATCATTCAATAATTGTTAGTCATAGTTCAGCTGCATTTCTGGAAATTGAACACCAGGTGGCATCTGTGCTTTAAAAAATCATTCAATAATTGTTAGGCATAGTTCAGCTGCATTTCTGCATATTGAACACCAGGTGGCATCTGTGCTTTAAAAATCATTCAATAATTGTTAGGCATAGTTCAGCTGCATTTCTACAAATTGAACACCGGATGGCATCTGTGCTTTAAAAATCATTCAATAATTGATAGGATTAGTTCAGCTGCATTTCTGCAAATTGAACACCAGGTGGCATCTGTGCTTTAAAAATCATTCAATAACTGTTAGGCATAGTTCAGCTGCATTTCTGCAAATTGAACACCAGGTGGCATCTGTGCTTTAAAAATCATTCAATAATTGTTAGGCATAGTTCAGCTGCATTTCTGCAAATTGAACACCGGATGGCAGCTGTGCTTTAAAAATCATTCAATAATTGTTAGGCATAGTTCAGCTGCATTTCGGCAAATTGAACACCGGATGGCATCTGTGCTTTAAAAATCATTCAATAATTGTTAGGCATAGTTCAGCTGCATTTCTACAAATTGAACACCGGATGGCATCTGTGCTTTAAAAATCATTCAATAATTGTTAGGCATAGTTCAGCTGCATTTCTGGAAATTGAACACCGGATGGCAGCTGTGCTTTAAAAATCATTCAATGTTTGTTAGGCATAGTTCAGCTGTATTTCTGCAAATTGAACACCAGGTGGCATCTGTGCTTTAAAAATCATTCAATAATTGTTAGGCTGAGTTCAGCTGCATTTCTGCAAATTGAACACCAGGTGTCATCTGTGCTTTAAAAATCATTCAATAATTGTTAGGCATAGTTCAGCTGCATTTCTACAAATTGAAAACCGGATGGCAGCTGTGCTTTAAAAATCATTCAATAATTGTTAGGCAGAGTTCAGCTGCATTTCTGCAAATTGAACACCAGGTGGCATCTGTGCTTTAAAAATCATTCAATAATTGTTAGGCATAGTTCAGCTGCATTTCTGCAAATTGAACAGCAGATGGTAGCTGTGCTTTAAAAATCATTCAATAATTGTTAGGCATAGTTCAACTTCATTTCTTGAAATTGAACACCAGGTGGCAGCTGTGCTTTAAAAATCATTCAATAATTGTTAGGCATAGTTCAGCTGCATTTCTTGAAATTGAACACCAGGTGGCATCTGTGCTTTAAAAATCATTCAATAATTGTTAGTCATAGTTCAGCTGCATTTCTGGAAATTGAACACCAGGTGGCATCTGTGCTTTAAAAAATCATTCAATAATTGTTAGGCATAGTTCAGCTGCATTTCTGCAAATTGAACACCAGGTGGCATCTGTGCTTTAAAAATCATTCAATAATTGTTAGGCATAGTTCAGCTGCATTTCTACAAATTGAACACCGGATGGCATCTGTGCTTTAAAAATCATTCAATAATTGATAGGATTAGTTCAGCTGCATTTCTGAAAATTGAACACCAGGTGGCATCTGTGCTTTAAAAATCATTCAATAACTGTTAGGCATAGTTCAGCTGCATTTCTGCAAATTGAACACCAGGTGGCATCTGTGCTTTAAAAATCATTCAATAATTGTTAGGCATAGTTCAGCTGCATTTCTGGAAATTGAACACCAGGTGGCATCTGTGCTTTAAAAATCATTCAATAATTGTTAGGCATAGTTCTGCTGGATTTCTGCAAATTGAACACCAGGTGGCATCTGTGCTTTAAAAATCATTCAATAATTGTTAGGCATAGTTCAGCTGCATTTCTACAAATTGAAAACGGGATGGCAGCTGTGCTTTAAAAATCATTCAATAATTGTTAGGCAGAGTTCAGCTGCATTTCTGCAAATTGAACACCAGGTGGCATCTGTGCTTTAAAAATCATTCAATAATTGTTAGGCATAGTTCAGCTGCATTTCTGCAAATTGAACACCAGGTGGCATCTGTGCTTTAAAAATCATTCAATAATTGTTAGGCATAGTTCAGCTGCATTTCTGCAAATTGAACACCGGATGGCAGCTGTGCTTTAAAAATCATTCAATAATTGTTAGGCATAGTTCAGCTGCATTTCGGCAAATTGAACACCGGATGGCATCTGTGCTTTAAAAATCATTCAATAATTGTTAGGCATAGTTCAGCTGCATTTCTGCAAATTGAACACCGGATGGCAGCTGTGCTTTAAAAATCATTCAATGTTTGTTAGGCATAATTCAGCTGTATTTCTGCAAATTGAACACCAGGTGGCATCTGTGCTTTAAAAATCATTCAATAATTGTTAGGCTGAGTTCAGCTGCATTTCTGCAAATTGAACACCAGGTGGCATCTGTGCTTTAAAAATCATTCAATAATTGTTAGACATAGTTCAGCTGCATTTCTGCAAATTGAACACTAGGTGGCATCTGTGCTTTAAAACTCATTCAATAATTGTTAGACATAGTTCAGCTGCATTTCTGCAAATTGAACACCAGGTGGCATCTGTGCTTTAAAAATTATTCAATAATTGTTAGGCTTAGTTCAGCTGCATTTCTGTAAATTGAACACCAGGTGGCAGCTGTGCTTTAAAAATCATTCAATAATTGTTAGGCTTAGATCAGCTGCATTTCTGGAAATTGAACACCAGGTGGCATCTGTGCTTTAAAAATCATTCAATAATTGTTAGGCATAGTTCTGCTGGATTTCTGCAAATTGAACACCAGGTGGCATCTGTGCTTTAAAAATCATTCAATAATTGTTAGGCATAGTTCAGCTGCATTTCTACAAATTGAAAACGGGATGGCAGCTGTGCTTTAAAAATCATTCAATAATTGTTAGGCAGAGTTCAGCTGCATTTCTGCAAATTGAACACCAGGTGGCATCTGTGCTTTAAAAATCATTCAATAATTGTTAGGCTTAGTTCAGCTGCATTTCTGCAAATTGAACAGCAGATGGCAGCTGTGCTTTAAAAATCATTCAATAACTGTTAGGCATAGGCTGATGGTCGTTGGAGAATATTTGGGCAGCGGGATTAGAGAGTGCTACTAGTGGAAAGTAGTATTGGTTAAGCTAGTAACGCTTGGTATAAGGTCTAAATAACACATATAAGGAGATGCGATTTTACCTGTAGAGGAGGGAGGTTCTGTACAGGTAGCTAGATGGCCCTAGGTGGTGTCTGCGATCTTGGTAGTTGTCCGGTGCCGAGTGGTGGACAGCTATCGTTAGTCGTGGTACTTGGAGCTGCTTGCTACTGTTGGCAAATAGTAGAAGGATTTTATTATACCTGTGATACAGTACAGTGGATCTGAATGACACAGGTAAGAAGATTAGCGTATTACCTGTACGAGGTGCTGTATAGGTTCCCAGGTAGCCTGGGCTGGTGACTACGATATAAAGGTCAGTTATCTGAAGCTGGGTAATGGACAGTTGTGTGCATTTCCAGAGGAGCTTAGAAGGATAAATGTTAGTACAGGTATATCTATGGATTCTATTACATAGGGGAAAGGGAAGACCTAGATAATGCAGATAGAATGATTAGAATATTACCTGTTGGATTAGAGCACTTAAAATGTGCTAGTTCCTTGCACTCACTGATAGTGTTCGTAACAATAGGGAAGCAGTGTTAATGCTCTCTGTTAGGGTACTGAGAGTCTGCTTGCCCTTATTTAAGTTTGTTCGTGGTGGTATTTGCAATCAGGGGAGATAGGTAGTCTAGTGTGCGTGCAGCATGTGCACACTATAGTACAGTCTTGGATGCTAGACGTCACCGTGGGAGCAGAGCTCAGTACTTACTGTTAGTAGTCTGTCAGGGATGGTTCTGCTAGCATAGACTCATTGGTATTCCCCTGTGCTCACGGAGTCACAACTGGCAGCGGGGGATAAAAAAGTAATGGGGCATATAGGTGGATCGCGTAGGGAGTGAAACAGGGTCCCGGCCGGTGACCAGCTGTTCTCCCTTGCGCTGCGTGTCCTCCGTCGGCGGTCTGTGGAGGGCGGGAAGGACCTGGAGTATGCGTCGTGGATCAACGCTTGAGGACCTGCGTGACGTCAGTGCACGTGACAGCGCTCATGTGACCCGTACCGGTACGGTGGCTTACAGGGACCAAAAAGACCAACGCGTTTCAAGAACTACGGTTCTCTTCCTCAGGGATGGTCTGCTACTGTAAATAGGTCACTTAAATATGTGCGCTTTGCATAGGTAATTAGTGGGGGCTGAGTCTGCTTCATAGTATGTTTTAATTTGAATGGATGCATTAGTCATCATTGAAAGCAAATAACTCAATCTCAGAATTGAGTCCCTTTGGTTTCAATGTGTCCAGGTTGAATATCCACTTACTTTCAACCCTGGACATTTGTTTTAGATAGTCCCCTTTGCGCCATTGTTTGTGGACCTTCTGTAGGCCTGTGATGGTAGTGTCCTTAATGGAACCCCCATGTTTTTCAGAATAATGTATAGACAGAGGGTGTCCGTCAAATTTTTTAGAGATATTGCGCAGATGTTCATTTATGCGCACTTGTAAGGGGCGTTTGGTTCTACCTATATAGAGTTTGTTGCATGGACATCGGAGGCTGTAAATGACGCCTTCGGTGTTGCAGGTAATAAAGTCCGAGATTTTGTAGGTGGTTTGGTCTTCCGTGATTGTTTTTTGTTTTTTGGTGTGCAATTTCTTGCATGCTGCGCATTTATTACAGGGGTAAAAACCAACAGTTTCTTTAATAAGTGTAGGTTGATTAATAATTTGGGGATTGCGAACTGTTGGTGCAATGAAATTGCCTAGATTTTTTGCTTTCTTATAGATAAATCTTGGTTTTGGTGGAATAAGGTCACCTATTGTTTTGTCATCATGAAGGATATGCCAGTGTTTTGAAATTATTTTCCTTAATAAATATGTGTTGGAGTTATATTGCGTTATGATGGGGATGTCTGGTTGTGTTGTGGGGTCAATAGCGTTAATTTTTGTGGTGCTATGCTTGAGGAAGTTGTCTCTGGGTACAGTTTCGATCTGGTTTTTTGCTTTTTGTAAAAATTGTGGATTGTAACCTTTTTCTAAAAATTTTTTTGTTAGTTGTATAGCTTCTTCGTTGAAGTCCCCGGTATTGGAGCAGTTTCTATATAGTCTCATGTATTGACTACGTGGGATGTTTAATAGCCAGCTGGGGAGGTGACAACTGTCCAGAGAGATGAAGCTATTTGAATCCGTTGGCTTGATATATGTTTTTGTGTGAATTTTTTGATCTTGGATATATATGTTGAGATCCAGGAAGTTTACCTGTTGTTGACTTGTGTTGGAGGTAAATTCCAAGAAAAAGTTATTAATATTGATCTCCCTGATAAAGGAGTCTAGGGATTCTTGGTCACCGGACCAGATAAAGAGTACGTCATCTATAAATCTATGCCAAAATACCAAGTTAGGTCTGAGTATGCCGCCTGGGTGGATAGCTAACTCCTCCCATTTGCCAACATATAGATTGGCATAGCTTGGGGCAAATCTAGTACCCATTGCTGTGCCCCATTGTTGCGTGTAAAAGAGTTTATCATGTTTAAAATAGTTGTGAGTCAGTATGAACTTCATACATTCCTTGATGAACATTATTTGTTCATTAGGAAGTTTGTTTTGTTTCAAAAGAAAATATGTGGCTGCGTCGCAGCCCGCATTGTGCTGTATTACGGTATATAAGGACGAAATGTCCAGGGTGCCCAGGATGAAATTGTCATACCATTTGATTTTTTGTAGAAGCTGAAGTACATGTTGACTGTCTTTTAAATATGTCGGCAAAAGGGGTACTAGGTCTTGTAAGTGTTTATCAACATATCTGGATAGGTTTGATGTTAGGCATTGGATACCTGAGATGATAGGTCTGCCTGGAGGATGGGAGAGAGACTTATGTATTTTTGGTAGATAATAAAATGTTGCAAGACGTGGGTGGGAGATAGTGATGTATTCAAACTCGTGTTTCGTAAGGAAGCCTTTATCTAGTCCTTTAGTAGTTAGTGTTTTTAGTTCTTTAAGATACATATCTGTGGGGTCCTCCCTCATAATGTTGTATGTTCTTGTGTCGCTTAGTAGTCTATTTGTTTCTGATTGATATTGTTCTAGATCCAGTATAACTATACCACCTCCTTTATCAGCTGGACGGATAATTATGTTCTGATTGTTCTGTAAGGTATATATTGCTTTCCTCTCGGAGGCGTTAAGGTTGTATTGGAATTTGTTACATTTTTTGTGGCTTAATTTACGGATATCTGAGATGACATTGTTTTGAAAACTTTCAAGTGCAGATGAGTATTCGTTTAATGGATGGAATTTGGATTTGGTTTTTAAGTTGGTGTGGGCATATTTCAAAGTGAGTGGGTTTCCAGATTCCTTTGTGTGCCCCTGGTCCTGATGTTTCAGGTAATATTTTTTGAGTGCTAGTTTTCGCATAAACTGTTTGACTCCAATGAAAGCTTGGAATTTGTTAAATCCTGTGGAGGGGGCATATTTAAGACCTTTAGTTAGGAGGTTGATTTCGTTGGGTTTTAGGGTATGTTTACTGAGATTGAAAATAGTGTCGGCTTTATGATTTATCTCTTCTGTGTCTGCCTTTTTCTTTTTGGAGAGTTGCCCTCCTCTACATCCCCTCTTACGTTTGTTTTTTGTGCCCTCTGAAAAAAATTTGAGGAGCTGGTTTTCTTACGTACTTGTGGGTGTCTGGAGTTACTAGCGAGACTTAGTCTCTTAGGGGTGTTATTGGGAAGCATGTCTGGTTGGTCTTCCTCATTGAGTGGAGATTCGTTAATGGTTTCTAGAATGTCAAATCTATTGTTTAGAGTGGTGGGAGAGGCTATAGGTTGTGTGACTTCAATAGTCATCAGGGGTGGGATTGGGTTATTTGGGGGGTTTGGGGGGTTGGGTGGATTTAAGTTGGTAATTGGCCTATTTTGAGGGGGGCTAGTGATCTGGGATCTCTGAGATGGTTCTTCCGGAGTGAGGTGTATTGAGAAGCACTCTTCTAAATTAGAAGGACTTGTTGGTGTAGGGCTTGCTACCACTTCGTCCACCGTTACGAAGGTGGTGCTGGTTTCTACCCTTGGTGCTACTGCATTCTCTGGTATGGCATCCCTGCCCATTTTTCGTCTTTTCCTTTCAATGATCTCTTTTTCCTTTTCGTATATACGATTCCTAATGCTGTATGACAGGTGGACTATTTCAGGGTGGTTTTTATGAGGGTCTATGGCTCTAAATAGTTGAGAGATTTGTGCCTTATTAGCCATTAGCTGTTGTTTTCTTTTATTAATAATAAAGGATACTGCCTGTTTGGAGAAGGATTTGAATAGAGCGTCCCATTCTGTGAGGGTGGCTGGGTCGCCTATGTCCCCTGACAGGGATTTTGTGACTGTTAGGCCTGCTGGTACACTGTCAAATGCTAGGTACCGTTCTAAGGTAGCAACTTCCCATAAGTCTCTCATTTCTTTAAGCAGAAGCTGTTCTAGAGTTTTTAGAGAGTTTTTGGCTTCTGTAATGGCTTCCACACTCGGTGGCAGTGTAGGGTGAGTGTGTGTTAAGTTAAAAAATCTATGTATATTATGAATGCGATCCCGTCGGTCTGTCCATAGATCGCCCATATTATTAGGATGTGAAGCCTAGCAGAACCATCCCTGACAGACTACTAACAGTAAGTACTGAGCTCTGCTCCCACGGTGACGTCTAGCATCCAAGACTGTACTATAGTGTGCACATGCTGCACGCACACTAGACTACCTATCTCCCCTGATTGCAAATACCACCACGAACAAACTTAAATAAGGGCAAGCAGACTCTCAGTACCCTAACAGAGAGCATTAACACTGCTTCCCTATTGTTACGAACACTATCAGTGAGTGCAAGGAAATAGCACATTTTAAGTGCTCTAATCCAACAGGTAATATTCTAATCATTCTATCTGCATTATCTAGGTCTTCCCTTTCCCCTATGTAATAGAATCCATAGATATACCTGTACTAACATTTATCCTTCTAAGCTCCTCTGGAAATGCACACAACTGTCCATTACCCAGCTTCAGATAACTGACCTTTATATCGTAGTCACCAGCCCAGGCTACCTGGGAACCTATACAGCACCTCGTACAGGTAATACGCTAATCTTCTTACCTGTGTCATTCAGATCCACTGTACTGTATCACAGGTATAATAAAATCCTTCTACTATTTGCCAACAGTAGCAAGCAGCTCCAAGTACCACGACTAACGATAGCTGTCCACCACTCGGCACCGGACAACTACCAAGATCGCAGACACCACCTAGGGCCATCTAGCTACCTGTACAGAACCTCCCTCCTCTACAGGTAAAATCGCATCTCCTTATATGTGTTATTTAGACCTTATACCAAGCGTTACTAGCTTAACCAATACTACTTTCCACTAGTAGCACTCTCTAATCCCGCTGCCCAAATATTCTCCAACGACCATCAGCCCAGGCTGCCAACAGTAGCAAGCAGCTCCAAGTACCACGACTAACGATAGCTGTCCACCACTCGGCTCCGGACAACTACCAAGATCGCAGACACCACCTAGGGCCATCTAGCTACCTGCACAGAACCTCCCTCCTCTACAGGTAAAATCGCATCTCCTTATATGTGCTATTTAGACCTTATACCAAGCGTACTAGCTTAACCAATACTACTTTATCTCCACTAGTAGCACTCTCTAATCCCGCTGCCCAAATATTCTCCAACGACCATCAGCCCAGGCTCAAGCCATCGACACCTCGATATATACCCAGACCGACAGCAGGTAAATCACTGGTGAGACAGCCATTCTAGCCATACGGGAAACAATAAGGTTACTAAAACCCCCCCCCCCTCTCCCCCTTTTTTTCCCTTTTTTCCTCTTACACTTAGGAAATATCCAGATTACTATCCTCCTAAAACTGGCTTAGAAACCCATGAGACTACCAGGAATCTTCTAAAAACCTCCACCTCAAAAGATCCACCAGCTATCTTCATCTAGTATTTTATTACTTTTTAACCTCAATTATGATTTAACGTCATTTTTATGCGAGATTTAATATTTATAATAAAAACTATTTTATCATCTTTTCTTTCCTTTTTTATTATCCACATCTTTGTCCCCAACATCCCTCCCCCTTTAAGCATACGGCCTAAACCTTACCAGCGCAGGATATTTTAACTCTTTCTATCTTTTAACCATTGGACTTTTTCCAATACTGTCAACCTGTGGTGGTTGTCTATCCTTTGCAGCAGGTAATATCCAGGCCCACCTACCAGCGCCTACACACCACCTCTACCAACTGTTAGGCATAGTTCAACTTTATTTCTTGAAATTGAACACCAGGTGGCAGTTGTGCTTTAAAAATCATTCAATAATTGTTAGGCATAGTTCAGCTGCATTTCTTGAAATTGAACACCAGGTGGCATCTGTGCTTTAAAAATCATTCAATAATTGTTAGTCATAGTTCAGCTGCATTTCTGGAAATTGAACACCAGGTGGCATCTGTGTTTTAAAAAATCATTCAATAATTGTTAGGCATAGTTCAGCTGCATTTCTGAAAATTGAACACCAGGTGGCATCTGTGCTTTAAAAATCATTCAATAATTGTTAGGCATAGTTCAGCTGCATTTCTACAAATTGAACACCGGATGGCATCTGTGCTTTAAAAATCATTCAATAATTGATAGGATTAGTTCAGCTGCATTTCTGCAAATTGAACACCAGGTGGCATCTGTGCTTTAAAAATCATTCAATAACTGTTAGGCATAGTTCAGCTGCATTTCTGCAAATTGAACACCAGGTGGCATCTGTGCTTTAAAAATCATTCAATAATTGTTAGACATAGTTCAGCTGCATTTCTACAAATTGAACACTAGGTGGCATCTGTGCTTTAAAACTCATTCAATAATTGTTAGACATAGTTCAGCTGCATTTCTGCAAATTGAACACCAGGTGGCATCTGTGCTTTAAAAATTATTCAATAATTGTAAGGCTTAGTTCAGCTGCATTTCTGTAAATTGAACACCAGGTGGCAGCTGTGCTTTAAAAATCATTCAATAATTGTTAGGCTTAGATCAGCTGCATTTCTGGAAATTGAACACCAGGTGGCATCTGTGCTTTAAAAATCATTCAATAATTGTTAGGCATAGTTCTGCTGGATTTCTGCAAATTGAACACCAGGTGGCATCTGTGCTTTAAAAATCATTCAATAATTGTTAGGCATAGTTCAGCTGCATTTCTACAAATTGAAAACGGGATGGCAGCTGTGCTTTAAAAATCATTCAATAATTGTTAGGCAGAGTTCAGCTGCATTTCTGCAAATTGAACACCAGGTGGCATCTGTGCTTTAAAAATCATTCAATAATTGTTAGGCTTAGTTCAGCTGCATTTCTGCAAATTGAACAGCAGATGGCAGCTGTGCTTTAAAAATCATTCAATAACTGTTAGGCATAGTTCAACTTCATTTCTTGAAATTGAACACCAGGTGGCAGTTGTGCTTTAAAAATCATTCAATAATTGTTAGGCATAGTTCAGCTGCATTTCTTGAAATTGAACACCAGGTGGCATCTGTGCTTTAAAAATCATTCAATAATTGTTAGTCATAGTTCAGCTGCATTTCTGGAAATTGAACACCAGGTGGCATCTGTGCTTTAAAAAATCATTCAATAATTGTTAGGCATAGTTCAGCTGCATTTCTGCAAATTGAACACCAGGTGGCATCTGTGCTTTAAAAATCATTCAATAATTGTTAGGCATAGTTCAGCTGCATTTCTGCAAATTGAACACCAGGTGGCATCTGTGCTTTAAAAATCATTCAATAATTGTTAGGCATAGTTCAGCTGCATTTCTACAAATTGAACACCGGATGGCATCTGTGCTTTAAAAATCATTCAATAATTGATAGGATTAGTTCAGCTGCATTTCTGCAAATTGAACACCAGGTGGCATCTGTGCTTTAAAAATCATTCAATAATTGTTAGGCATAGTTCAGCTGCATTTCTGTAAATTGAACACCAGGTGGCATCTGTGCTTTAAAAATCATTCAATAATTGTTAGACATAGTTCAGCTGCATTTCTGCAAATTGAACACCGGATGGCAGCTGAGCTTTAAAAATCATTCAATAATTGATAGGATTAGTTCAGCTGCATTTCTGCAAATTGAACACCAGGTGGCATCTGTGCTTTAAAAATCATTCAATAATTGTTAGGCAGAGTTCAGCTGCATTTCTGTAAATTGAACACCAGGTGGCATCTGTGCTTTAAAAATCATTCAATAATTGTTAGACATAGTTCAGCTGCATTTCTGCAAATTGAACACTGGATGGCAGCTGAGCTTTAAAAATCATTCAATAATTGATAGGATTAGTTCAGCTGCATTTCTGCAAATTGAACACCAGGTGGCATCTGTGCTTTAAAAATCATTCAATAATTGTTAGACATAGTTCAGCTGCATTTCTACAAATTGAACACCGGATGGCATCTGTGCTTTAAAAATCATTCAATAATTGATAGGATTAGTTCAGCTGCATTTCTGCAAATTGAACACCAGGTGGCATCTGTGCTTTAAAAATCATTCAATAATTGTTAGGCATAGTTCAGCTGCATTTCTGTAAATTGAACACCAGGTGGCATCTGTGCTTTAAAAATCATTCAATAATTGTTAGACATAGTTCAGCTGCATTTCTGCAAATTGAACACCGGATGGCAGCTGAGCTTTAAAAATCATTCAATAATTGATAGGATTAGTTCAGCTGCATTTCTGCAAATTGAACACCAGGTGGCATCTGTGCTTTAAAAATCATTCAATAATTGTTAGGCAGAGTTCAGCTGCATTTCTGTAAATTGAACACCAGGTGGCATCTGTGCTTTAAAAATCATTCAATAATTGTTAGACATAGTTCAGCTGCATTTCTGCAAATTGAACACTGGATGGCAGCTGAGCTTTAAAAATCATTCAATAATTGATAGGATTAGTTCAGCTGCATTTCTGCAAATTGAACACCAGGTGGCATCTGTGCTTTAAAAATCATTCAATAATTGTTAGACATAGTTCAGCTGCATTTCTGCAAATTGAACACCGGATGGCAGCTGAGCTTTAAAAATCATTCAATAATTGTTAGGCATAGTTCAGCTGCATTTCTGCAAATTGAACACCGGATGGCAGCTGTGCTTTAAAAATCATTCAATAATTGTTAGACAGAGTTCAGCTGCATTTCTGCAAATTGAACACCAGGTGGCATCTGTGCTTTAAAAATCATTCAATAATTGTTAGACATAGTTCAGCTGCATTTCTGCAAATTGAACACCAGGTGGCATCTGTGCTTTAAAAATCATTCAATAATTGTTAGGCATAGTTCAGCTGCATTTCTGCAAATTGAACACCGGATGGCAGCTGTGCTTTAAAAATCATTCAATAATTGTTAGGCAGAGTTCAGCTGCATTTCTGTAAATTGAACACCAGGTGGCATCTGTGCTTTAAAAATCATTCAATAATTGTTAGACATAGTTCAGCTGCATTTCTGCAAATTGAACACCGGATGGCAACTGAGCTTTAAAAATCATTCAATAATTGTTAGGCATAGTTCAGCTGCATTTCTGCAAATTGAACACCGGATGGCAGCTGTGCTTTAAAAATCATTCAATAATTGTTAGACAGAGTTCAGCTGCATTTCTGCAAATTGAACACCAAGTGGCATCTGTGCTTTAAAAATCATTCAATAATTGTTAGACATAGTTCAGCTGCATTTCTGCAAATTGAACACCAGGTGGCATCTGTGCTTTAAAAATCATTCAATAATTGTTAGGCTTAGTTCAGCTGCATTTCTGCAAATTGAACAGCACATGGCAGCTGTGCTTTAAAAATCATTCAGTAATTGTTAGGCATAGTTCAACTTCATTTCTTGAAATTGAACACCAGGTGGCAGCTGTGCTTTAAAAATCATTCAATAATTGTTAGGCATAGTTCAGCTGCATTTCCTGAAATTGAACACCAGGTGGCATCTGTCCTTTAAAAATCATTCAATAATTGTTAGTCATAGTTCAGCTGCATTTCTGGAAATTGAACACCAGGTGGCATCTGTGCTTTAAAAAATCATTCAATAATTGTTAGGCATAGTTCAGCTGCATTTCTGCAAATTGAACACCAGGTGGCATCTGTGCTTTAAAAATCATTCAATAATTGTTAGGCATAGTTCAGCTGCATTTCTACAAATTGAACAGCGGATGGCATCTGTGCTTTAAAAATCATTCAATAATTGATAGGATTAGTTCAGCTGCATTTCTGCAAATTGAACACCAGGTGGCATCTGTGCTTTAAAAATCATTCAATAACTGTTAGGCATAGTTCAGCTGCATTTCTGAAAATTGAACACCAGGTGGCATCTGTGCTTTAAAAATCATTCAATAATTGTTAGGCATAGTTCAGCTGCATTTCTGCAAATTGAACACCGGATGGCAGCTGTGCTTTAAAAATCAATCAATAATTGTTAGGCATAGTTCAGCTGCATTTCGGCAAATTGAACACCAGGTGGCATCTGTGCTTTAAAAATCATTCAATAATTGTTAGGCATAGTTCAGCTGCATTTCTACAAATTGAACACCGGATGGCATCTGTGCTTTAAAAATCATTCAATAATTGTTAGGCATAGTTCAGCTGCATTTCTGCAAATTGAACACCGGATGGCAGCTGTGCTTTAAAAATCATTCAATGTTTGTTAGTCATAGTTCAGCTGTATTTCTGCAAATTGAACACCAGGTGGCATCTGTGCTTTAAAAATCATTCAATAATTGTTAGGCTGAGTTCAGCTGCATTTCTGCAAATTGAACACCAGGTGGCATCTGTGCTTTAAAAATCATTCAATAATTGTTAGGCATAGTTCAGCTGTATTTCTGCAAATTGAACACCAGGTGGCAGCTGAGCTTTAAAAATCATTCAATAACTGTTAGGCATAGTTCAGCGGCATTTCTGTAAATTGAACACCAGGTGGCATCTGTGCTTTAAAAATCATTCAATAATTGTTAGACATACTTCAGCTGCATTTCTGCAAATTGAACACTAGGTGGCATCTGTGCTTTAAAACTCATTCAATAATTGTTAGACATAGTTCAGCTGCATTTCTGCAAATTGAACACCAGGTGGCATCTGTGCTTTAAAAATTATTCAATAATTGTTAGGCTTAGTTCAGCTGCATTTCTGTAAATTGAACACCAGGTGGCAGCTGTGCTTTAAAAATCATTCAATAATTGTTAGGCTTAGATCAGCTGCATTTCTGGAAATTGAACACCAGGTGGCATCTGTGCTTTAAAAATCATTCAATAATTGTTAGGCATAGTTCTGCTGGATTTCTGCAAATTGAACACCAGGTGGCATCTGTGCTTTAAAAATCATTCAATAATTGTTAGGCATAGTTCAGCTGCATTTCTACAAATTGAAAACGGGATGGCAGCTGTGCTTTAAAAATCATTCAATAATTGTTAGGCAGAGTTCAGCTGCATTTCTGCAAATTGAACACCAGGTGGCATCTGTGCTTTAAAAATCATTCAATAATTGTTAGGCTTAGTTCAGCTGCATTTCTGCAAATTGAACAGCAGATGGCAGCTGTGCTTTAAAAATCATTCAATAACTGTTAGGCATAGTTCAACTTCATTTCTTGAAATTGAACACCAGGTGGCAGTTGTGCTTTAAAAATCATTCAATAATTGTTAGGCATAGTTCAGCTGCATTTCTTGAAATTGAACACCAGGTGGCATCTGTGCTTTAAAAATCATTCAATAATTGTTAGTCATAGTTCAGCTGCATTTCTGGAAATTGAACACCAGGTGGCATCTGTGTTTTAAAAAATCATTCAATAATTGTTAGGCATAGTTCAGCTGCATTTCTGAAAATTGAACACCAGGTGGCATCTGTGCTTTAAAAATCATTCAATAATTGTTAGGCATAGTTCAGCTGCATTTCTACAAATTGAACACCGGATGGCATCTGTGCTTTAAAAATCATTCAATAATTGATAGGATTAGTTCAGCTGCATTTCTGCAAATTGAACACCAGGTGGCATCTGTGCTTTAAAAATCATTCAATAACTGTTAGGCATAGTTCAGCTGCATTTCTGCAAATTGAACACCAGGTGGCATCTGTGCTTTAAAAATCATTCAATAATTGTTAGACATAGTTCAGCTGCATTTCTGCAAATTGAACACTAGGTGGCATCTGTGCTTTAAAACTCATTCAATAATTGTTAGACATAGTTCAGCTGCGTTTCTGCAAATTGAACACCAGGTGGCATCTGTGCTTTAAAAATTATTCAATAATTGTAAGGCTTAGTTCAGCTGCATTTCTGTAAATTGAACACCAGGTGGCAGCTGTGCTTTAAAAATCATTCAATAATTGTTAGGCTTAGATCAGCTGCATTTCTGGAAATTGAACACCAGGTGGCATCTGTGCTTTAAAAATCATTCAATAATTGTTAGGCATAGTTCTGCTGGATTTCTGCAAATTGAACACCAGGTGGCATCTGTGCTTTAAAAATCATTCAATAATTGTTAGGCATAGTTCAGCTGCATTTCTACAAATTGAAAACGGGATGGCAGCTGTGCTTTAAAAATCATTCAATAATTGTTAGGCAGAGTTCAGCTGCATTTCTGCAAATTGAACACCAGGTGGCATCTGTGCTTTAAAAATCATTCAATAATTGTTAGGCTTAGTTCAGCTGCATTTCTGCAAATTGAACAGCAGATGGCAGCTGTGCTTTAAAAATCATTCAATAACTGTTAGGCATAGTTCAACTTCATTTCTTGAAATTGAACACCAGGTGGCAGTTGTGCTTTAAAAATCATTCAATAATTGTTAGGCATAGTTCAGCTGCATTTCTTGAAATTGAACACCAGGTGGCATCTGTGCTTTAAAAATCATTCAATAATTGTTAGTCATAGTTCAGCTGCATTTCTGGAAATTGAACACCAGGTGGCATCTGTGCTTTAAAAAATCATTCAATAATTGTTAGGCATAGTTCAGCTGCATTTCTGCAAATTGAACACCAGGTGGCATCTGTGCTTTAAAAATCATTCAATAATTGTTAGGCATAGTTCTGCTGCATTTCTACAAATTGAACACCGGATGGCATCTGTGCTTTAAAAATCATTCAATAATTGATAGGATTAGTTCAGCTGCATTTCTGCAAATTGAACACCAGGTGGCATCTGTGCTTTAAAAATCATTCAATAATTGTTAGGCATAGTTCAGCTGCATTTCTGTAAATTGAACACCAGGTGGCATCTGTGCTTTAAAAATCATTCAATAATTGTTAGACATAGTTCAGCTGCATTTCTGCAAATTGAACACCGGATGGCAGCTGAGCTTTAAAAATCATTCAATAATTGATAGGATTAGTTCAGCTGCATTTCTGCAAATTGAACACCAGGTGGCATCTGTGCTTTAAAAATCATTCAATAATTGTTAGGCAGAGTTCAGCTGCATTTCTGTAAATTGAACACCAGGTGGCATCTGTGCTTTAAAAATCATTCAATAATTGTTAGACATAGTTCAGCTGCATTTCTGCAAATTGAACACTGGATGGCAGCTGAGCTTTAAAAATCATTCAATAATTGATAGGATTAGTTCAGCTGCATTTCTGCAAATTGAACACCAGGTGGCATCTGTGCTTTAAAAATCATTCAATAATTGTTAGACATAGTTCAGCTGCATTTCTGCAAATTGAACACCGGATGGCAGCTGAGCTTTAAAAATCATTCAATAATTGTTAGGCATAGTTCAGCTGCATTTCTGCAAATTGAACACCGGATGGCAGCTGTGCTTTAAAAATCATTCAATAATTGTTAGACAGAGTTCAGCTGCATTTCTGCAAATTGAACACCAGGTGGCATCTGTGCTTTAAAAATCATTCAATAATTGTTAGACATAGTTCAGCTGCATTTCTGCAAATTGAACACCAGGTGGCATCTGTGCTTTAAAAATCATTCAATAATTGTTAGGCATAGTTCAGCTGCATTTCTGCAAATTGAACACCGGATGGCAGCTGTGCTTTAAAAATCATTCAATAATTGTTAGGCAGAGTTCAGCTGCATTTCTGTAAATTGAACACCAGGTGGCATCTGTGCTTTAAAAATCATTCAATAATTGTTAGACATAGTTCAGCTGCATTTCTGCAAATTGAACACCGGATGGCAACTGAGCTTTAAAAATCATTCAATAATTGTTAGGCATAGTTCAGCTGCATTTCTGCAAATTGAACACCGGATGGCAGCTATGCTTTAAAAATCATTCAATAATTGTTAGACAGAGTTCAGCTGCATTTCTGCAAATTGAACACCAGGTGGCATCTGTGCTTTAAAAATCATTCAATAATTGTTAGACATAGTTCAGCTGCATTTCTGCAAATTGAACACCAGGTGGCATCTGTGCTTTAAAAATCATTCAATAATTGTTAGGCTTAGTTCAGCTGCATTTCTGCAAATTGAACAGCACATGGCAGCTGTGCTTTAAAAATCATTCAGTAATTGTTAGGCATAGTTCAACTTCATTTCTTGAAATTGAACACCAGGTGGCAGCTGTGCTTTAAAAATCATTCAATAATTGTTAGGCATAGTTCAGCTGCATTTCCTGAAATTGAACACCAGGTGGCATCTGTGCTTTAAAAATCATTCAATAATTGTTAGTCATAGTTCAGCTGCATTTCTGGAAATTGAACACCAGGTGGCATCTGTGCTTTAAAAAATCATTCAATAATTGTTAGGCATAGTTCAGCTGCATTTCTGCAAATTGAACACCAGGTGGCATCTGTGCTTTAAAAATCATTCAATAATTGTTAGGCATAGTTCAGCTGCATTTCTACAAATTGAACAGCGGATGGCATCTGTGCTTTAAAAATCATTCAATAATTGATAGGATTAGTTCAGCTGCATTTCTGCAAATTGAACACCAGGTGGCATCTGTGCTTTAAAAATCATTCAATAACTGTTAGGCATAGTTCAGCTGCATTTCTGAAAATTGAACACCAGGTGGCATCTGTGCTTTAAAAATCATTCAATAATTGTTAGGCATAGTTCAGCTGCATTTCTGCAAATTGAACACCGGATGGCAGCTGTGCTTTAAAAATCAATCAATAATTGTTAGGTATAGTTCAGCTGCATTTCGGCAAATTGAACACCAGGTGGCATCTGTGCTTTAAAAATCATTCAATAATTGTTAGGCATAGTTCAGCTGCATTTCTACAAATTGAACACCGGATGGCATCTGTGCTTTAAAAATCATTCAATAATTGTTAGGCATAGTTCAGCTGCATTTCTGCAAATTGAACACCGGATGGCAGCTGTGCTTTAAAAATCATTCAATGTTTGTTAGGCATAGTTCAGCTGTATTTCTGCAAATTGAACACCAGGTGGCATCTGTGCTTTAAAAATCATTCAATAATTGTTAGGCTGAGTTCAGCTGCATTTCTGCAAATTGAACACCAGGTGGCATCTGTGCTTTAAAAATCATTCAATAATTGTTAGGCATAGTTCAGCTGTATTTCTGCAAATTGAACACCAGGTGGCAGCTGAGCTTTAAAAATCATTCAATAACTGTTAGGCATAGTTCAGCGGCATTTCTGTAAATTGAACACCAGGTGGCATCTGTGCTTTAAAAATCATTCAATAATTGTTAGACATACTTCAGCTGCATTTCTGCAAATTGAACACTAGGTGGCATCTGTGCTTTAAAACTCAATCAATAATTGTTAGACATAGTTCAGCTGCATTTCTGCAAATTGAACACCAGGTGGCATCTGTGCTTTAAAAATCATTCAATAATTGTTAGGCTTAGTTCAGCTGCATTTCTGGAAATTGAACACCAGGTGGCAGCTGTGCTTTAAAAATCATTCAATAATTGTTAGGCTTAGTTCAGCTGCATTTCTGGAAATTGAACACCAGGTGGCATCTGTGCTTTAAAAATCATTCAATAATTGTTAGGCATAGTTCTGCTGGATTTCTGCAAATTGAACACCAGATGGCATCTGTGCTTTAAAAATCATTCAATAATTGTTAGGCATAGTTCAGCTGCATTTCTACAAATTGAAAACCGGATGGCAGCTGTGCTTTAAAAATCATTCAATAATTGTTAGGCAGAGTTCAGCTGCATTTCTGCAAATTGAACACCAGGTGGCATCTGTGCTTTAAAAATCATTCAATAATTGTTAGGCTTAGTTCAGCTGCATTTCTGCAAATTGAACAGCAGATGGCAGCTGTGCTTTAAAAATCATTCAATAACTGTTAGGCATAGTTCAACTTAATTTCTTGAAATTGAACACCAGGTGGATGCTGTGCTTTAAAAATCATTCAATAATTGTTAGGCATAGTTCAGCTGCATTTCTTGAAATTGAACACCAGGTGGCATCTGTACTTTAAAAATCATTCAATAATTGTTAGTCATAGTTCAGCTGCATTTCTGGAAATTGAACACCAGGTGGCAGCTGTGCTTTAAAAAATCATTCAATAATTGTTAGGCATAGTTCAGCTGCATTTCTGCAAATTGAACACCAGGTGGCATCTGTGCTTTAAAAATCATTCAATAATTGTTAGGCATAGTTCAGCTGCATTTCTGCAAATTGAACACCGGATGGCAGCTGTGCTTTAAAAATCATTCAGTAATTGTTAGGATTAGTTCAGCTGCATTTCTCTAAATTGAACACCAGGTGGCATCTGTGCTTTAAAAATCATTCAATAATTGTTAGGCATAGTTCAGCTGCATTTCTGCAAATTGAACACCAGGTGGCATCTGTGCTTTAAAAATCATTCAATAATTGTTAGACATAGTTCAGCTGCATTTCTGCAAATTGAACACCAGGTGGCATCTGTGCTTTAAAAATCATTCAATAATTGTTAGGCTTAGTTCAGCTGCATTTCTGCAAATTGAACAGCAGATGGCAGCTGTGCTTTAAAAATCATTCAGTAATTGTTAGGCATAGTTCAACTTCATTTCTTGAAATTGAACACCAGGTGGCAGCTGTGCTTTAAAAATCATTCAATAATTGTTAGGCATAGTTCAGCTGCATTTCTTGAAATTGAACACCAGGTGGCATCTGTGCTTTAAAAATCAATCAATAATTGTTAGTCATAGTTCAGCTGCATTTCTGGAAATTGAACACCAGGTGGCATCTGTGCTTTAAAAAAATCATTCAATAATTGTTAGGCATAGTTCAGCTGCATTTCTGCAAATTGAACACCAGGTGGCATCTGTGCTTTAAAAATCATTCAATAATTGTTAGGCATAGTTCAGCTGCATTTCTACAAATTGAACACCGGATGGCATCTGTGCTTTAAAAATCATTCAATAATTGATAGGATTAGTTCAGCTGCATTTCTGCAAATTGAACACCAGGTGGCATCTGTGCTTTAAAAATCATTCAATAACTGTTAGGCATAGTTCAGCTGCATTTCTGCAAATTGAACACCAGGTGGCATCTGTGCTTTAAAAATCATTCAATAATTGTTAGGCATAGTTCAGCTGCATTTCTGCAAATTGAACACCGGATGGCAGCTGTGCTTTAAAAATCATTCAATAATTGTTAGGCATAGTTCAGCTGCATTTCGGCAAATTGAGCACCAGGTGGCATCTGTGCTTTAAAAATCATTCAATAATTGTTAGGCATAGTTCAGCTGCATTTCTGCAAATTGAACACCGGATGGCAGCTGTGCTTTAAAAATCATTCAATAATTGTTAGGCAGAGTTCAGCTGCATTTCTGTAAATTGAACACCAGGTGGCATCTGTGCTTTAAAAATCATTCAATAATTGTTAGGCATAGTTCAGCTGCATTTCTGTAAATTGAACACCAGGTGGCATCTGTGCTTTAAAAATCATTCAATAATTGTTAGGCATAGTTCAGCTGCATTTCTGTAAATTGAACACTAGGTGGCATCTGTGCTTTAAAAGTCATTCAATAATTGTTAGGCATAATTCAGCTGCATTTCTGCAAATTGAACACCAGGTGGCATCTGTGCTCTAAAAATCATTCAATATTTGTTAGGCATAGTTCAGCTGCATTTCTGCAAATTGAACACCAGGTGGCATCTGTGCTTTAAAATTCATTCAATATTTGCAAGGCATAGTTCAGCTGTATTTCTGCAAATTGAACACCAGGTGGCATCTGTACTTTAAAAATCATTCAATAATTGTTAGACATAGTTCAGCTGCATTTCTGCAAATTGAACACCAGGTGGCATCTGTGCTTTAAAAATCAATCAATAATTGTTAGGCGTAGTTCAGCTGCATTTCTACAAATTGAACAGCAGATGGCAGCTGTGCTTTAAAAATCATTCAGTAATTGTTAGGCATAGTTCAACTTCATTTCTTGAAATTGAACACCAGGTGGCAGCTGTGCTTTAAAAATCATTCAATAATTGTTAGGCATAGTTCAGCTGCATTTCTTGAAATTGAACACCAGGTGGCATCTGTGCTTTAAAAATCATTCAATAATTGTTAGTCATAGTTCAGCTGCATTTCTGGAAATTGAACACCAGGTGGCATCAGTGCTTTAAAAAATCATTCAATAATTGTTAGGCATAGTTCAGCTGCATTTCTGCAAATTGAACACCAGGTGGCATCTGTGCTTTAAAAATCATTCAATAATTGTTAGGCATAGTTCAGCTGCATTTCTACAAATTGAACACCGGATGGCATCTGTGCATAAAAATCATTCAATAATTGATAGGATTAGTTCAGCTGCATTTCTGCAAATTGAACACCAGGTGGCATCTGTGCTTTAAAAATCATTCAATAACTGTTAGGCATAGTTCAGCTGCATTTCTGCAAATTGAAAACCAGGTGGCATCTGTGCTTTAAAAATCATTCAATAATTGTTAGGCATAGTTCAGCTGCATTTCTGCAAATTGAACACCGGATGGCAGCTGTGCTTTAAAAATCAATCAATAATTGTTAGGCATAGTTCAGCTGCATTTCGGCAAATTGAACACCAGGTGGCATCTGTGCTTTAAAAATCATTCAATAATTGTTAGGCATAGTTCAGCTGCATTTCTACAAATTGAACACCGGATGGCATCTGTGCTTTAAAAATCATTCAATAATTGTTAGGCATAGTTCAGCTGCATTTCTACAAATTGAACACCGGATGACAGCTGTGCTTTAAAAATCATTCAATGTTTGTTAGGCATAGTTCAGCTGTATTTCTGCAAATTGAACACCAGGTGGCATCTGTGCTTTAAAAATCATTCAATAATTGTTAGGCTGAGTTCAGCTGCATTCCTGCAAATTGAACACCAGGTGGCATCTGTGCTTTCAAAATCATTCAATAATTGTTAGGCATAGTTCAGCTGTATTTCTGCAAATTGAACACCAGGTGGCAGCTGAGCTTTAAAAATCATTCAATAACTGTTAGGCATAGTTCAGCTGCATTTCTGTAAATTGAACACCAGGTGGCATCTGTGCTTTAAAAATCATTCAATAATTGTTAGACATACTTCAGCTGCATTTCTGCAAATTGAACACTAGGTGGCATCTGTGCTTTAAAACTCAATCAATAATTGTTAGACATAGTTCAGCTGCATTTCTGCAAATTGAACACCAGGTGGCATCTGTGCTTTAAAAATCATTCAATAATTGTTAGGCTTAGTTCAGCTGCATTTCTGGAAATTGAACACCAGGTGGCAGCTGTGCTTTAAAAATCATTCAATAATTGTTAGGCTTATTTCAGCTGCATTTCTGGAAATTGAACACCAGGTGGCATCTGTGCTTTAAAAATCATTCAATAATTGTTAGGCATAGTTCTGCTGGATTTCTGCAAATTGAACACCAGATGGCATCTGTGCTTTAAAAATCATTCAATAATTGTTAGGCATAGTTCAGCTGCATTTCTACAAATTGAAAACCGGATGGCAGCTGTGCTTTAAAAATCATTCAATAATTGTTAGGCAGAGTTCAGCTGCATTTCTGCAAATTGAACACCAGGTGGCATCTGTGCTTTAAAAATCATTCAATAATTGTTAGGCTTAGTTCAGCTGCATTTCTGCAAATTGAACAGCAGATGGCAGCTGTGCTTTAAAAATCATTCAATAACTGTTAGGCATAGTTCAACTTAATTTCTTGAAATTGAACACCAGGTGGCAGCTGTGCTTTAAAAATCATTCAATAACTGTTAGGCATAGTTCAGCTGCATTTCTTGAAATTGAACACCAGGTGGCATCTGTGCTTTAAAAATAATTCAATAATTGTTAGTCATAGTTCAGCTGCATTTCTGGAAATTGAACACCAGGTGGCATCTGTGCTTTAAAAAATCATTCAATAATTGTTAGGCATAGTTCAGCTACATTTCTGCAAATTGAACACCAGGTGGCATCTGTGCTTTAAAAATCATTCAATAATTGTTAGGCATAGTTCAGCTGCATTTCTACAAATTGAACACCGGATGGCATCTGTGCTTTAAAAATCATTCAATAATTGATAGGATTAGTTCAGCTGCATTTCTGCAAATTGAACACCAGGTGGCATCTGTGCTTTAAAAATCATTCAATAACTGTTAGGCATAGTTCAGCTGCATTTCTGCAAATTGAACACCAGGTGGCATCTGTGCTTTAAAAATCATTTAATAATTGTTAGGCATAGTTCAGCTGCATTTCTGCAAATTGAACACCGGATGGCAGCTGTGCTTTAAAAATCATTCAATAATTGTTAGGCAGAGTTCAGCTGCATTTCTGTAAATTGAACACCAGGTGGCATCTGTGCTTTAAAAATCATTCAATAATTGTTAGACATAGTTCAGCTGCATTTCTGCAAATTGAACACCGGATGGCAGCTGAGCTTTAAAAATCATTCAATAATTGTTAGGCATAGTTCAGCTGCATTTCTGTAAATTGAACACCAGGTGGCATCTGTGCTTTAAAAATCATTCAATAATTGTTAGGCATAGTTCAGCTGCATTTCTGTAAATTGAACACCAGGTGGCATCTGTGCTTTAAAAATCATTCAATAATTGTTATGCATAGTTCAGCTGCATTTCTACAAATTGAACACCAGATGGCATCTGTGCTTTAAAAATCATTCAATAATTGATAGGATTAGTTCAGCTGCATTTCTGCAAATTGAACACCAGGTGGCATCTGTGCTTTAAAAATCATTCAATAACTGTTAGGCATAGTTCAACTGCATTTCTGCAAATTGAACACCAGGTGGCATCTGTGCTTTAAAAATCATTCAATAATTGTTAGGAATAGTTCAGCTGCATTTCTGCAAATTGAACACCGGATGGCAGCTGTGCTTTAAAAATCATTCAATAATTGTTAGGCAGAGTTCAGCTGCATTTCTGTAAATTGAACACCAGGTGGCATCTGTGCTTTAAAAATCATTCAATAATTGTTAGGCATAGTTCAGCTGTATTTCTGCAAATTGAACACCAGGTAGCATCTGTGCTTTAAAAATCATTCAATAATTGTTAGGCTGAGTTCAGCTGCATTCCTGCAAATTGAACACCAGGTGGCATCTGTGCTTTAAAAATCATTCAATAATTGTTAGGCATAGTTCAGCTGTATTTCTGCAAATTGAACACCAGGTGGCAGCTGAGCTTTAAAAATCATTCAATTACTGTTAGGCATAGTTCAGCTGCATTTCTGTAAATTGAACACCAGGTGGCATCTGTGCTTTAAAAATCATTCAATAATTGTTAGACATACTTCAGCTGCATTTCTGCAAATTGAACACTAGGTGGCATCTGTGCTTTAAAACTCAATCAATAATTGTTAGACATAGTTCAGCTGCATTTCTGCAAATTGAACACCAGGTGGCATCTGTGCTTTAAAAATCATTCAATAATTGTTAGGCTTAGTTCAGCTGCATTTCTGGAAATTGAACACCAGGTGGCAGCTGTGCTTTAAAAATCATTCAATAATTGTTAGGCAGAGTTCAGCTGCATTTCTGTAAATTGAACACCAGGTGGCATCTGTGCTTTAAAATTCATTCAATAATTGTTAGACATAGTTCAGCTGCATTTCTGCAAATTGAACACCGGATGGCAGCTGAGCTTTAAAAATCATTCAATAATTGTTAGGCATAGTTCAGCTGCATTTCTGTAAATTGAACACTAGGTGGCATCTGTGCTTTAAAAATCATTCAATAATTGTTAGGCATAGTTCAGCTGCATTTCTGTAAATTGAACACCAGGTGGCATCTGTGCTTTAAAAATCAATCAATAATTGTTAGGCATAGTTCAGCTGCATTTCTACAAATTGAACACCGGATGGCATCTGTGCTTTAAAAATCATTCAATAATTGATAGGATTAGTTCAGCTGCATTTCTGCAAATTGAACACCAGGTGGCATCTGTGCTTTAAAAATCATTCAATAACTGTTAGGCAGAGTTCAGCTGCATTTCTGCAAATTGAACACCAGGTGGCATCTGTGCTTTAAAAATCATTCAGTAATTGTTAGGCATAGTTCAGCTGCATTTCTGCAAATTGAACACCGGATGGCAGCTGTGCTTTAAAAATCATTCAATAATTGTTAGGCAGAGTTCAGCTGCATTTCTGTAAATTGAACACCAGGTGGCATCTGTGCTTTAAAAATCATTCAATAATTGTTAGACATAGTTCAGCTGCATTTCTGCAAATTGAACACCGGATGGCAGCTGAGCTTTAAAAATCATTCAATAATTGTTAGGCATAGTTCAGCTGCATTTCTGCAAATTGAACACCAGGTGGCATCTGTGCTTTAAAAATCATTCAATAATTGTTAGGCATAGTTCAGCTGCATTTCTGTAAATTGAACACCAGGTGGCATCTGTGCTTTAAAAATCATTCAATAATTGTTAGGCATAGTTCAGCTGCATTTCTGTAAATTGAACACTAGGTGTCATCTGTGCTTTAAAAGTCATTCAATAATTGTTAGGCATAATTCAGCTGCATTTCTTCAAATTGAACACCAGGTGGCATCTGTGCTTTAAAAATCATTCAATATTTGTTAGGCATAGTTCAGCTGTATTTCTGCAAATTGAACACCAGGTGGCATCTGTGCTTTAAAATTCATTCAATATTTGCAAGGCATAGTTCAGCTGTATTTCTGCAAATTGAACACCAGGTGGCATCTGTACTTTAAAAATCATTCAATAATTGTTATGCATAGTCCAGCTGCATTTCTACAAATTGAACACCGGATGACATCTGTGCTTTAAAAATCATTCAATAATTGTTAGACATAGTTCAGCTGCATTTCTGCAAATTGAACACCGGATGGCAGCTGAGCTTTAAAAATCATTCAATAATTGTTAGGCATAGTTCAGCTGCATTTCTGCAAATTGAACACCAGGTGGCATCTGTGCTTTAAAAATCATTCAATAATTGTTAGGCATAGTTCAGCTGCATTTCTGCAAATTGAACACCAGGTGGCATCTGTGCTTTAAAAATCATTCAATAATTGTTAGGCTGAGTTCAGCTGCATTTCTGCAAATTGAACACCAGGTGACATCTGTGCTTTAAAAATCATTCAATAATTGTTAGGCATAGTTCAGCTGCATTTCTGCAAATTGAACACCAGGTGGCATCTGTGCTTTAAAAATCATTCAATAATTGTTAGGATTAGTTCAGCTGCATTTCTGCAAATTGAACACCATGTGGCATCTGTGCTTTAAAAATCATTCAATAATTGTTAGGCATAGTTCAGCTGCATTTCTGCAAATTGAACACCAGGTGGCATCTATGCTTTAAAAATCATTCAATGATTGTTAGGCATAGTTCAGCTGCATTTCTGTAAATTGAACACCACGTGGCATCTGTGCTTTAAAAATCATTCAATAATTGTTAGGCATAGTTCAGCTGCATTTCTGTAAATTGAACACTAGGTGGCATCTGTGCTTTAAAAGTCATTCAATAATTGTTAGGCATAATTCAGCTTCATATCTGCAAATTGAACACCAGGTGGCATCTGTGCTTTAAAAATCATTCAATATTTGTTAGGCATAGTTCAGCTGTATTTCTGCAAATTGAACACCAGGTGGCATCTGTGCTTTAAAATTCATTCAATATTTGCAAGGCATAGTTCTGCTGTATTTCTGCAAATTGAACACCAGGTGGCATCTGTACTTTAAAAATCATTCAATAATTGTTAGGCATAGTTCAGCTGCATTTCTACAAATTGAACACCGGATGGCATCTGTGCTTTAAAAATCATTCAATAATTGTTAGGATTACTTCAGCTGCATTTCTGCAAATTGAACACCAGGTGGCATCACTGCTTTAAAAATCATTCAATAATTGTTAGGCATAGTTCAGCTGCATTTCTGCAAATTGAACACCAGGTGGCATCTGTGATTTAAAAATCATTCAATAATTGTTAGGCATAGTTCAGCTGCATTTCTGCAAATTGAACACCGGATGGCAGCTGTTCTTTAAAAATCATTCAATAATTGTTAGGCAGAGTTCAGCTGCATTTCTGTAAATTGAACACCAGGTGGCATCTGTGCTTTAAAAATCATTCAATAATTGTTAGACATAGTTCAGCTGCATTTCTGCAAATTGAACACCGGATTGCAGCTGAGCTTTAAAAATCATTCAATAATTGTTAGGCATAGTTCAGCTGCATTTCTGCAAATTGAACACCAGGTGGCATCTGTGCTTTAAAAATCATTCAATAATTGTTAGGCATAGTTCAGCTGCATTTCTGTAAATTGAACACCAGGTGGCATCTGTGCTTTAAAAATCATTCAATAATTGTTAGGCATAGTTCAGCTGCATTTCTGTAAATTGAACACTAGGTGGCATCTGTGCTTTAAAAGTCATTCAATAATTGTGAGTCATAATTCAGCTGCATTTCTGCAAATTGAACACCAGGTGGCATCTGTGCTTTAAAAATCATTCAATATTTGTTAGGCATAGTTCAGCTGTATTTCTGCAAATTGAACACCAGGTGGCATCTGTGCTTTAAAATTCATTCAATATTTGCAAGGCATAGTTCAGCTGTATTTCTGCAAATTGAACACCAGGTGGCATCTGTACTTTAAAAATCATTCAATAATTGTTAGGCTGAGTTCAGCTGCATTTCTGCAAATTGAACACCAGGTGGCATCTGTGCTTTAAAAATCATTCAATAATTGTTAGGCTGAGTTCAGCTGCATTTCTGCAAATTGAACACCAGGTGGCATCTGTGCTTTAAAAATCATTCAATAATTATTAGGCATAGTTCAGCTGCATTTCTGCAAATTGAACACCAGGTGGCATCTGTGCTTTAAAAATCATTCAATAATTGTTAGGCATAGTTCAGCTGTATTTCAGCAAATTGAACACCGGATGGCAGCAGAGCTTGAAAAATCATTCAATAATTGTTAGGCATAGTTCAGCTGCATTTCTGTAAATTGAACACCAGGTGGCATCTGTGCTTTAAAAATCATTCAATAATTGTTAGACATAGTTCAGCTGCATTTCTGCAAATTGAACACCAGGTGGCATCTGTGCTTTAAAAATCATTCAATAATTGTTAGGCTTAGTTCAGCTGCATTTCTGGAAATTGAACACCAGGTGGCATCTGTGCTTTAAAAATCATTCAATAATTGTTAGGCTTAGTTCAGCTGCATTTCTGGAAATTGAACACCAGGTGGCAGCTGTGCTTTAAAAATCATTCAATAATTGTTAGGCTTAGTTCAGCTGCATTTCTGGAAATTGAACACCAGGTGGCATCTGTGCTTTAAAAATCATTCAATAATTGTTAGGCATAGCTCAGCTGCATTTCTGCAAATTGAACACCAGGTGGCATCTGTGCTTTAAAAATCATTCAATAATTGTTAGGCATAGTTCAGCTGCATTTCTACAAATTGAAAACCGGAAGTCAGCTGTGCTTTAAAAATCATTCAATAATTCTTAGGCAGAGTTCAGCTGCATTTCTGCAAATTGAACACCAGGTGGCATCTGTGCTTTAAAAATCATTCAATAATTCTTAGGCTTAGTTCAGCTGCATTTCTGCAAATTGAACAGCAGATGGCAGCTGTGCTTTAAAAATCATTCATTAATTGTTAGGCATAGTTCAACTTCATTTCTTGAAATTGAACACCAGGTGGCAGCTGTGCTTTAAAAATCATTCAATAATTGTTAGGCTTAGTTCAGCTGCATTTCTGGAAATTGAACACCAGGTGGCATCTGTGCTTTAAAAAATCATTCAATAATTGTTAGGCATAGTTCAGCTGCATTTCTGGAAATTGAACACCAGGTGGCATCTGTGCTTTAAAAATCATTCAATAATTGTTAGTCATAGTTCAGCTGCATTTCTGGAAATTGAACACCAGGTGGCATCTGTGCTTTAAAAAATCATTCAATAATTGTTAGGCATAGTTCAGCTACATTTCTGCAAATTGAACACCAGGTGGCATCTGTGCTTTAAAAATCATTCAATAATTGTTAGGCATAGTTCAGCTGCATTACTACAAATTAAACACCGGATGGCATCTGTGCTTTAAAAATCATTCAATAATTGTTAGGATTAGTTCAGCTGCATTTCTGCAAATTGAACACCAGGTGGCATCTGTGCTTTAAAAATCATTCAATAATTGTTAGGCATAGTTCAGCTGCATTTCTGCAAATTGAACACCGGATGGCAGCTGTGCTTTAAAAATCATTCAATATTTGTTAGGCATAGTTCAGCTGTATTTCTGCAAATTGAACACCAGGTGGCATCTGTGCTTTAAAAATCATTCAATAACTGTTAGGCATAGTTCAGCTGCATTTCTGCAAATTGAACACCAGGTGGCATCTGTGCTTTAAAAATCTTTCAATAACTGTTAGGCATAGTTCAGCTGCATTTCTGGAAATTGAACACCAGGTGGCAGCTGTGCTTTAAAAATCATTCAATAATTGTTAGGCTTAGTTCAGCTGCATTTCTGGAAATTGAACACCAGGTGGCATCTGTGCTTTAAAAATCATTCAATAATTGTTAGGCATAGTTCAGCTGCATTTCTGCAAATTGAACACCAGGTGGCATCTGTGCTTTAAAAATCATTCAATAATTGTTAGGCATAGTTCAGCTCCATTTCTACAAATTGAAAACCGGATGGCAACTGTGCTTTAAAAATCATTCAATAATTGTTAGGCAGAGTTCAGCTGCATTTCTGCAAATTGAACACCAGGTGGCATCTGTGCTTTAAAAATCATTCAATAATTGTTAGGCATAGTTCAGCTGCATTTCTGCAAATTGAACAGCAGATGGCAGCTGTGCTTTAAAAATCATTCAATAATTGTTAGGCATAGTTCAACTTCATTTCTTGAAATTGAACACAAGGTGGCAGCTGTGCTTTAAAAATCATTCAATAATTGTTAGGCATAGTTCAGCTGCATTTCTTGAAATTGAACATCAGGTGGCATCTGTGCTTTAAAAATCATTCAATAATTGTTAGTCATAGTTCAGCTGCATTTCTGCAAATTGAACACCAGGTGGCATCTGTGCTTTAAAAATCATTCAATAATTGATAGGCATAGTTCAGCTGTATTTCAGCAAATTGAACACCGGATGGCAGCAGAGCTTGAAAAATCATTCAATAATTGTTAGGCATAGTTCAGCTGCATTTCTGTAAATTGAACACCAGGTGGCATCTGTGCTTTAAAAATCATTCAATAATTGTTAGACATAGTTCAGCTGCATTTCTGGAAATTGAACACCAGGTGGCATCTGTGCTTTAAAAATCATTCAATAATTGTTATGCTTAGTTCAGCTGCATTTCTGGAAATTGAACACCAGGTGGCATCTGTGCTTTAAAAATCATTCAATAATTGTTAGGCTTAGTTCAGCTGCATTTCTGGAAATTGAACACCAGGTGGCAGCTGTGCTTTAAAAATCATTCAATAATTGTTAGGCTTAGTTCAGCTGCATTTCTGCAAATTGAACACCGGATGGCAGCTGTGCTTTAAAAATCATTCAATATTTGTTAGGCATAGTTCAGCTGCATTTCTGGAAATTGAACACCAGGTGGCAGCTGTGCTTTAAAAATCATTCAATAATTGTTAGGCTTGGTTCAGCTGTATTTCTGGAAATTGAACACCAGGTGGCATCTGTGCTTTAAAAATCATTCAATAATTGTTAGGCATAGTTCAGCTGCATTTCTGCAAATTGAACACCAGGTGGCATCAGTGCTTTAAAATCATTCAATAATTGTTAGGCATAGTTCAGCTGCATTTCTGCAAATTGAACACCAGGTGGCATCTGTGCTTTAAAAATCATTCAATAATTGTTAGGCATAGTTCAGCTGCATTTCTACAAATTGAAAACCGGATGGCAGCTGTGCTTTAAAAATCATTCAATAATTGGTAGGCAGAGTTCAGCTGCATTTCTGCAAATTGAACACCAGGTGGCATCTGTGCTTTAAAAATCATTCAATAATTGTTAGGCATAGTTCAGCTGCATTTCTGCAAATTGAACAGCAGATGGCAGCTGTGCTTTAAAAATCATTCAATAATTGTTAGGCATAGTTCAACTTCATTTCTTGAAATTGAACACCAGGTGGCAGCTGTGCTTTAAAAATCATTCAATAATTGTTAGGCATAGTTCAGCTGCATTTCTTGAAATTGAGCACCATGTGGCATCTGTGCTTTAAAAATCATTCAATAATTGTTAGTCATAGTTCAGCTGCATTTCTGGAAATTGAACACCAGGTGGCATCTGTGCTTTAAAAAATCACTCAATAATTGTTAGGCATAGTTCAGCTGCATTTCTGCAAATTGAACACCAGGTGTCATCTGTGCTTTAAAAATCATTCAATAATTGTTAGGCATAGTTCAGCTGCATTTCTGCAAATTGAACACCAGGTGGCATCTGTGCTTTAAAAATCATTCAATAACTGTTAGGCATATTTCAGCTGCATTTCTGCAAATTGAACAACAGGTGGCATCTGTGCTTTAAAAATCATTCAATAATTGTTAGGCATAGTTCAGCTGCATTTCTGCAAATTGAACACCGGATGGCAGCTGTGCTTTAAAAATCATTCAATAATTGTTAGGCATAGTACAGCTGCGTTTCTGCAAATTGAACACCAGGTGGCATCTGTGCTTTAAAAATCATTCAATAATTGTTAGGCATAGTTCAGCTGCATTTCTACAAATTGAACACCGGATGGCAGCTGTGCTTTAAAAATCATTCAATAATTGTTAGGATTACTTCAGCTGCATTTCTGCAAATTAAACACCAGGTGGCATCTGTGCTTTAAAAATCATTCAATAATTGTTAGGATTAGTTCAGCTGCATTTCTGCAAATTGAACACCAGGTGGCATCTGTGCTTTAAAAATCATTCAATAATTGTTAGGTTTAGTTCAGCTGCATCTCTGCAAATTGAACATCAGGTGGCATCTGTGCTTTAAAAATCATTCAATAATTGTTAGGCATAGTTCAGCTGCATTTCTGCAAATTGAACACCAGGTGGCATCTGTGCTTTAAAAATCATTCAATAATTGTTAGGCATAGTTCAGCTGCATTTCTGCAAATTGAACACCGGATGGCAGCTGTGCTTTAAAAATCATTCAATAATTGTTAGGCATAGTTCAGCTGCATTTCTGTAAATTGAACACCAGGTGGCATCTGTGCTTTAAAAATCATTCAATAATTGTTAGACATAGTTCAGCTGCACTTCTGCAAATTGAACACCGGATGGCAGCTGTGCTTTAAAAATCATTCAATAATTGTTAGGCATAGTTCAGCTGCATTTCTGTAAATTGAACACTAGGTGGCATCTGTGCTTTAAAAGTCATTCAATAATTGTTAGGCATAATTCAGCTGCATTTCTGCAAATTGAACACCAGGTGGCATCTGTGCTTTAAAAATCATTCAATATTTGTTAGGCATAGTTCAGCTGTATTTCTGCAAATTGAACACCAGGTGGCATCTGTACTTTAAAAATCATTCAATAATTGTTAGGCATAGTTCAGCTGCATTTCTGCAAATTGAACACCAGGTGGCATCTGTGCTTTAAAAATCATTCAATAATTGTTAGACATAGATCAGCTGCATTTCTGCAAATTGAACACCGGATGGCAGCTGAGCTTTAAAAATCATTCAATAATTGTTAGGCTTAGTTCAGCTGCATTTCTGGAAATTGAACACCAGGTGGCAGCTGTGCTTTAAAAATCATTCAATAATTGATAGTCATAGTTCAGCTGCATTTCTGCAAATTGAACACCAGGTGGCATCTGTACTTTAAAAATCATTCAATAATTGTTAGGCATAGATCAGCTGCATTTCTGGAAATTGAACACCAGTTGGCATCTGTGCTATAAAAATCATTCAATAATTGTTAGGCATAGTTCAGCTGCATTTCTGCAAATTGAACACCAGGTGGCATCTGTGCTTTAAAAATCATTCAATAATTGTTAGGCATAGTTCAGCTGCATTTCTGCAAATTGAAAACCGGATGGCATCTGTGCTTTAAAAATCATTCATTAATTGTTAGGCATAGTTCAGCTGCATTTCTTGAAATTGAACACCAGGTGGCATCTGTGCTTTAAAAATCATTCAATAATTGTTAGGCGTTGTTCAGCTGCATTTCTGGAAATTGAACACCAGGTGGCACCTGTGCTTTAAGAATCATTCAATAATTGTTAGGCTTAGTTCAGCTGCATTTCTGGAAATTGAACACCAGGTGGCAGCTGTGCTTTAAAAATCATTCAATAATTTTTAGGCTTAGTTCAGCTGCATTTCTGGAAATTGAACACAAGGTGGCATCTGTGCTTTAAAAATCATTCAATAATTGTTAGGCATAGTTCAGCTGCATTTCTGCAAATTGAACACCAGGTGGCATCTGTGCTTTAAAAATCATTCAATAATTGTTAGGCATAGTTCAGCTGCATTTCTACAAATTGAAAACCGGAAGGCAGCTTTGCTTTAAAAATCATTCAATAATTGTTAGGCAGAGTTCAGCTGCATTTCTGCAAATTGAACACCAGGTGGCATCTGTGCTTTAAAAATCATTCAATAATTCTTAGGCTTAGTTCAGCTGCATTTCTGCAAATTGAACAGCAGATGGCAGCTGTGCTTTAAAAATCATTCAATAATTGTTAGGCATAGTTCAACTTCATTTCTTGAAATTGAACACCAGGTGGCAGCTGTGCTTTAAAAATCATTCAATAATTGTTAGGCATAGTTCAGCTGCATTTCTGTAAATTGAACACCAGGTGGCATCTGTGCTTTAAAAATCATTTAATAATTGTTAGGCATAGTTCAGCTGCATTTCTGTAAATTGAACACTAGGTGGCATCTGTGCTTTAAAAGTCATTCAATAATTGTGAGGCATAATTCAGCTGCATTTCTGCAAATTGAACACCAGGTGGCATCTGTGCTTTAAAAATCATTCAATATTTGTTAGGCATAGTTCAGCTGTATTTCTGGAAATTGAACACCAGGTGGCATCTGTGCTTTTAAATTCATTCAATATTTGCAAGGCATAGTTCAGCTGTATTTCTGCAAATTGAACACCAGGTGGCATCTGTACTTTAAAAATCATTCAATAATTGTTAGGCTGAGTTCAGCCTCATTTCTGCAAATTGAAAACCAGGTGGCATCTGTGCTTTAAAAATCATTCAATAATTGTTAGGCTGAGTTCAGCTGCATTTCTGCAAATTGAACACCAGGTGGCATCTGTGCTTTAAAAATCATTCAATAATTGTTAGGCATAGTTCAGCTGCATTTCTGCAAATTGAACACCAGGTGGCATCTGTGCTTTAAAAATCATTCAATAATTGTTAGGCATAGTTCAGCTGTATTTCAGCAAATTGAACACCGGATGGCAGCAGAGCTTGAAAAATCATTCAATAATTGTTAGGCATAGTTCAGCTGCATTTCTGTAATTTGAACACCAGGTGGCATCTGTGCTTTAAAAATCATTCAATAATTGTTAGACATAGTTCAGCTGCATTTCTGGAAATTGAACACCAGGTGGCATCTGTGCTTTAAAAATCATTCAATAATTGTTAGGATTAGTTCAGCTGCATTTCTGCAAATTGAACACCGGGTGGCATCTGTGCTTTAAAAATCATTCAATAACTGTTAGGCATAGTTCAGCTGCATTTCTGTAAATTGAACACCAGGTGGCATCTGTGCTTTAAAAATCATTCAATAATTGTTAGGCATAGTTCAGCTGCATTTCTGCAAATTGAACACCGGATGGCAGCTGTGCTTTAAAAATCATTCAATATTTGTTAGGCATAGTTCAGCTGTATTTCTGCAAATTGAATACCAGGTGGCATCTGTGCTTTAAAAATCATTCAATAATTGTTAGGCATAGTTCAGCTGCATTTCTACAAATTGAACACCGGATGGCATCTGTGCTTTAAAAATCATTCAATAACTGTTAGGAATAGTTCAGCTGCATTTCTGCAAATTGAACACCGGATGGCAGCTGTGCTTTAAAAATCATTGAATAATTGTTAGGCATAGTTCAGCTGCATTTCTACAAATTGAACACCGGATGGCAGCTGTGCTTTAAAAATCATTCAATAATTGTTAGGCATAGTTCAGCTGCATTTCTGCAAATTGAACACCAGGTGGCATCTGTGCTTTAAAAATCATTCAATAATTGTTAGGCATAGTTCAGCTGCATTTCTACAAATTAAACACCGGATGGCATCTGTGCTTTAAAAATCATTCAATAATTGTTAGGATTAGTTCAGCTGCATTTCTGCAAATTGAACACCAGGTGGCATCTGTGCTTTAAAAATCATTCATTAATTGTTAGGCATAGTTCAGCTGCATTTCTGCAAATTGAACACCAGGTGGCATCTGTGCTTTAAAAATCATTCAATAATTGTTAGGCATAGTTCAGCTGCATTTCTGCAAATTGAACACCGGGTGGCAGCTGTGCATTAAAAATCATTCAATAATTGTTAGGATTAGTTCAGCTGCATTTCTGCAAATTGAACACCAGGTGGCATCTGTGCTTTAAAAATCATTCAATAATTGTTAGGCATAGTTCAGCTGCATTTCTGCAAATTGAACACCAGGTGGCATCTGTGCTTTAAAACTCATTCAATAATTGTTAGACATAGTTCAGCTGCATTTCTGCAAATTGAACACCAGGTGGCATCTGTGCTTTAAAAATCATTCAATAATTGTTAGGCTTAGTTCAGCTGCATTTCTGGAAATTGAACACCAGGTGGCAGCTGTGCTTTAAAAATCATTCAATAATTGTTAGGCTTAGTTCAGCTGCATTTCTGGAAATTGAACACCAGGTGGCATCTGTGCTTTAAAAATCATTGAATAATTGTTAGGCATAGTTCAGCTGCATTTCTACAAACTGAACACCGGATGGCATCTGTGCTTTAAAAATCATTCAATAATTGTAAGGATTAGTTCAGCTGCATTTCTGCAAATTGAACACCAGGTGGCATCTGTGCTTTAAAAATCATTCAATAACTGTTAGGCATAGTTCAGCTGCATTTCTGTAAATTGAACACCAGGTGGCATCTGTGCTTTAAAAATCATTCAATAATTGTTAGGCATAGTTCAGCTGCATTTCTGCAAATTGAGCACCGGATGGCAGCTGTGCTTTAAAAATCATTCAATATTTGTTAGGCATAGTTCAGCTGTATTTCTGAAAAATGGAATACCAGGTGGCATCTGTGCTTTAAAAATCATTCAATAATTGTTAGGCATAGTTCAACTTCATTTCTTGAAATTGAACACCAGGTGGCAGCTTTGCTTTAAAAATCATTCAATAATTGTTAGGCATAGTTCAGCTGCATTTCTTGAAATTGAACACCAGGTGGCATCTGTGCTTTAAAAATCATTCAATAATTGTTAGTCATAGTTCAGCTGCATTTCTGGAAATTGAACACCAGGTGGCATCTGTGCTTTAAAAAATCATTCAATAATTGTTAGGCATAGTTCAGCTGAATTTCTGCAAATTGAACACCAGGTGGCATCTGTGCTTTAAAAATCATTCAATAATTGTTAGGCATAGTTCAGCTGCATTTCTGTAAATTGAACACCAGATGGCATCTGTGCTTTAAAAATCATTCAATTATTGTTAGGCATAGTTCAGCTGCATTTCTGCAAATAGAACACCGGATGGCAGCTGTGCTTTAAAAATCATTCAATATTTGTTAGGCATAGTTCAGCTGCATTTCTGCAAATTGAACACCGGATGGCAGCTGTGCTTTAAAAATCATTCAATAATTGTTAGGCTTAGTTCAGCTACATTTCTGCAAATTGAACACCAGGTGGCATCTGTGCTTTAAAAATCATTCAATAATTGTTAGGCATAGTTCAGCTGCATTTCTACAAATTGAACACCGGATGGCATCTGTGCTTTAAAAATCATTCAATAATTGTTAGGATTAGTTCAGCTGCATTTCTGAAAATTGAACACCAGGTGGCATCTGTGCTTTAAAAATCATTCAATAATTGTTAGGCATAGTTCAGCTGCATTTCTGCAAATTGAACACCAGGTGGCATCTGTGCTTTAAAAATCATTCAATAATTGTTAGGCATAGTTCAGCTGCATTTCTGCAAATTGAACACCGGATGGCAGCTGTGCTTTAAAAATCATTCAATAATTGTTAGGCATAGTTCAGCTGCATTTCTGTAAATTGAACACCAGGTGGCATCTGTGCTTTAAAAATCATTCAATAATTGTTAGACATAGTTCAGCTGCATTTCTGCAAATTGAACACCGGATGGCAGCTGAGCTTTAAAAATCATTCAATAATTGTTAGGCATAGTTCAGCTGCATTTCTGCAAATTGAACACCAGGTGGCATCTGTGCTTTAAAAATCATTCAATAATTGTTAGGCTTAGTTCAGCTGCATTTCTGCAAATTGAACACCGGATGGCAGCTGAGCTTTAAAAATCATTCAATAATTGTTAGGCATAGTTCAGCTGCATTTCTGCAAATTGAAAACCAGGTGGCATCTGTGCTTTAAAAATCATTCAATAATTGTTAGGCATAGTTCAGCTGCATTTCTGTAAATTGAACACTAGGTGGCATCTGTGCTTTAAAAGTCATTCAATAATTGTTGGGCATAGTTCAGCTGCATTTCTGCAAATTGAACACCAGGTGGCATCTGTGCTTTAAAAATCATTCAATATTTGTTAGGCATAGTTCAGCTGTATTTCTGCAAATTGAACACCAGGTGGCATCTGTGCTTTAAAAATCATTCAATATTTGCTAGGCATAGTTCAGCTGTATTCTGCAAATTGAACACCAGGTGGCATCTGTACTTTAAAAATCATTCAATAATTGTTAGGCATAGTTCAGCTGCATTTCTGCAAATTGAACACCAGGTGGCATCTGTGCTTTAAAAATAATTCAATAATTGTTAGGCTGAGTTCAGCTGCATTTCTGCAAATTAAACACCAGGTGGCATCTGTGCTTTAAAAATCATTTAATAATTGTTAGGCATAGTTCAGCTGTATTTCTGCAAATTGAACACCAGGTGGCATCTGTGCTTTAAAAATCATTCAATAATTGTTAGACATAGTTCAGCTGCATTTCTGCAAATTGAAAACCAGGTGGCATCTGTGCTTTAAAACTCATTCAATAATTGTTAGGATTAGTTCAGCTGCATTTCTGTAAATTGAACACCAGGTGGCATCTGTGCTTTAAAAATCATTCAATAATTGTTAGGCATAGTTCAGCTGCATTTCTGCAAATTGAACACCAAGTGGCATCTGTGCTTTAAAAATCATTCAATAATTGTTAGACATAGTTCAGCTGCATTTCTGCAAATTGAACACCAGGTGGCATCTGTGCTTTAAAAATCATTCAATAATTGTTAGGCTTAGTTCAGCTGCATTTCTGGAAATTGAACACCAGGTGGCAGCTGTGCTTTAAAAATCATTCAATAATTGTTAGGCTTAGTTCAGCTGCATTTCTGGAAATTGAACACCAGGTGGCATCTGTGCTTTAAAAATCATTCAATAATTGTTAGGCATAGTTCAGCTGCATTTCTACAAATTGAACACCGGATGTCGTCTGTGCTTTAAAAATCATTCAATAATTGTTAGGATTAGTTCAGCTGCATTTCTGCAAATTGAACACCGGGTGGCATCTGTGCTTTAAAAATCATTCAATAACTGTTAGGCAAAGTTCAGCTGCATTTCTGTAAATTGAACACCAGGCGGCATCTGTGCTTTAAAAATCATTCAATAATTGTTAGGCATAGTTCAACTTCATTTCTTGAAATTGAACACCAGGTGGCAGCTGTGCTTTAAAAATCATTCAATAATTGTTAGGCATAGTTCAGCTGCATTTCTTGAAATTGAACACCAGGTGGCATCTGTGCTTTAAAAATCATTCAATAATTGTTAGTCATAGTTCAGCTGCATTTCTGGAAATTGAACACCAGGTGGCATCTGTGCTTTAAAAAATCATTCAATAATTGTTAGGCATAGTTCAGCTGCATTTCTGCAAATTGAACACCAGGTGGCATCTGTGCTTTAAAAATCATTCAATAATTGTTAGGCATAGTTCAGCTGCATTTCTGTAAATTGAACACCGGATGGCATCTGTGCTTTAAAAATCATTCAATAATTGTTAGGCATAGTTCAGCTGCATTTCTGAAAATTGAACACCAGGTGGCATCTGTGCTTTAAAAATCATTCAATAATTGTTAGGCATAGTTCAGCTGCATTTCTGCAAATTGAACACCAGGTGGCATCTGTGCTTTAAAAATCATTCAATAATTGTTAGGCATAGTTCAGCTGCATTTCTGCAAATTGAACACCGGATGGCAGCTGTGCTTTAAAAATCATTCAATAATTGTTAGGCATAGTTCAGCTGCATTTCTGCAAATTGAACACCAGGTGGCATCTGTGCTTTAAAAATCATTCAATAATTGTTAGGCTTAGTTCAGCTGCATTTCTGCAAATTGAACACCGGATGGCAGCTGAGCTTTAAAAATCATTCAATAATTGTTAGGCATAGTTCAGCTGCATTTCTGCAAATTGAAAACCAGGTGGCATCTGTGCTTTAAAAATCATTCAATATTTGTTAGGCATAGTTCAGCTGCATTTCTGTAAATTGAACACTAGGTGGCATCTGTGCTTTAAAAGTCATTCAATAATTGTTGGGCATAGTTCAGCTGCATTTCTGCAAATTGAACACCAGGTGGCATCTGTGCTTTAAAAATCATTCAATATTTGTTAGGCATAGTTCAGCTGTATTTCTGCAAATTGAACACCAGGTGGCATCTGTGCTTTAAAAATCATTCAATATTTGCTAGGCATAGTTCAGCTGTTTTCTGCAAATTGAACACCAGGTGGCATCTGTGCTTTAAAAAACATTCAATAATTGTTAGGCATAGTTCAACTGCATTTCTGCAATTTGAACACCAGGTGGCATCTGTGCTTTAAAAATAATTCAATAATTGTTAGGCTGAGTTCAGCTGCATTTCTGCAAATTAAACACCAGGTGGCATCTGTGCTTTAAAAATCATTCAATAATTGTTAGGCATAGTTCAGCTGTATTTCTGCAAATTGAACACCAGGTGGCATCTGTGCTTTAAAAATCATTCAATAATTGTTAGACATAGTTCAGCTGCATTTCTGCAAATTGAAAACCAGGTGGCATCTGTGCTTTAAAACTCATTCAATAATTGTTAGACATAGTTCAGCTGCATTTCTGCAAATTGAACACCAGGTGGCATATGTGCTTTAAAAATCATTCAATAATTGTTAGGCTTAGTTCAGCTGCATTTCTGGAAATTGAACACCAGGTGGCAGCTGTGCTTTAAAAATCATTCAATAATTGTTAGGCTTAGTTCAGCTGCATTTCTGGAAATTGAACACCAGGTGGCATATGTGCTTTAAAAATCATTCAATAATTGTTAGGCATAGTTCAGCTGCATTTCTACAAATTGAAAACCGGAAGGCAGCTGTGCTTTAAAAATCATTCAATAATTGTTAGGCTTAGTTCAGCTGCATTTCTGCAAATTGAACAGCAGATGGCAGCTGTGCTTTAAAAATCATTCAATAATTGTTAGGCATAGTTCAACTTCATTTCTTGAAATTGAACACCAGGTGGCAGCTGTGCTTTAAAAATCATTCAATAATTGTTAGGCATAGTTCAGCTGCATTTCTTGAAATTGAACACCAGGTGGCATCTGTGCTTTAAAAATCATTCAATAATTGTTAGTCATAGTTCAGCTGCATTTCTGGAAAATGAACACCAGGTGGCATCTGTGCTTTAAAAATCATTCAATAATTGTTAAGCATAGTTCAGCTGCATTTCTACAAATTGAACACCGGATGGCATCTGTGCTTTAAAAATCATTCAATAATTGTTAGGATTAGTTCAGCGGCATTTCTGCAAATTGAACACCAGGTGGCATCTGTGCTTTAAAAATCATTCAATAATTGTTAGGCATAGTTCAACTTCATTTCTTGAAATTGAAAACCAGGTGGCAGCTGTGCTTTAAAAATCATTCAATAATTGTTAGGCATAGTTCAGCTGCATTTCTTGAAATTGAACACCAGGTGGCATCTGTGCTTTAAAAATCATTCAATAATTGTTAGGCATAGTTCAGCTGCATTTCTGGAATTTGAACACCAGGTGGCATCTGTGCTTTAAAAAATCATTCAATAATTGTTAGGCATAGTTCAGCTGCATTTCTGCAAATTGAACACCAGGTGGCATCTGTGCTTTAAAAATCATTCAATAATTGTTAGGCATAGTTCAGCTGCATTTCTACAAATTGAACACCGGATGGCATCTGTGCTTTAAAAATCATTCAATAATTGTTAGGATTAGTTCAGCTGCATTTCTGCAAATTGAACACCAGGTGGCATCTGTGCTTTAAAAATCATTCAATAACTGTTAGGCATAGTTCAGCTGCATTTCTGCAAATTGAACACCAGGTGGCATCTGTGCTTTAAAAATCATTCAATAGTTGTTCGGCTGAGTTCAGCTGCATTTCTGCAAATTGAACACCAGGTGGCATCTGTGCTTTAAAAATCATTCAATAATTGTTAGGCTTAGTTCAGCTGCATTTCTGGAAATTGAACACCAGGTGGCAGCTGTGCTTTAAAAATCATTCAATAATTGTTAGGCTTAGTTCAGCTGCATTTCTGGAAATTGAACACCAGGTGGCATCTGTGCTTTAAAAATCATTCAGTAATTGTTAGGCATAGTTCAGCTGCATTTCTGCAAATTGAACACCAGGTGGCATCTGTGCTTTAAAAATCATTCAATAATTGTTAGGCATTGTTCAGCTGCATTTCTACAAATTGAACAGCGGATGGCATCTGTGCTTTAAAAATCATTCAATAATTGTTAGGATTAGTTCAGCTGCATTTCTGTAAATTGAACACCAGGTGGCATCTGTGCTTTAAAAATCATTCAATAATTGTTAGGCATAGTTCAGCTGCATTTCTGCAAATTGAACACTAGGTGGCATCTGTGCTTTAAAACTAATTCAATAATTGTTAGACATAGTTCAGCTGCATTTCTGCAATTTGAACACCAGGTGGCATCTGTGATTTAAAAATCATTCAATAATTGGTAGGCTTAGTTCAGCTGCATTTCTGGAAATTGAACACCAGGTGGCATCTGTGCTTTAAAAATCATTCAATATTTGCTAGGCATAGTTCAGCTGTATTCTGCAAATTGAACACCAGGTGGCATCTGTACTTTAAAAATCATTCAATAATTGTTAGGCATAGTTCAGCTGCATTTCTACAAATTGAAAATCGGAAGGCAGCTGTGCTTTAAAAATCATTCAATAATTGTTAGGCATAGTTCAGCTGCATTTCTTGAAATTGAACACCAGGTGGCATCTGTGCTTTAAAAATCATTCAATAATTGTTAGTCATAGTTCAGCTGCATTTCTGGAAAATGAACACCAGGTGGCATCTGTGCTTTAAAAATCATTCAATAATTGTTAGGCATAGTTCAGCTGCATTTCTACAAATTGAACACCGGATGGCATCTGTGCTTTAAAAATCATTCAATAATTGTTAGGATTAGTTCAGCTGCATTTCTGCAAATTGAACACCAGGTGGCATCTGTGCTTTAAAAATCATTCAATAATTGTTAGGCATAGTTCAACTTCATTTCTTGAAATTGAAAACCAGGTGGCAGCTGTGCTTTAAAAATCATTCAATAATTGTTAGGCATAGTTCAGCTGCATTTCTTGAAATTGAACACCAGGTGGCATCTGTGCTTTAAAAATCATTCAATAATTGTTAGTCATGGTTCAGCTGCATTTCTGGAATTTGAACACCAGGTGGCATCTGTGCTTTAAAAATCATTCAATAATTGTTAGGCATAGTTCAGCTGCATTTCTACAAATTGAACACCGGATGGCATCTGTGCTTTAAAAATCATTCAATAATTGTTAGGATTAGTTCAGCTGCATTTCTGCAAATTGAACACCAGGTGGCATCTGTGCTTTAAAAATCATTCAATAACTGTTAGGCATAGTTCAGCTGCATTTCTGCAAATTGAACACCAGGTGGCATCTGTGCTTTAAAAATCATTCAATAATTGTTCGGCTGAGTTCAGCTGCATTTCTGCAAATTGAACACCAGGTGGCATCTGTGCTTTAAAAATCATTCAATAATTGTTAGGCATAGTTCAGCTGCATTTCTACAAATTGAGCACTAGGTGGCATCTGTGCCTTAAAACTCATACAATAATTGTTAGACATAGTTCAGCTGCATTTCTGCAAATTGAACACCAGGTGGCATCTGTGATTTAAAAATCATTCAATAATTGTTAGGCTTAGTTCAGCTGCATTTCTGGAAATTGAACACCAGGTGGCATCTGTGCTTTAAAAATCATTCAATATTTGCTAGGCATAGTTCAGCTGTATTCTGCAAATTAAACACCAGGTGGCATCTGTACTTTAAAAATCATTCAATAATTGTTAGGCATAGTTCAGCTGCATTTCTGCAAATTGAACACCAGGTGGCATCTGTGCTTTAAAAATCATTCAATAATTGTTAGACATAGTTCAGCTGCATTTCTGCAAATTGAAAACCAGGTGGCATCTGTGCTTTAAAACTCATTCAATAATTGTTAGACATAGTTCAGCTGCATTTCTGCAAATTGAACACCAGGTGGCATATGTGCTTTAAAAATCATTCAATAATTGTTAGGCTTAGTTCAGCTGCATTTCTGTAAATTGAACACCAGGTGGCAGCTGTGCTTTAAAAATCATTCAATAATTGTTAGTCATAGTTCAGCTGCATTTCTGGAATTTGAACACCAGGTGGCATCTGTGCTTTAAAAATCATTCAATAATTGTTAGGCATAGTTCAGCTGCATTTCTACAAATTGAACACCGGATGGCATCTGTGCTTTAAAAATCATTCAATAATTGTTAGGATTAGTTCAGCTGCATTTCTGCAAATTGAACACCAGGTGGCATCTGTGCTTTAAAAATCATTCAATAATTGTTAGACATAGTTCAGCTGCATTTCTGCAAATTGAAAACCAGGTGGCATCTGTGCTTTAAAACTCATTCAATAATTGTTAGACATAGTTCAGCTGCATTTCTGCAAATTGAACACCAGGTGGCATATGTGCTTTAAAAATCATTCAATAATTGTTAGGCTTAGTTCAGCTGCATTTCTGGAAATTGAACACCAGGTGGCAGCTGTGCTTTAAAAATCATTCAATAATTGTTAGGCTTAGTTCAGCTGCATTTCTGGAAATTGAACACCAGGTGGCATCTGTGCTTTAAAAATCATTCAGTAATTGTTAGGCATAGTTCAGCTGCATTTCTGCAAATTGAACACCAGGTGGCAGCTGTGCTTTAAAAATCATTCAATAATTGTTAGGCTTAGTTCAGCTGCATTTCTGGAAATTGAACACCAGGTGGCATCTGTGCTTTAAAAATCATTGAATAATTGTTAGGCATAGTTCAGCTGCATTTCTACAAATTGAAAACCGGAAGGCAGCTGTGCTTTAAAAATCATTCAATAATTGTTAGGCTTAGTTCAGCTGCATTTCTGCAAATTGAACAGCAGATGGCAGCTGTGCTTTAAAAATCATTCAATAATTGTTAGGCATAGTTCAACTTCATTTCTTGAAATTGAACACCAGGTGGCAGCTGTGCTTTAAAAATCATTCAATAATTGTTAGGCATAGTTCAGCTGCATTTCTTGAAATTGAACACCAGGTGGCATCTGTGCTTTAAAAATCATTCAATAATTGTTAGTCATAGTTCAGCTGCATTTCTGGAAAATGAACACCAGGTGGCATCTGTGCTTTAAAAATCATTCAATAATTGTTAGGCATAGTTCAGCTGCATTTCTACAAATTGAACACCGAATGGCATCTGTGCTTTAAAAATCATTCAATAATTGTTAGTATTAGTTCAGCTGCATTTCTGCAAATTGAACACCAGGTGGCATCTGTGCTTTAAAAATCATTCAATAATTGTTAGGCATAGTTCAGCTGCATTTCTGCAAATTGAACACTAGGTGGCATCTGTGCTTTAAAACTAATTCAATAATTGTTAGACATAGTTCAGCTGCATTTCTGCAAATTGAACACCAGGTGGCAGCTGTGATTTAAAAATCCTTCAATAATTGTTAGGCTTAGTTCAGCTGCATTTCTGGAAATTGAACACCAGGTGGCATCTGTGCTTTAAAAATCAATCAATATTTGCTAGGCATAGTTCAGCTGTATTCTGCAAATTGAACACCAGGTGGCATCTGTACTTTAAAAATCATTCAATAATTGTTAGGCATAGTTCAGCTGCATTTCTACAAATTGAAAACCGGAAGGCAGCTGTGCTTTAAAAATCATTCAATAATTGTTAGGCTTAGTTCAGCTGCATTTCTGCAAATTGAACAGCAGATGGCAGCTGTGCTTTAAAATCATTCAATAATTGTTAGGCAAAGTTCAACTTCATTTCTTGAAATTGAACACCAGGTGGCAGCTGTGCTTTAAAAATCATTCAATAATTGTTAGGCATAGTTCAGCTGCATTTCTGGAAAATGAACACCAGGTAGCATCTGTGCTTTAAAAATCATTCAATAATTGTTAGGCATAGTTCAGCTGCATTTCTACAAATTGAACACCGGATGGCATCTGTGCTTTAAAAATCATTCAATAATTGTTAGGATTAGTTCAGCTGCATTTCTGCAAATTGAACACCAGGTGGCATCTGTGCTTTAAAAATCATTCAATAATTGTTAGGCATAGTTCAACTTCATTTCTTGAAATTGAAAACCAGGTGGCAGCTGTGCTTTAAAAATCATTCAATAATTGTTAGGCATAGTTCAGCTGCATTTCTTGAAATTGAACACCAGGTGGCATCTGTGATTTAAAAATCATTCAATAATTGTTAGTCATAGTTCAGCTGCATTTCTGGAATTTGAACACCAGGTGGCATCTGTGCTTTAAAAAATCATTCAATAATTGTTAGGCATAGTTCAGCTGCATTTCTGCAAATTGAACACCAGGTGGCATCTGTGCTTTAAAAATCATTCAATAATTGTTAGGCATAGTTCAGCTGCATTTCTACAAATTGAACACCTGATGGCATCTGTGCTTTAAAAATCATTCAATAATTGTTAGGATTAGTTCAGCTGCATTTCTGCAAATTGAACACCAGGTGGCATCTGTGCTTTAAAAATCATTCAATAACTGTTAGGCATAGTTCAGCTGCATTTCTGCAAATTGAACACCAGGTGGCATCTGTGCTTTAAAAATCATTCAATAATTGTTCGGCTGAGTTCAGCTGCATTTCTGCAAATTGAACACCAGGTGGCATCTGTGCTTTAAAAATCATTCAATAATTGTTAGGCATAGTTCAGCTGCATTTCTGCAAATTGAACACTAGGTGGCATCTGTGCTATAAAACTCATTCAATAATTGTTAGACATAGTTCAGCTGCATTTCTGCAAATTGAACACCAGGTGGCATCTGTGATTTAAAAATCATTCAATAATTGTTAGGCTTAGTTCAGCTGCATTTCTGGAAATTGAACACCAGGTGGCATCTGTGCTTTAAAAATCATTCAATATTTGCTAGGCATAGTTCAGCTGTATTCTGCAAATTGAACACCAGGTGGCATCTGTACTTTAAAAATCATTCAATAATTGTTAGGCATAGTTCAGCTGCATTTCTGCAAATTGAACACCAGGTGGCATCTGTGCTTTAAAAATCATTCAATAATTGTTAGACATAGTTCAGCTGCATTTCTGCAAATTGAAAACCAGGTGGCATCTGTGCTTTAAAACTCATTCAATAATTGTTAGACATAGTTCAGCTGCATTTCTGCAAATTGAACACCAGGTGGCATATGTGCTTTAAAAATCATTCAATAATTGTTAGGCTTAGTTCAGCTGCATTTCTGGAAATTGAACACCAGGTGGCAGCTGTGCTTTAAAAATCATTCAATAATTGTTAGGCTTAGTTCAGCTGCATTTCTGGAAATTGAACACCAGGTGGCATCTGTGCTTTAAAAATCAATCAATAATTGTTAGGCATAGTTCAGCTGCATTTCTGCAGATTGAACACCAGGTAGCATCTGTGCTTTAAAAATCATTCAATAATTGTTAGGCATAGTTCAGCTGCATTTCTACAAATTGAAAACCGGAAGGCAGCTGTGCTTTAAAAATCATTCAATAATTGTTAGGCTTAGTTCAGCTGCATTTCTGCAAATTGAACAGCAGATGGCAGCTGTGCTTTAAAAATCATTCAATAATTGTTAGGCATAGTTCAACTTCATTTCTTGAAATTGAACACCAGGTGGCAGCTGTGCTTTAAAAATCATTCAATAATTGTTAGGCATAGTTCAGCTGCATTTCTTGAAATTGAACACCAGGTGGCATCTGTGCTTTAAAAATCATTCAATAATTGTTAGTCATAGTTCAGCTGCATTTCTGGAAAATGAACACCAGGTGGCATCTGTGCTTTAAAAATCATTCAATAATTGTTAGGCATAGTTCAGCTGCATTTCTACAAATTGAACACCGGATGGCATCTGTGCTTTAAAAATCATTCAATAATTGTTAGGATTAGTTCAGCTGCATTTCTGCAAATTGAACACCAGGTGGCATCTGTGCTTTAAAAATCATTCAATAATTGTTAGGCATAGTACAACTTCATTTCTTGAAATTGAAAACCAGGTGGCAGCTGTGCTTTAAAAATCATTCAATAATTGTTAGGCATAGTTCAGCTGCATTTCTACAAATTGAACACCGGATGGCATCTGTGCTTTAAAAATCATTCAATAATTGTTAGGATTAGTTCATCTGCATTTCTGGAAATTGAACACCAGGTGGCATCTGTGCTTTAAAAATCATTCAATAACTGTTAGGCATAGTTCAGCTGCATTTCTGCAAATTGAACACCAGGTGGCATCTGTGCTTTAAAAATCATTCAATAATTGTTCGGCTGAGTTCAGCTGCATTTCTGCAAATTGAACACCAGGTGGCATCTGTGCTTTAAAAATCATTCAATAATTGTTAGGCATAGTTCAGCTGCATTTCTGCAAATTGAACACTAGGTGGCATCTGTGCTTTAAAACTCATTCAATAATTGTTAGACATAGTTCAGCTGCATTTCTGCAAATTGAACACCAGGTGGCATATGTGCTTTAAAAATCATTCAATAATTGTTAGGCTTAGTTCAGCTGCATTTCTGCAAATTGAACAGCAGATGGCAGCTGTGCTTTAAAAATCATTCAATAATTGTTAGGCATAGTTCAACTTCATTTCTTGAAATTGAACACCAGGTGGCAGCTGTGCTTTAAAAATCATTCAATAATTGTTAGGCATAGTTCAGCTGCATTTCTTGAAATTGAACACCAGGTGGCATCTGTGCTTTAAAAATCATTCAATAATTGTTAGTCATAGTTCAGGTGCATTTCTGGAAAATGAACACCAGGTGGCATCTGTGCTTTAAAAATCATTCAATAATTGTTAGGCATAGTTCAGCTGCATTTCTACAAATTGAACACCGAATGGCATCTGTGCTTTAAAAATCATTCAATAATTGTTAGTATTAGTTCAGCTGCATTTCTGCAAATTGAACACCAGGTGGCATCTGTGCTTTAAAAATCATTCAATAATTGTTAGGCATAGTTCAGCTGCATTTCTGCAAATTGAACACTAGGTGGCATCTGTGCTTTAAAACTAATTCAATAATTGTTAGACATAGTTCAGCTGCATTTCTGCAAATTGAACACCAGGTGGCATCTGTGATTTAAAAATCCTTCAATAATTGTTAGGCTTAGTTCAGCTGCATTTCTGGAAATTGAACACCAGGTGGCATCTGTGCTTTAAAAATCATTCAATATTTGCTAGGCATAGTTCAGCTGTATTCTGCAAATTGAACACCAGGTGGCATCTGTACTTTAAAAATCATTCAATAATTGTTAGGCATAGTTCAGCTGCATTTCTACAAATTGAAAACCGGAAGGCAGCTGTTCTTTAAAAATCATTCAATAATTGTTAGGCTTAGTTCAGCTGCATTTCTGCAAATTGAACAGCAGATGGCAGCTGTGCTTTAAAATCATTCAATAATTGTTAGGCATAGTTCAACTTCATTTCTTGAAATTGAACACCAGGTGGCAGCTGTGCTTTAAAAATCATTCAATAATTGTTAGGCATAGTTCAGCTGCATTTCTTGAAATTGAACACCAGGTGGCATCTGTGCTTAAAAAATCATTCAATAATTGTTAGTCATAGTTCAGCTGCATTTCTGGAAAATGAACACCAGGTAGCATCTGTGCTTTAAAAATCATTCAATAATTGTTAGGCATAGTTCAGCTGCATTTCTACAAATTGAACACCGGATGGCATCTGTGCTTTAAAAATCATTCAATAATTATTAGGATTAGTTCAGCTGCATTTCTGCAAATTGAACACCAGGTGGCATCTGTGCTTTAAAAATCATTCAATAATTGTTAGGCATAGTTCAACTTCATTTCTTGAAATTGAAAACGAAGTGGCAGCTGAGCTTTAAAAATCATTCAATAATTGTTAGGCATAGTTCAGCTGCATTTCTTGAAATTGAACACCAGGTGGCATCTGTGCTTTAAAAATCATTCAATAATTGTTAGTCATAGTTCAGCTGCATTTCTGGAATTTGAACACCAGGTGGCATCTGTGCTTTAAAAAATCATTCAATAATTGTTAGGCATAGTTCAGCTGCATTTCTGCAAATTGAACACCAGGTGGCATCTGTGCTTTAAAAATCATTCAATAATTGTTAGGCATAGTTCAGCTGCATTTCTACAAATTGAACACCTGATGGCATCTGTGCTTTAAAAATCATTCAATAATTGTTAGGATTAGTTCAGCTGCATTTCTGCAAATTGAACACCAGGTGGCATATGTGCTTTAAAAATCATTCAATAACTGTTAGGCATAGTTCAGCTGCATTTCTGCAAATTGAACACCAGGTGGCATCTGTGCTTTAAAAATCATTCAATAATTGTTCGGCTGAGTTCAGCTGCGTTTCTGCAAATTGAACACCAGGTGGCATCTGTGCTTTAAAAATCATTCAATAATTGTTAGGCATATTTCAGCTGCATTTCTGCAAATTGAACACTAGGTGGCATCTGTGCTTTAAAACTCATTCAATAATTGTTAGACATAGTTCAGCTGCATTTCTGCAAATTGAACACCAGGTAGCATCTGTGATTTAAAAATCATTCAATAATTGTTAGGCTTAGTTCAGCTGCATTTCTGGAAATTGAACACCAGGTGGCATCTGTGCTTTAAAAATCATTCAATATTTGCTAGGCATAGTTCAGCTGTATTCTGCAAATTGAACACCAGGTGGCATCTGTACTTTAAAAATCATTCAATAATTGTTAGGCATAGTTCAGCTGCATTTCTGCAAATTGAACACCAGGTGGCATCTGTGCTTTAAAAATCATTCAATAATTGTTAGACATAGTTCAGCTGCATTTCTGCAAATTGAAAACCAGGTGGCATCTGTGCTTTAAAACTCATTCAATAATTGTTAGACATAGTTCAGCTGCATTTCTGCAAATTGAACACCAGGTGGCATATGTGCTTTAAAAATCATTCAATAATTGTTAGGCTTAGTTCAGCTGCATTTCTGGAAATTGAACACCAGGTGGCAGCTGTGCTTTAAAAATCATTCAATAATTGTTAGGCTTAGTTCAGCTGCATTTCTGGAAATTGAACACCAGGTGGCATCTGTGCTTTAAAAATCATTCAATAATTGTTAGGCATAGTTCAGCTGCATTTCTGCAGATTGAACACCAGGTGGCATCTGTGCTTTAAAAATCATTCAATAATTGTTAGGCATAGTTCAGCTGCATTTCTACAAATTGAAAACCGGAAGGCAGCTGTGCTTTAAAAATCATTCAATAATTGTTAGGCTTAGTTCAGCTGCATTTCTGCAAATTGAACAGCAGATGGCAGCTGTGCTTTAAAAATCATTCAATAATTGTTAGGCATAGTTCAACTTCATTTCTTGAAATTGAACACCAGGTGGCAGCTGTGCTTTAAAAATCATTCAATAATTGTTAGGCATAGTTCAGCTGCATTTCTTGAAATTGAACACCAGGTGGCATCTGTGCTTTAAAAATCATTCAATAATTGTTAGTCATAGTTCAGCTGCATTTCTGGAAAATGAACACCAGGTGGCATCTGTGCTTTAAAAATCATTCAATAATTGTTAGGCATAGTTCAGCTGCATTTCTACAAATTGAACACCGGATGGCATCTGTGCTTTAAAAATCATTCAATAATTGTTAGGATTAGTTCAGCTGCATTTCTGCAAATTGAACACCAGGTGGCATCTGTGCTTTAAAAATCATTCAATAATTGTTAGGCCTAGTACAACTTCATTTCTTGAAATTGAAAACCAGGTGGCAGCTGTGCTTTAAAAATCATTCAATAATTGTTAGGCATAGTTCAGCTGCATTTCTACAAATTGAACACCGGATGGCATCTGTGCCTTAAAAATCATTCAATAATTGTTAGGATTAGTTCATCTGCATTTCTGGAAATTGAACACCAGGTGGCATCTGTACTTTAAAAATCATTCAATAACTGTTAGGCATAGTTCAGCTGCATTTCTGCAAATTGAACACCAGGTGGCATCTGTGCTTTAAAAATCATTCAATAATTGTTCGGCTGAGTTCAGCTGCATTTCTGCAAATTGAACACCAGGTGGCATCTGTGCTTTAAAAATCATTCAATAATTGTTAGGCATAGTTCAGCTGCATTTCTGCAAATTGAACACTAGGTGGCATCTGTGCTTTAAAACTCATTCAATAAGTGTTAGACATAGTTCAGCTGCATTTCTGCAAATTGAACACCAGGTGGCATATGTGCTTTAAAAATCATTCAATAATTGTTAGGCTTAGTTCAGCTGCATTTCTGGAAATTGAACACCAGGTGGCAGCTGTGCTTTAAAAATCATTCAATAATTGTTAGGCTTAGTTCAGCTGCATTTCTGGAAATTGAACACCAGGTGGCATCTGTGCTTTAAAAATCATTCAGTAATTGTTAGGCATAGTTCAGCTGCATTTCTGCAAATTGAACACCAGGTGGCATCTGTGCTTTAAAAATCATTCAATAATTGTTAGGCATAGTTCAGCTGCATTTCTACAAATTGAAAACCGGAAGGCAGCTGTGCTTTAAAAATCATTCAATAATTGTTAGGCTTAGTTCAGCTGCATTTCTGCAAATTGAACAGCAGATGGCAGCTGTGCTTTAAAAATCATTCAATAATTGTTAGGCATAGTTCAACTTCATTTCTTGAAATTGAACACCAGGTGGCAGCTGTGCTTTAAAAATCATTCAATAATTGTTAGGCATAGTTCAGCTGCATTTCTTGAAATTGAACACCAGGTGGCATCTGTGCTTTAAAAATCATTCAATAATTGTTAGTCATAGTTCAGCTGCATTTCTGCAAAAATGAACACCAGGTAGCATCTATGCTTTAAAAATCATTCAATAATTGTTAGGCATAGTACAGCTGCATTTCTACAAATTGAACACCGGATGGCATCTGTGCTTTAAAAATCATTCAATAATTGTTAGGATTAGTTCAGCTGCATTTCTGCAAATTGAACACCAGGTGGCATCTGTGCTTTAAAAATCATTCAATAATTGTTAGGCATAGTTCAGCTGCATTTCTGCAAATTGAACACTAGGTGGCATCTGTGCTTTAAAACTAATTCAATAATATGTAGACATAGTTCAGGTGCATTTCTGCAAATTGAACACCAGGTGGCATCTGTGATTTAAAAATCATTCAATAATTGTTAGGCTTAGTTCAGCTGCATTTCTGGAAATTGAACACCAGGTGGCATCTGTGCTTTAAAAATCATTCAATATTTGCTAGGCATAGTTCAGCTGTATTCTGCAAATTGAACACCAGGTGGCATCTGTACTTTAAAAATCATTCAATAATTGTTAGGCATAGTTCAGCTGCATTTCTACAAATTGAAAACCGGAAGGCAGCTGTGCTTTAAAAATCATTCAATAATTGTTAGGCTTAGTTCAGCTGCATTTCTGCAAATTGAACAGCAGATGGCAGCTGTGCTTTAAAAATCATTCAATAATTGTTAGGCATAGTTCAACTTCATTTCTTGAAATTGAACACCAGGTGGCAGCTGTGCTTTAAAAATCATTCAATAATTGTTAGGCATAGTTCAGCTGCATTTCTTGAAATTGAACACCAGGTGGCATCTGTGCTTTAAAAATCATTCAATAATTGTTAGTCATAGTTCAGCTGCATTTCTGGAAAATGAACACCAGGTGGCATCTGTGCTTTAAAAATCATTCAATAATTGTTAGGCATAGTTCAGCTGCATTTCTACAAATTGAGCACCGGATGGCATCTGTGCTTTAAAAATCATTCAATAATTGTTAGGATTAGTTCAGCTGCATTTCTGCAAATTGAACACCAGGTGGCATCTGTGCTTTAAAAATCATTCAATAATTGTTAGGCATAGTTCAACTAAATTTCTTGAAATTGAAAACCAGGTGGCAGCTGTGCTTTAAAAATCATTCAATAATTGTTAGGCATAGTTCAGCTGCATTTCTTGAAATTGAACACCAGGTGGCATCTGTGCTTTAAAAATCATTCAATAATTGTTAGTCATAGTTCAGCTGCATTTCTGGAATTTGAACACCAGGTGGCATCTGTGCTTTAAAAAATCATTCAATAATTGTTAGGCATAGTTCAGCTGCATTTCTGCAAATTGAACACCAGGTGGCATCTGTGCTTTAAAAATCATTCAATAATTGTTAGGCATAGTTCAGCTGCATTTCTACAAATTGAACACCTGATGGCATCTGTGCTTTAAAAATCATTCAATAATTGTTAGGATTAGTTCAGCTGCATTTCTGCAAATTGAACACCAGGTGGCATCTGTGCTTTAAAAATCATTCAATAACTGTTAGGCACAGTTCAGCTGCATTTCTGCAAATTGAACACCAGGTGGCATCTGTGCTTTAAAAATCATTCAGTAATTGTTCGGCTGAGTTCAGCTGCATTTCTGCAAATTGAACACCAGGTGGCATCTGTGCTTTAAAAATCATTCAATAATTGTTAGGCATAGTTCAGCTGCATTTCTGCAAATTGAACACTAGGTGGCATCTGTGCTTTAAAACTCATTCAATAATTGTTAGACATAGTTCAGCTGCATTTCTGCAAATTGAACACCAGGTGGCATCTGTGATTTAAAAATCATTCAATAATTGTTAGGCTTAGTTCAGCTGCATTTCTGGAAATTGAACACCAGGTGGCATCTGTGCTTTAAAAATCATTCAATATTTGCTAGGCATAGTTCAGCTGTATTCTGCAAATTGAACACCAGGTGGCATCTGTACTTTAAAAATCATTCAATAATTGTTAGGCATAGTTCAGCTGCATTTCTGCAAATTGAACACCAGGTGGCATCTGTGCTTTAAAAATCATTCAATAATTGTTAGACATAGTTCAGCTGAATTTCTGCAAATTGAAAACCAGGTGGCATCTGTGCTTTAAAACTCATTCAATAATTGTTAGAAATAGTTCAGCTGCATTTCTGCAAATTGAACACCAGGTGGCATATGTGCTTTAAAAATCATTCAATAATTGTTAGGCTTAGTTCAGCTGCATTTCTGGAAATTGAACACCAGGTGGCAGCTGTGCTTTAAAAATCATTCAATAATTGTTAGGCTTAGTTCAGCTACATTTCTGGAAATTGAACACCAGGTGGCATCTGTGCTTTAAAAATCATTCAATAATTGTTAGGCATAGTTCAGCTGCATTTCTGCAAATTGAACACCAGGTGGCATCTGTGCTTTAAAAATCATTCAATAATTGTTAGGCATAGTTCAGCTGCATTTCTACAAATTGAAAACCGGAAGGCAGCTGTGCTTTAAAAATCATTCAATTATTGTTAGGCTTAGTTCAGCTGCATTTCTGCAAATTGAACAGCAGATGGCAGCTGTGCTTTAAAAATCATTCAATAATTGTTAGGCATAGTTCAACTTCATTTCTTGAAATTGAACACCAGGTGGCAGCTGTGCTTTAAAAATCATTCAATAATTGTTAGGCATAGTTCAGCTGCATTTCTTGAAATTGAACACCAGGTGGCATCTGTTCTTTAAAAATCATTCAATAATTGTTAGTCATAGTTCAGCTGCATTTCTGGAAAATGAACACCAGGTGGCATCTGTGCTTTAAAAATCATTCAATAATTGTTAGGCATAGTTCAGCTGCATTTCTACAAATTGAACACCGGATGGCATCTGTGCTTTAAAAATCATTCAATAATTGTTAGGATTAGTTCAGCTGCATTTCTGCAAATTGAACACCAGGTGGCATCTGTGCTTTAAAAATCATTCAATAATTGTTAGGCATAGTACAACTTCATTTCTTGAAATTGAAAACCAGGTGGCAGCTGTGCTTTAAAAATCATTCAATAATTGTTAGGCATAGTTCAGCTGCATTTCTACAAATTGAACACCGGATGGCATCTGTGCTTTAAAAATCATTCAATAATTGTTAGGATTAGTTCAGCTGCATTTCTGGAAATTGAACACCAGGTGGCATCTGTGCTTTAAAAATCATTCAATAACTGTTAGGCATAGTTCAGCTGCATTTCTGCAAATTGAACACCAGGTGGCATCTGTGCTTTAAAAATCATTCAATAATTGTTCGGCTGAGTTCAGCTGCATTTCTGCAAATTGAACACCAGGTGGCATCTGTGCTTTAAAAATCATTCAATAATTGTTAGGAATAGTTCAGCTGCATTTCTGGAAATTGAACACTAGGTGGCATCTGTGCTTTAGAACTCATTCAATAAATGTTAGACATAGTTCAGCTGCATTTCTGCAAATTGAACACCAGGTGACATCTGTGATTTAAAAATCATTCAATAATTGTTAGGCTTAGTTCAGCTGTATTTCTGGAAATTGAACACCAGGTGGCATCTGTGCTTTAAAAATCATTCAATATTTGCTAGGCATAGTTCAGCTGTATTCTGCAAATTGAACACCAGGTGGCATCTGTACTTTAAAAATCATTCAATAATTGTTAGGCATAGTTCAGCTGCATTTCTGCAAATTGAACACCAGGTGGCATCTGTGCTTTAAAAATCATTCAATAATTGTTAGACATAGTTCAGCTGCATTTCTGCAAATTGAAAACCAGGTGGCATCTGTGCTTTAAAACTCATTCAATAATTGTTAGACATAGTTCAGCTGCATTTCTGCAAATTGAACACCAGGTGGCATATGTGCTTTAAAAATCATTCAATAATTGTTAGGCATAGTTCAGCTGCATTTCTACAAATTGAACACCGGATGGCATCTGTGCTTTAAAAATCATTCAATAATTGTTAGGTTTAGTTCAGCTGCATTTCTGCAAATTGAACACCAGGTGGCATCTGTGCTTTAAAAATCATTCAATAACTGTTAGGCATAGTTCAGCTGCATTTCTGCAAATTGAACACCAGGTGGCATCTGTGCTTTAAAAATCATTCAATAATTGTTAGGCTGAGTTCAGTTGCATTTCTGCAAATTGAACACCAGGTGGCATCTGTGCTTTAAAAATCATTCAATAATTGTTAGGCATAGTTCAGCTGCATTTCTACAAATTGAACACCGGATGGCAGCTGAGCTTTAAAAATCATTCAATAATTGTTAGGATTAGTTCAGCTGCATTTCTGCAAATTGAACACCAGGTGGCATCTGTACTTTAAAAATCATTCAATAATTGTTAGGCATAGTTCAGCTGCATTTCTGCAAATTGAACACCAGGTGGCATCTGTGCTTTAAAAATCATTCAATAATTGTTAGACATAGTTCAGCTGCATTTCTGCAAATTGAAAACCAGGTGGCATCTGTGCTTTAAAACTCATTCAATAATTGTTAGACATAGTTCAGCTGCATTTCTGCAAATTGAACACCAGGTGGCATATGTGCTTTAAAAATCATTCAATAATTGTTAGGCATAGTTCAGCTGCATTTCTACAAATTGAACACCGGATGGCATCTGTGCTTTAAAAATCATTCAATAATTGTTAGGTTTAGTTCAGCTGCATTTCTGCAAATTGAACACCAGGTGGCATCTGTGCTTTAAAAATCATTCAATAACTGTTAGGCATAGTTCAGCTGCATTTCTGCAAATTGAACACCAGGTGGCATCTGTGCTTTAAAAATCATTCAATAATTGTTAGGCTGAGTTCAGTTGCATTTCTGCAAATTGAACACCAGGTGGCATCTGTGCTTTAAAAATCATTCAATAATTGTTAGGCATAGTTCAGCTGCATTTCTGCAAATTGAACACTAGGTGGCATCTGTGCTTTAAAACTCATTCAATAATTGTTAGACATAGCTCAGCTGCATTTCTGCAAATTGAACACCAGGTGGCATCTGTGATTTAAAAATCATTCAATAATTGTTAGGCTTAGTTCAGCTGCATTTCTGGAAATTGAACACCAGGTGGCAGCTGTGCTTTTAAAATCATTCAATAATTGTTAGGCTTAGTTCAGCTGCATTTCTGCAAATTGAACACCAGGTGGCATCTGTGCTTTCAAAATCATTCAATAATTGTTAGGCATAGTTCAGCTGCATTTCTGCAAATTGAACACCAGGTGGCATCTGTGCTTTAAAAATCATTCAATAATTGTTAGGCATAGTTCTGCTGCATTTCTACAAATTGAAAACCGGATGGCAGCTGTGCTTTAAAAATCATTCAATAATTGTTAGGCAGAGTTCAGCTGCGTTTCTGCAAATTGAACACCAGGTGGCATCTGTGCTTTAAAAATCATTCAATAATTGTTAGGCTTAGTTCAGCTGCATTTCTGCAAATTGAACAGCAGGTGGCAGCTGTGCTTTAAAAATCATTCAATAATTGTTAGGCATAGTTCAACTTCATTTCTTGAAATTGAACACCAGGTGGCATCTGTGCTTTAAAAATCATTCAATAATTGTTAGACATAGTTCAGCTGCATTTCTTGAAATTGAACACCAGGTGGCATCTGTGCTTTAAAAATCATTCAATAATTGTTAGGCATAGTTCAGCTGCATTTCTGGAAATTGAACACCAGGTGGCATCTGTGCTTTAAAAAATCATTCAATAATTGTTAGGCATAGTTCAGCTGCATTTCTGCAAATTGAACACCAGGTGGCATCTGTGCTTTAAAAATCATTCAATAATTGTTAGGCATAGTTCAGCTGCATTTCTACAAATTGAACACCGGATGGCATCTGTGGTTTAAAAATGATTCAATAATTGTTAGGATTAGTTCAGCTGCATTTCTGCAAATTGAACACCAGGTGGCATCTGTGCTTTAAAAATCATTCAATAACTGTTAGGCATAGTTCAGCTGCATTTCTGCAAATTGAACACCAGGTGGCATCTGTGCTTTAAAAATCATTCAATAATTGTTAGGCATAGTTCAGCTGCATTTCTGCAAATTGAACACCGGATGGCAGCTGTGCATTAAAAATCATTCAATAATTGTTAGGCATAGTTCAGCTGCATTTCTGCAAATTGAACACCAGGTGGCTTCTGTGCTTTAAAAATCATTCAATAATTGTTAGGCATAGTTCAGCTGCATTTCTACAAATTGAACACCGGATGGCAGCTGAGCTTTAAAAATCATTCAATAATTGTTAGGATTAGTTCAGCTGCATTTCTGCAAATTGAACACCAGGTGGCATCTGTGCTTTAAAAATCATTCAATAATTGTTAGGATTAGTTCAGCTGCATTTCTGCAAATTGAACACCAGGTGGCATCTGTGCTTTAAAAATCATTCAATAATTGTTAGGCATAGTTCAGCTGCATTTCTGCAAATTGAACACCAGGTGGCATCTGTGATTTAAAAATCATTCAATAATTGTTAGGCTTAGTTCAGCTGCATTTCTGGAAATTGAACACCAGGTGGCAGCTGTGCTTTTAAAATCATTCAATAATTGTTAGGCTTAGTTCAGCTGCATTTCTGGAAATTGAACACCAGGTGGCATCTGTGCTTTCAAAATCATTCAATAATTGTTAGGCATAGTTCAGCTGCATTTCTGCAAATTGAACACCAGGTGGCATCTGTCCTTTAAAAATCATTCAATAATTGTTAGGCATAGTTCTGCTGCATTTCTACAAATTGAAAACCGGATGGCAGCTGTGCTTTAAAAATCATTCAATAATTGTTAGGCAGAGTTCAGCTGCGTTTCTGCAAATTGAACACCAGGTGGCATCTGTGCTTTAAAAATCATTCAATAATTGTTAGGCTTAGTTCAGCTGCATTTCTGCAAATTGAACAGCAGGTGGCAGCTGTGCTTTAAAAATCATTCAATAATTGTTAGGCATAGTTCAACTTCATTTCTTGAAATTGAACACCAGGTGGCATCTGTGCTTTAAAAATCATTCAATAATTGTTAGGCATAGTTCTGCTGCATTTCTACAAATTGAAAACCGGATGGCAGCTGTGCTTTAAAAATCATTCAATAATTGTTAGGCAGAGTTCAGCTGCGTTTCTGCAAATTGAACACCAGGTGGCATCTGTGCTTTAAAAATCATTCAATAATTGTTAGGCTTAGTTCAGCTGCATTTCTGCAAATTGAACAGCAGGTGGCAGCTGTGCTTTAAAAATCATTCAATAATTGTTAGGCATAGTTCAACTTCATTTCTTGAAATTGAACACCAGGTGGCATCTGTGCTTTAAAAATCATTCAATAATTGTTAGACATAGTTCAGCTGCATTTCTTGAAATTGAACACCAGGTGGCATCTGTGCTTTAAAAATCATTCAATAATTGTTAGGCATAGTTCAGCTGCATTTCTGGAAATTGAACACCAGGTGGCATCTGTGCTTTAAAAAATCATTCAATAATTGTTAGGCATAGTTCAGCTGCATTTCTGCAAATTGAACACCAGGTGGCATCTGTGCTTTAAAAATCATTCAATAATTGTTAGGCATAGTTCAGCTGCATTTCTACAAATTGAACACCGGATGGCATCTGTGGTTTAAAAATGATTCAATAATTGTTAGGATTAGTTCAGCTGCATTTCTGCAAATTGAACACCAGGTGGCATCTGTGCTTTAAAAATCATTCAATAACTGTTAGGCATAGTTCAGCTGCATTTCTGCAAATTGAACACCAGGTGGCATCTGTGCTTTAAAAATCATTCAATAATTGTTAGGCATAGTTCAGCTGCATTTCTGCAAATTGAACACCAGGTGGCTTCTGTGCTTTAAAAATCATTCAATAATTGTTAGGCATAGTTCAGCTGCATTTCTACAAATTGAACACCGGATGGCAGCTGAGCTTTAAAAATCATTCAATAATTGTTAGGATTAGTTCAGCTGCATTTCTGCAAATTGAACACCAGGTGGCATCTGTGCTTTAAAAATCATTCAATAATTGTTAGGATTAGTTCAGCTGCATTTCTGCAAATTGAACACCAGGTGGCATCTGTGCTTTAAAAATCATTCAATAATTGTTAGGCATAGTTCAGCTGCATTTCTGCAAATTGAACACCAGGTGGCATCTGTGATTTAAAAATCATTCAATAATTGTTAGGCTTAGTTCAGCTGCATTTCTGGAAATTGAACACCAGGTGGCACCTGTGCTTTTAAAATCATTCAATAATTGTTAGGCTTAGTTCAGCTGCATTTCTGGAAATTGAACACCAGGTGGCATCTGTGCTTTCAAAATCATTCAATAATTGTTAGGCATAGTTCAGCTGCATTTCTGCAAATTGAACACCAGGTGGCATCTGTGCTTTAAAAATCATTCAATAATTGTTAGGCATAGTTCTGCTGCATTTCTACAAATTGAAAACCGGATGGCAGCTGTGCTTTAAAAATCATTCAATAATTGTTAGGCAGAGTTCAGCTGTGTTTCTGCAAATTGAACACCAGGTGGCATCTGTGCTTTAAAAATCATTCAATAATTGTTAGGCTTAGTTCAGCTGCATTTCTGCAAATTGAACAGCAGGTGGCAGCTGTGCTTTAAAAATCATTCAATAATTGTTAGGCATAGTTCAACTTCATTTCTTGAAATTGAACACCAGGTGGCATCTGTGCTTTAAAAATCATAAAATAATTGTTAGACATAGTTCAGCTGCATTTCTTGAAATTGAACACCAGGTGGCATCTGTGCTTTAAAAATCATTCAATAATTGTTAGGCATAGTTCAGCTGCATTTCTGGAAATTGAACACCAGGTGGCATCTGTGCTTTAAAAAATCATTCAATAATTGTTAGGCATAGTTCAGCTGCATTTCTGCAAATTGAACACCAGGTGGCATCTGTGCTTTAAAAATCATTCAATAATTGTTAGGCATAGTTCAGCTGCATTTCTACAAATTGAACACCGGATGGCATCTGTGGTTTAAAAATGATTCAATAATTGTTAGGATTAGTTCAGCTGCATTTCTGCAAATTGAACACCAGGTGGCATCTGTGCTTTAAAAATCATTCAATAACTGTTAGGCATAGTTCAGCTGCATTTCTGCAAATTGAACACCAGGTGGCATCTGTGCTTTAAAAATCATTCAATAATTGTTAGGCATAGTTCAGCTGCATTTCTGCAAATTGAACACCGGATGGCAGCTGTGCATTAAAAATCATTCAATAATTGTTAGGCATAGTTCAGCTGCATTTCTGCAAATTGAACACCAGGTGGCTTCTGTGCTTTAAAAATCATTCAATAATTGTTAGGCATAGTTCAGCTGCATTTCTACAAATTGAACACCGGATGGCAGCTGAGCTTTAAAAATCATTCAATAATTGTTAGGATTAGTTCAGCTGCATTTCTGCAAATTGAACACCAGGTGGCATCTGTGCTTTAAAAATCATTCAATAATTGTTAGGATTAGTTCAGCTGCATTTCTGCAAATTGAACACCAGGTGGCATCTGTGCTTTAAAAATCATTCAATAATTGTTAGGCATAGTTCAGCTGCATTTCTGCAAATTGAACACCGGATGGCAGCTGAGCTTTAAAAATCATTCAATAATTGTTAGGCATAGTTCAGCTGCATTTCTGCAAATTGAACACCAGGTGGCATCTGTGCTTTAAAAATCATTCAATAATTGTTAGGCATAGTTCAGCTGCATTTCTGCAAATTGAACACTAGGTGGCATCTGTGCTTTAAAACTCATTCAATAATTGTTAGACATAGCTCAGCTGCATTTCTGCAAATTGAACACCAGGTGGCATCTGTGATTTAAAAATCATTCAATAATTGTTAGGCTTAGTTCAGCTGCATTTCTGGAAATTGAACACCAGGTGGCAGCTGTGCTTTAAAAATCATTCAATAATTGTTAGGCTTAGTTCAGCTGCATTTCTGGAAATTGAACACCAGGTGGCATCTGTGCTTTCAAAATCATTCAATAATTGTCAGGCATAGTTCAGCTGCATTTCTGCAAATTGAACACCAGGTGGCATCTGTGCTTTAAAAATCATTCAATAATTGTTAGGCATAGTTCAGCTGCATTTCTACAAATTGAAAACCGGATGGCAGCTGTGCTTTAAAAATCATTCAATAATTGTTAGGCAGAGTTCAGCTGCGTTTCTGCAAATTGAACACCAGGTGGCATCTGTGCTTTAAAAAACATTCAATAATTGTTAGGCTTAGTTCAGCTGCATTTCTGCAAATTGAACAGCAGATGGCAGCTGTGCTTTAAAAATCATTCAATAATTGTTAGGCATAGTTCAACTTCATTTCTTGAAATTGAACACCAGGTGGCATCTGTGCTTTAAAAATCATTCAATAATTGTTAGACATAGTTCAGCTGCATTTCTGCAAATTGAACACCAGGTGGCATCTGTGCTTTAAAAATCATTCAATAATTGTTAGTCATAGTTCAGCTGCATTTCTGGAAATTGAACACCAGGTGGCATCTGTGCTTTAAAAAATCATTCAATAATTGTTAGGCATAGTTCAGCTGCATTTCTGCAAATTGAACACCAGGTGGCATCTGTGCTTTAAAAATCATTCAATAACTGTTAGGCATAGTTCAGCTGCATTTCTGCAAATTGAACACCAGGTGGCATCTGTGCTTTAAAAATCATTCAATAATTGTTAGGCATAGTTCAGCTGCATTTCTGCAAATTGAACACCGGATGGCAGCTGTGCATTAAAAATCATTCAATAATTGTTAGGCATAGTTCAGCTGCATTTCTGCAAATTGAACACCAGGTGGCTTCTGTGCTTTAAAAATCATTCAATAATTGTTAGGCATAGTTCAGCTGCATTTCTACAAATTGAACACCGGATAGCAGCTGAGCTTTAAAAATCATTCAATAATTGTTAGGATTAGTTCAGCTGCATTTCTGCAAATTGAACACCAGGTGGCATCTGTGCTTTAAAAATCATTCAATAATTGTTAGGATTAGTTCAGCTGCATTTCTGCAAATTGAACACCAGGTGGCATCTGTGCTTTAAAAATCATTCAATAATTGTTAGGCATAGTTCAGCTGCATTTCTGCAAATTGAACACCGGATGGCAGCTGAGCTTTAAAAATCATTCAATAATTGTTAGGCATAGTTCAGCTGCATTTCTGCAAATTGAACACCAGGTGGCATCTGTGCTTTAAAAATCATTCAATAATTGTTAGGCATAGTTCAGCTGCATTTCTGCAAATTGAACACTAGGTGGCATCTGTGATTTAAAACTCATTCAATAATTGTTAGACATAGCTCAGCTGCATTTCTGCAAATTGAACACCAGGTGGCATCTGTGATTTAAAAATCATTCAATAATTGTTAGGCTTAGTTCAGCTGCATTTCTGGAAATTGAACACCAGGTGGCAGCTGTGCTTTAAAAATCATTCAATAATTGTTAGGCTTAGTTCAGCTGCATTTCTGGAAATTGAACACCAGGTGGCATCTGTGCTTTCAAAATCATTCAATAATTGTCAGGCATAGTTCAGCTGCATTTCTGCAAATTGAACACCAGGTGGCATCTGTGCTTTAAAAATCATTCAATAATTGTTAGGCATAGTTCAGCTGCATTTCTACAAATTGAAAACCGGATGGCAGCTGTGCTTTAAAAATCATTCAATAATTGTTAGGCAGAGTTCAGCTGCGTTTCTGCAAATTGAACACCAGGTGGCATCTGTGCTTTAAAAAACATTCAATAATTGTTAGGCTTAGTTCAGCTGCATTTCTGCAAATTGAACAGCAGATGGCAGCTGTGCTTTAAAAATCATTCAATAATTGTTAGGCATAGTTCAACTTCATTTCTTGAAATTGAACACCAGGTGGCATCTGTGCTTTAAAAATCATTCAATAATTGTTAGACATAGTTCAGCTGCATTTCTGCAAATTGAACACCAGGTGGCATCTGTGCTTTAAAAATCATTCAATAATTGTTAGTCATAGTTCAGCTGCATTTCTGGAAATTGAACACCAGGTGGCATCTGTGCTTTAAAAAATCATTCAATAATTGTTAGGCATAGTTCAGCTGCATTTCTGCAAATTGAACACCAGGTGGCATCTGTGCTTTAAAAATCATTCAATAACTGTTAGGCATAGTTCAGCTGCATTTCTGCAAATTGAACACCAGGTGGCATCTGTGCTTTAAAAATCATTCAATAATTGTTAGGCATAGTTCAGCTGCATTTCTGCAAATTGAACACCGGATGGCAGCTGTGCATTAAAAATCATTCAATAATTGTTAGGCATAGTTCAGCTACATTTCTGCAAATTGAACACCAGGTGGCTTCTGTGCTTTAAAAATCATTCAATAATTGTTAGGCATAGTTCAGCTGCATTTCTACAAATTGAACACCGGATGGCAGCTGAGCTTTAAAAATCATTCAATAATTGTTAGGATTAGTTCAGCTGCATTTCTGCAAATTGAACACCAGGTGGCATCTGTGCTTTAAAAATCATTCAATAATTGTTAGGATTAGTTCAGCTGCATTTCTGCAAATTGAACACCAGGTGGCATCTGTGCTTTAAAAATCATTCAATAATTGTTAGGCATAGTTCAGCTGCATTTCTGCAAATTGAACACCGGATGGCAGCTGAGCTTTAAAAATCATTCAATAATTGTTAGGCAGAGTTCAGCTGCATTTCTGCAAATTGAACACCAGGTGGCATCTGTGCTTTAAAAATAATTCAATAATTGTTAGGCATAGTTCAGCTGCATTTCTGAAAATTGAACACTAGGTGGCATCTGTGCTTTAAAACTCATTCAATAATTGTTAGACATAGCTCAGCTGCATTTCTGCAAATTGAACACCAGATGGCATCTGTGATTTAAAAATCATTCAATAATTGTTAGGCTTAGTTCAGCTGCATTTCTGGAAATTGAACACCAGGTGGCAGCTGTGCTTTAAAAATCATTCAATAATTGTTAGGCTTAGTTCAGCTGCATTTCTGGAAATTGAACACCAGATGGCATCTGTGCTTTCAAAATCATTCAATAATTGTTAGGCATAGTTCAGCTGCATTTCTGCAAATTGAACACCAGGTGGCATCTGTGCTTTAAAAATCATTCAATAATTGTTAGGCATAGTTCAGCTGCATTTCTACAAATTGAAAACCGGATGGCAGCTGTGCTTTAAAAATCATTCAATAATTGTTAGGCAGAGTTCAGCTGCGTTTCTGCAAATTGAACACCAGGTGGCATCTGTGCTTTAAAAAACATTCAATAATTGTTAGGCTTAGTTCAGCTGCATTTCTGCAAATTGAACAGCAGATGGCAGCTGTGCTTTAAAAATCATTCATTAATTGTTAGGCATAGTTCAACTTCATTTCTTGAAATTGAACACCAGGTGGCATCTGTGCTTTAAAAATCATTCAATAATTGTTAGACATAGTTCAGCTGCATTTCTGCAAATTCAACACCAGGTGGCATCTGTGCTTTAAAAATCATTCAATAATTGTTAGTCATAGTTCAGCTGCATTTCTGGAAATTGAACACCAGGTGGCATCTGTGCTTTAAAAAATCATTCAATAATTGTTAGGCATAGTTCAGCTGCATTTCTGCAAATTGAACACCAGGTGGCATCTGTGCTTTAAAAATCATTCAATAATTGTTAGGCATAGTTCTGCTGCATTTCTACAAATTGAACACCGGATGGCATCTGTGGTTTAAAAATGATTCAATAATTGTTAGGATTAGTTCAGCTGCATTTCTGCAAATTGAACACCAGGTGGCATCTGTGCTTTAAAAATCATTCAATAACTGTTAGGCATAGTTCAGCTGCATTTCTGCAAATTGAACACCGGATGGCAGCTGTGCATTAAAAATCATTCAATAATTGTTAGGCATAGTTCAGCTGCATTTCTGGAAATTGAACACCAGGTGGCTTCTGTGCTTTAAAAATCATTCAATAATTGTTAGGCATAGTTCAGCTGCATTTCTACAAATTGAACACCGGATGGCAACTGAGCTTTAAAAATCATTCAATAATTGTTAGGCATAGTTCAGCTGCATTTCTGCAAATTGAACACCAGGTGGCATCTGTGCTTTAAAACTCATTCAATAATTGTTAGACATAGCTCAGCTGCATTTCTGCAAATTGAACACCAGGTGGCATCTGTGATTTAAAAATCATTCAATAATTGTTAGGCTTAGTTCAGCTGCATTTCTGGAAATTGAACACCAGGTGGCAGCTGTGCTTTAAAAATCATTCAATAATTGTTAGGCTTAGTTCAGCTGCATTTCTGGAAATTGAACACCAGGTGGCATCTGTGCTTTCAAAATCATTCAATAATTGTCAGGCATAGTTCAGCTGCATTTCTGCAAATTGAACACCAGGTGGCATCTGTGCTTTAAAAATCATTCAATAATTGTTAGGCATAGTTCAGCTGCATTTCTACAAATTGAAAACCGGATGGCAGCTGTGCTTTAAAAATCATTCAATAATTGTTAGGCAGAGTTCAGCTGCGTTTCTGCAAATTGAACACCAGGTGGCATCTGTGCTTTAAAAAACATTCAATAATTGTTAGGCTTAGTTCAGCTGCATTTCTGCAAATTGAACAGCAGATGGCAGCTGTGCTTTAAAAATCATTCAATAATTGTTAGGCATAGTTCAACTTCATTTCTTGAAATTGAACACCAGGTGGCATCTGTGCTTTAAAAATCATTCAATAATTGTTAGACATAGTTCAGCTGCATTTCTGCAAATTGAACACCAGGTGGCATCTGTGCTTTAAAAATCATTCAATAATTGTTAGTCATAGTTCAGCTGCATTTCTGGAAATTGAACACCAGGTGGCATCTGTGCTTTAAAAAATCATTCAATAATTGTTAGGCATAGTTCAGCTGCATTTCTGCAAATTGAACACCAGGTGGCATCTGTGCTTTAAAAATCATTCAATAACTGTTAGGCATAGTTCAGCTGCATTTCTGCAAATTGAACACCAGGTGGCATCTGTGCTTTAAAAATCATTCAATAATTGTTAGGCATAGTTCAGCTGCATTTCTGCAAATTGAACACCGGATGGCAGCTGTGCATTAAAAATCATTCAATAATTGTTAGGCATAGTTCAGCTGCATTTCTGCAAATTGAACACCAGGTGGCTTCTGTGCTTTAAAAATCATTCAATAATTGTTAGGCATAGTTCAGCTGCATTTCTACAAATTGAACACCGGATAGCAGCTGAGCTTTAAAAATCATTCAATAATTGTTAGGATTAGTTCAGCTGCATTTCTGCAAATTGAACACCAGGTGGCATCTGTGCTTTAAAAATCATTCAATAATTGTTAGGATTAGTTCAGCTGCATTTCTGCAAATTGAACACCAGGTGGCATCTGTGCTTTAAAAATCATTCAATAATTGTTAGGCATAGTTCAGCTGCATTTCTGCAAATTGAACACCGGATGGCAGCTGATCTTTAAAAATCATTCAATAATTGTTAGGCATAGTTCAGCTGCATTTCTGCAAATTGAACACCAGGTGGCATCTGTGCTTTAAAAATCATTCAATAATTGTTAGGCATAGTTCAGCTGCATTTCTGCAAATTGAACACTAGGTGGCATCTGTGATTTAAAACTCATTCAATAATTGTTAGACATAGCTCAGCTGCATTTCTGCAAATTGAACACCAGGTGGCATCTGTGATTTAAAAATCATTCAATAATTGTTAGGCTTAGTTCAGCTGCATTTCTGGAAATTGAACACCAGGTGGCAGCTGTGCTTTAAAAATCATTCAATAATTGTTAGGCTTAGTTCAGCTGCATTTCTGGAAATTGAACACCAGGTGGCATCTGTGCTTTCAAAATCATTCAATAATTGTCAGGCATAGTTCAGCTGCATTTCTGCAAATTGAACACCAGGTGGCATCTGTGCTTTAAAAATCATTCAATAATTGTTAGGCATAGTTCAGCTGCATTTCTACAAATTGAAAACCGGATGGCAGCTGTGCTTTAAAAATCATTCAATAATTGTTAGGCAGAGTTCAGCTGCGTTTCTGCAAATTGAACACCAGGTGGCATCTGTGCTTTAAAAAACATTCAATAATTGTTAGGCTTAGTTCAGCTGCATTTCTGCAAATTGAACAGCAGATGGCAGCTGTGCTTTAAAAATCATTCAATAATTGTTAGGCATAGTTCAACTTCATTTCTTGAAATTGAACACCAGGTGGCATCTGTGCTTTAAAAATCATTCAATAATTGTTAGACATAGTTCAGCTGCATTTCTGCAAATTGAACACCAGGTGGCATCTGTGCTTTAAAAATCATTCAATAATTGTTAGTCATAGTTCAGCTGCATTTCTGGAAATTGAACACCAGGTGGCATCTGTGCTTTAAAAAATCATTCAATAATTGTTAGGCATAGTTCAGCTGCATTTCTGCAAATTGAACACCAGGTGGCATCTGTGCTTTAAAAATCATTCAATAACTGTTAGGCATAGTTCAGCTGCATTTCTGCAAATTGAACACCAGGTGGCATCTGTGCTTTAAAAATCATTCAATAATTGTTAGGCATAGTTCAGCTGCATTTCTGCAAATTGAACACCGGATGGCAGCTGTGCATTAAAAATCATTCAATAATTGTTAGGCATAGTTCAGCTGCATTTCTGCAAATTGAACACCAGGTGGCTTCTGTGCTTTAAAAATCATTCAATAATTGTTAGGCATAGTTCAGCTGCATTTCTACAAATTGAACACCGGATGGCAGCTGAGCTTTAAAAATCATTCAATAATTGTTAGGATTAGTTCAGCTGCATTTCTGCAAATTGAACACCAGGTGGCATCTGTGCTTTAAAAATCATTCAATAATTGTTAGGATTAGTTCAGCTGCATTTCTGCAAATTGAACACCAGGTGGCATCTGTGCTTTAAAAATCATTCAATAATTGTTAGGCATAGTTCAGCTGCATTTCTGCAAATTGAACACCGGATGGCAGCTGAGCTTTAAAAATCATTCAATAATTGTTAGGCAGAGTTCAGCTGCATTTCTGCAAATTGAACACCAGGTGGCATCTGTGCTTTAAAAATAATTCAATAATTGTTAGGCATAGTTCAGCTGCATTTCTGAAAATTGAACACTAGGTGGCATCTGTGCTTTAAAACTCATTCAATAATTGTTAGACATAGCTCAGCTGCATTTCTGCAAATTGAACACCAGGTGGCATCTGTGATTTAAAAATCATTCAATAATTGTTAGGCTTAGTTCAGCTGCATTTCTGGAAATTGAACACCAGGTGGCAGCTGTGCTTTAAAAATCATTCAATAATTGTTAGGCTTAGTTCAGCTGCATTTCTGGAAATTGAACACCAGATGGCATCTGTGCTTTCAAAATCATTCAATAATTGTTAGGCATAGTTCAGCTGCATTTCTGCAAATTGAACACCAGGTGGCATCTGTGCTTTAAAAATCATTCAATAATTGTTAGGCATAGTTCAGCTGCATTTCTACAAATTGAAAACCGGATGGCAGCTGTGCTTTAAAAATCATTCAATAATTGTTAGGCAGAGTTCAGCTGCGTTTCTGCAAATTGAACACCAGGTGGCATCTGTGCTTTAAAAAACATTCAATAATTGTTAGGCTTAGTTCAGCTGCATTTCTGCAAATTGAACAGCAGATGGCAGCTGTGCTTTAAAAATCATTCATTAATTGTTAGGCATAGTTCAACTTCATTTCTTGAAATTGAACACCAGGTGGCATCTGTGCTTTAAAAATCATTCAATAATTGTTAGACATAGTTCAGCTGCATTTCTGCAAATTCAACACCAGGTGGCATCTGTGCTTTAAAAATCATTCAATAATTGTTAGTCATAGTTCAGCTGCATTTCTGGAAATTGAACACCAGGTGGCATCTGTGCTTTAAAAAATCATTCAATAATTGTTAGGCATAGTTCAGCTGCATTTCTGCAAATTGAACACCAGGTGGCATCTGTGCTTTAAAAATCATTCAATAATTGTTAGGCATAGTTCTGCTGCATTTCTACAAATTGAACACCGGATGGCATCTGTGGTTTAAAAATGATTCAATAATTGTTAGGATTAGTTCAGCTGCATTTCTGCAAATTGAACACCAGGTGGCATCTGTGCTTTAAAAATCATTCAATAACTGTTAGGCATAGTTCAGCTGCATTTCTGCAAATTGAACACCGGATGGCAGCTGTGCATTAAAAATCATTCAATAATTGTTAGGCATAGTTCAGCTGCATTTCTGGAAATTGAACACCAGGTGGCTTCTGTGCTTTAAAAATCATTCAATAATTGTTAGGCATAGTTCAGCTGCATTTCTACAAATTGAACACCGGATGGCAGCTGAGCTTTAAAAATCATTCAATAATTGTTAGGCATAGTTCAGCTGCATTTCTGCAAATTGAACACCAGGTGGCATCTGTGCTTTAAAAATCATTCAATAATTGTTAGGCATAGTTCAGCTGCATTTCTGCAAATTGAACACTAGGTGGCATCTGTGCTTTAAAACTCATTCAATAATTGTTAGACATAGCTCAGCTGCATTTCTGCAAATTGAACACCAGGTGGCATCTGTGATTTAAAAATCATTCAATAATTGTTAGGCTTAGTTCAGCTGCATTTCTGGAAATTGAACACCAGGTGGCAGCTGTGCTTTAAAAATCATTCAATAATTGTTAGGCTTAGTTCAGCTGCATTTCTGGAAATTGAACACCAGGTGGCATCTGTGCTTTCAAAATCATTCAATAATTGTTAGGCATAGTTCAGCTGCATTTCTGCAAATTGAACACCAGGTGGCATCTGTGCTTTAAAAATCATTCAATAATTGTTAGGCATAGTTCAGCTGCATTTCTACAAATTGAAAACCGGATGGCAGCTGTGCTTTAAAAATCATTCAATAATTGTTAGGCAGAGTTCAGCTGCGTTTCTGCAAATTGAACACCAGGTGGCATCTGTGCTTTAAAAAACATTCATTAATTGTTAGGCTTAGTTCAGCTGCATTTCTGGAAATTGAACAGCAGATGGCAGCTGTGCTTTAAAAATCATTCAATAATTGTTAGGCATAGTTCAACTTCATTTCTTGAAATTGAACACCAGGTGGCATCTGTGCTTTAAAAATCATTCAATAATTGTTAGACATAGTTCAGCTGCATTTCTGCAAATTGAACACCAGGTGGCATCTGTGCTTTAAAAATCATTCAATAATTGTTAGTCATAGTTCAGCTGCATTTCTGGAAATTGAACACCAGGTGGCATCTGTGCTTTAAAAAATCATTCAATAATTGTTAGGCATAGTTCAGCTGCATTTCTGCAAATTGAACACCAGGTGGCATCTGTGCTTTAAAAATCATTCAATAATTGTTAGGCATAGTTCAGCTGCATTTCTACAAATTGAACACCGGATGGCATCTGTGGTTTAAAAATGATTCAATAATTGTTAGGATTAGTTCAGCTGCATTTCTGCAAATTGAACACCAGGTGGCATCTGTGCTTTAAAAATCATTCAATAACTGTTAGGCATAGTTCAGCTGCATTTCTGCAAATTGAACACCAGGTGGCATCTGTGCTTTAAAAATCATTCAATAATTGTTAGGCATAGTTCAGCTGCATTTCTGCAAATTGAACACCGGATGGCAGCTGTGCATTAAAAATCATTCAATAATTGTTAGGCATAGTTCAGCTGCATTTCTGGAAATTGAACACCAGGTGGCTTCTGTGCTTTAAAAATCATTCAATAATTGTTAGGCATAGTTCAGCTGCATTTCTACAAATTGAACACCGGATGGCAGCTGAGCTTTAAAAATCATTCAATAATTGTTAGGATTAGTTCAGCTGCATTTCTGCAAATTGAACACCAGGTGGCATCTGTGCTTTAAAAATCATTCAATAATTGTTAGGATTAGTTCAGCTGCATTTCTGCAAATTGAACACCAGGTGGCATCTGTGCTTTAAAAGTCATTCAATAATTGTTAGGCATAGTTCAGCTGCATTTCTGGAAATTGAAAACCGGATGGCAGCTGAGCATTAAAAATCATTCAATAATTGTTAGGCATAGTTCAGCTGCATTTCTGGAAATTGAACACCAGGTGGCATCTGTGCTTTAAAAATCATTCAATAATTGTTAGGCATAGTTCAGCTGCATTTCTGTAATTTGAACACTAGGTGGCATCTGTGCTTTAAAAGTCATTCAATAATTGTTAGGAATAATTCAGCTGCATTTCTGTAAATTGAACACCAGGTGGCATCTGTGCTTTAAAAATCATTCAATATTTGTTAGGCATAGTTCAGCTGTATTTCTGCAAATTGAACACCAGGTGGCATCTGTGCTTTAAAATTCATTCAATATTTGCTAGGCATAGTTCAGCTGTATTTCTGTAAATTGAACACAAGGTGGCATCTGTACTTTAAAAATCATTCAATAATTGTTAGGCATAGTTCAGCTGCATTTCTGCAAATTGAACACCAGGTGGCATCTGTGCTTTAAAAATCATTCAATAATTGTTAGACATAGTTCAGCTGCATTTCTGCAAATTGAACAACGGATGGCAGCTGAGCTTTAAAAATCATTCAATAATTGTTAGGCTTAGTTCAGCTGCATTTTTGGAAATTGAACACCAGGTGGCATCTGTGCTTTAAAAAATCATTCAATAATTGTTAGGCTTAGTTCAGCTGCATTTCTGCAAATTGAACAGCAGATGGCAGCTGTGCTTTAAAAATCATTCAATAATTGTTAGGCATAGTTCAACTTCATTTCTTGAAATTGAACACCAGGTGGCATCTGTGCTTTAAAAATCATTCAATAATTGTTAGACATAGTTCAGCTGCATTTCTGCAAATTGAACACCAGGTGGCATCTGTGCTTTAAAAATCATTCAATAATTGTTAGTCATAGTTCAGCTGCATTTCTGGAAATTGAACACCAGGTGGCATCTGTGCTTTAAAAAATCATTCAATAATTGTTAGGCATAGTTCAGCTGCATTTCTGCAAATTGAACACCAGGTGGCATCTGTGCTTTAAAAATCATTCAATAATTGTTAGGCATAGTTCAGCTGCATTTCTACAAATTGAACACCGGATGGCATCTGTGGTTTAAAAATGATTCAATAATTGTTAGGATTAGTTCAGCTGCATTTCTGCAAATTGAACACCAGGTGGCATCTGTGCTTTAAAAATCATTCAATAACTGTTAGGCATAGTTCAGCTGCATTTCTGCAAATTGAACACCAGGTGGCATCTGTGCTTTAAAAATCATTCAATAATTGTTAGGCATAGTTCAGCTGCATTTCTGCAAATTGAACACCGGATGGCAGCTGTGCATTAAAAATCATTCAATAATTGTTAGGCATAGTTCAGCTGCATTTCTGCAAATTGAACACCAGGTGGCTTCTGTGCTTTAAAAATCATTCAATAATTGTTAGGCATAGTTCAGCTGCATTTGTACAAATTGAACACCGGATGGCAGCTGAGCTTTAAAAATCATTCAATAATTGTTAGGATTAGTTCAGCTGCATTTCTGCAAATTGAACACCAGGTGGCATCTGTGCTTTAAAAATCATTCAATAATTGTTAGGATTAGTTCAGCTGCATTTCTGCAAATTGAACACCAGGTGGCATCTGTGCTTTAAAAATCATTCAATAATTGTTAGGCATAGTTCAGCTGCATTTCTGCAAATTGAACACCGGATGGCAGCTGAGCTTTAAAAATCATTCAATAATTGTTAGGCAGAGTTCAGCTGCATTTCTGCAAATTGAACACCAGGTGGCATCTGTGCTTTAAAAATCATTCAATAATTGTTAGGCATAGTTCAGCTGCATTTCTGCAAATTGAACACTAGGTGGCATCTGTGCTTTAAAACTCATTCAATAATTGTTAGACATAGCTCAGCTGCATTTCTGCAAATTGAACACCAGGTGGCATCTGTGATTTAAAAATCATTCAATAATTGTTAGGCTTAGTTCAGCTGCATTTCTGGAAATTGAACACCAGGTGGCAGCTGTGCTTTAAAAATCATTCAATAATTGTTAGGCTTAGTTCAGCTGCATTTCTGGAAATTGAACACCAGGTGGCATCTGTGCTTTCAAAATCATTCAATAATTGTTAGGCATAGTTCAGCTGCATTTCTGCAAATTGAACACCAGGTGGCATCTGTGCTTTAAAAATCATTCAATAATTGTTAGGCATAGTTCAGCTGCATTTCTACAAATTGAAAACCGGATGGCAGCTGTGCTTTAAAAATCATTCAATAATTGTTAGGCAGAGTTCAGCTGCGTTTCTGCAAATTGAACACCAGGTGGCATCTGTGCTTTAAAAAACATTCAATAATTGTTAGGCTTAGTTCAGCTGCATTTCTGCAAATTGAACAGCAGATGGCAGCTGTGCTTTAAAAATCATTCAATAATTGTTAGGCATAGTTCAACTTCATTTCTTGAAATTGAACACCAGGTGGCATCTGTGCTTTAAAAATCATTCAATAATTGTTAGACATAGTTCAGCTGCATTTCTGCAAATTGAACACCAGGTGGCATCTGTGCTTTAAAAATCATTCAATAATTGTTAGTCATAGTTCAGCTGCATTTCTGGAAATTGAACACCAGGTGGCATCTGTGCTTTAAAAAATCATTCAATAATTGTAAGGCATAGTTCAGCTGCATTTCTGCAAATTGAACACCAGGTGGCATCTGTGCTTTAAAAATCATTCAATAATTGTTAGGCATAGTTCAGCTGCATTTCTACAAATTGAACACCGGATGGCATCTGTGGTTTAAAAATGATTCAATAATTGTTAGGATTAGTTCAGCTGCATTTCTGCAAATTGAACACCAGGTGGCATCTGTGCTTTAAAAATCATTCAATAACTGTTAGGCATAGTTCAGCTGCATTTCTGCAAATTGAACACCAGGTGGCATCTGTGCTTTAAAAATCATTCAATAATTGTTAGGCATAGTTCAGCTGCATTTCTGCAAATTGAACACCGGATGGCAGCTGTGCATTAAAAATCATTCAATAATTGTTAGGCATAGTTCAGCTGCATTTCTGGAAATTGAACACCAGGTGGCTTCTGTGCTTTAAAAATCATTCAATAATTGTTAGGCATAGTTCAGCTGCATTTCTACAAATTGAACACCGGATGGCAGCTGAGCTTTAAAAATCATTCAATAATTGTTAGGATTAGTTCAGCTGCATTTCTGCAAATTGAACACCAGGTGGCATCTGTGCTTTAAAAATCATTCAATAATTGTTAGGATTAGTTCAGCTGCATTTCTGCAAATTGAACACCAGGTGGCATCTGTGCTTTAAAAGTCATTCAATAATTGTTAGGCATAGTTCAGCTGCATTTCTGGAAATTGAAAACCGGATGGCAGCTGAGCATTAAAAATCATTCAATAATTGTTAGGCATAGTTCAGCTGCATTTCTGCAAATTGAACACCAGGTGGCATCTGTGCTTTAAAAATCATTCAATAATTGTTAGGCATAGTTCAGCTGCATTTCTGTAATTTGAACACTAGGTGGCATCTGTGCTTTAAAAGTCATTCAATAATTGTTAGGAATAATTCAGCTGCATTTCTGCAAATTGAACACCAGGTGGCATCTGTGCTTTAAAAATCATTCAATATTTGTTAGGCATAGTTCAGCTGTATTTCTGCAAATTGAACACCAGGTGGCATCTGTGCTTTAAAATTCATTCAGTATTTGCTAGGCATAGTTCAGCTGTATTTCTGTAAATTGAACACAAGGTGGCATCTGTACTTTAAAAATCATTCAATAATTGTTAGGCATAGTTCAGCTGCATTTCTGCAAATTGAACACCAGGTGGCATCTGTGCTTTAAAAATCATTCAATAATTGTTAGTCATAGTTCAGCTGCATTTCTGGAAATTGAACACCAGGTGGCATCTGTGCTTTAAAAAATCATTCAATAATTGTTAGGCATAGTTCAGCTGCATTTCTGCAAATTGAACACCAGGTGGCATCTGTGCTTTAAAAATCATTCAATAATTGTTAGGCATAGTTCAGCTGCATTTCTACAAATTGAACACCGGATGGCATCTGTGGTTTAAAAATGATTCAATAATTGTTAGGATTAGTTCAGCTGCATTTCTGCAAATTGAACACCAGGTGGCATCTGTGCTTTAAAAATCATTCAATAACTGTTAGGCATAGTTCAGCTGCATTTCTGCAAATTGAACACCAGGTGGCATCTGTGCTTTAAAAATCATTCAATAATTGTTAGGCATAGTTCAGCTGCATTTCTGCAAATTGAACACCGGATGGCAGCTGTGCATTAAAAATCATTCAATAATTGTTAGGCATAGTTCAGCTGCATTTCTGGAAATTGAACACCAGGTGGCTTCTGTGCTTTAAAAATCATTCAATAATTGTTAGGCATAGTTCAGCTGCATTTCTACAAATTGAACACCGGATGGCAGCTGAGCTTTAAAAATCATTCAATAATTGTTAGGATTAGTTCAGCTGCATTTCTGCAAATTGAACACCAGGTGGCATCTGTGCTTTAAAAATCATTCAATAATTGTTAGGATTAGTTCAGCTGCATTTCTGCAAATTGAACACCAGGTGGCATCTGTGCTTTTAAAGTCATTCAATAATTGTTAGGCATAGTTCAGCTGCATTTCTGGAAATTGAAAACCGGATGGCAGCTGAGCATTAAAAATCATTCAATAATTGTTAGGCATAGTTCAGCTGCATTTCTGCAAATTGAACACCAGGTGGCATCTGTGCTTTAAAAATCATTCAATAATTGTTAGGCATAGTTCAGCTGCATTTCTGTAATTTGAACACTAGGTGGCATCTGTGCTTTAAAAGTCATTCAATAATTGTTAGGAATAATTCAGCTGCATTTCTGCAAATTGAACACCAGGTGGCATCTGTGCTTTAAAAATCATTCAATATTTGTTAGGCATAGTTCAGCTGTATTTCTGCAAATTGAACACCAGGTGGCATCTGTGCTTTAAAATTCATTCAATATTTGCTAGGCATAGTTCAGCTGTATTTCTGTAAATTGAACACAAGGTGGCATCTGTACTTTAAAAATCATTCAATAATTGTTAGGCATAGTTCAGCTGCATTTCTGCAAATTGAACACCAGGTGGCATCTGTGCTTTAAAAATCATTCAATAATTGTTAGACATAGTTCAACTGCATTTCTGCAAATTGAACACCGGATGGCAGCTGAGCTTTAAAAATCATTCAATAATTGTTAGGCTTAGTTCAGCTGCATTTTTGGAAATTGAACACCAGGTGGCATCTGTGCTTTAAAAAATCATTCAATAATTGTTAGGCTTAGTTCAGCTGCATTTCTGCAAATTGAACAGCAGTTGGCAGCTGTGCTTTAAAAATCATTCAATAATTGTTAGGCATAGTTCAACTTAATTTCTTGAAATTGAACACCAGGTGGCATCTGTGCTTTAAAAATCATTCAATAATTGTTAGACATAGTTCAGCTGCATTTCTGCAAATTGAACACCAGGTGGCATCTGTGCTTTAAAAATCATTCAATAATTGTTAGTCATAGTTCAGCTGCATTTCTGGAAATTGAACACCAGGTGGCATCTGTGCTTTAAAAAATCATTCAATAATTGTTAGGCATAGTTCAGCTGCATTTCTGCAAATTGAACACCAGGTGGCATCTGTGCTTTAAAAATCATTCAATAATTGTTAGGCATAGTTCAGCTGCATTTCTACAAATTGAACACCGGATGGCATCTGTGGTTTAAAAATGATTCAATAATTGTTAGGATTAGTTCAGCTGCATTTCTGTAAATTGAACACCAGGTGGCATCTGTGCTTTAAAATCATTCAATAACTGTTAGGCATAGTTCAGCTGCATTTCTGCAAATTGAACACCAGGTGGCATCTGTGCTTTAAAAATCATTCAATAATTGTTAGGCATAGTTCAGCTGCATTTCTGCAAATTGAACACCGGATGGCAGCTGTGCATTAAAAATCATTCAATAATTGTTAGGCATAGTTCAGCTGCATTTCTGGAAATTGAACACCAGGTGGCTTCTGTGCTTTAAAAATCATTCAATAATTGTTAGGCATAGTTCAGCTGCATTTCTACAAATTGAACACCGGATGGCAGCTGAGCTTTAAAAATCATTCAATAATTGTTAAGATTAGTTCAGCTGCATTTCTGCAAATTGAACACCAGGTGGCATCTGTGCTTTAAAAATCATTCAATAATTGTTAGGATTAGTTCAGCTGCATTTCTGCAAATTGAACACCAGGTGGCATCTGTGCTTTAAAAGTCATTCAATAATTGGTAGGCATAGTTCAGCTGCATTTCTGGAAATTGAACACCGGATGGCAGCTGAGCTTTAAAAATCATTCAATAATTGTTAGGCATAGTTCAGCTGCATTTCTGCAAATTGAACACCAGGTGGCATCTGTGCTTTAAAAATCATTCAATAATTGTTAGGCATAGTTCAGCTGCATTTCTGTAATTTGAACACTAGGTGGCATCTGTGCTTTAAAAGTCATTCAATAATTGTTAGGAATAATTCAGCTGCATTTCTGCAAATTGAACACCAGGTGGCATCTGTGCTTTAAAAATCATTCAATATTTGTTAGGCATAGTTCAGCTGTATTTCTGCAAATTGAACACCAGGTGGCATCTGTGCTTTAAAATTCATTCAATATTTGCTAGGCATAGTTCAGCTGTATTTCTGTAAATTGAACACAAGGTGGCATCTGTACTTTAAAAATCATTCAATAATTGTTAGGCATAGTTCAGCTGCATTTCTGCAAATTGAACACCAGGTGGCATCTGTGCTTTAAAAATCATTCAATAATTGTTAGACATAGTTCAGCTGCATTTCTGCAAATTGAACACCGGATGGCAGCTGAGCTTTAAAAATCATTCAATAATTGTTAGGCTTAGTTCAGCTGCATTTTTGGAAATTGAACACCAGGTGGCATCTGTGCTTTAAAAAATCATTCAATAATTGTTAGGCATAGTTCAGCTGCATTTCTGCAAATTGAACACCAGGTGGCATCTGTGCTTTAAAAATCATTCAATAATTGTTAGGCATAGTTCAGCTGCATTTCTGCAAATTGAACAACGGATGGCAGCTGTGCTTTAAAAATCATTCAATAATTGTTAGGCATAGTTCAGCTGCATTTCTGCAAATTGAACAACGGATGGCAGCTGTGCTTTAAAAATCATTCAATAATTGTTAGGATTAGTTCAGCTGCATTTCTGCAAATTGAACACCAGGTGGCATCTGTGCTTTAAAAATCATTCAATAACTGTTAGGCATAGTTCAGCTCCATTTCTGGAAATTGAACACCAGGTGGCATCTGTGCTTTAAAAATCATTCAATAATTGTTAGGCATAGTTCAGCTGCATTTCTGAAAATTGAACACCAGGTGGCATCTGGGCTTTAAAAATCATTCAATATTTGCTAGGCATAGTTCAGCTGCATTTCTGTAAATTGAACACCAGGTGGCATCTGGGCTTTAAAAATCATTCAATAATTGTTAGGCATAGTTCAGCTGCATTTCTGGAAATTGAACACCGGATGGCAGCTGTGCTTTAAAAATCATTCAATAATTGTTAGGCACAGTTCAGCTGCATTTCTGTAAATTGAACACCAGGTGGCATCTGGGCTTTAAAAATCATTCAATAATTGTTAGGCATAGTTCAGCTGCATTTCTGGAAATTGAACACCGGATAGCAGCTGTGCTTTAAAAATCATTCAATAATTGTTAGGCATAGTTCAGCTGCATTTCTGGAAATTGAACACCAGGTGGCATCTGTGCTTTAAAAATCATTCAATAATTGTTAGGCATAGTTCAGCTGCATTTCTGCAAATTGAACACCAGGTCGCATCTGTGCTTTAAAAATCATTCAATAATTGTTAGGCATAATTCAGCTGCATTTCTGGAAATTGAACACCAGGTGGCATCTGTGCTTTAAAAAATCATTCAATATTTGCTAGGCATAGTTCAGCTGCATTTCTGTAAATTGAACACCAGGTGGCATCTGTGCTTTAAAAAATCATTCAATATTTGCTAGGCATAGTTCAGCTGCATTTCTGTAAATTGAACACCAGGTGGCATCTGTGCTTTAAAAATCATTCAATAATTGTTAGGCTTATGCGCAGTCACTTGCTCAAAAACTGTACGTTTTTGTCTGATTTTCACGAAAAAGGAGTGTGGGTCGAGGGCAAAACTGTGTTAGCGTTTGCATGGTCAAAACCACAAGCGTTTTTTGCGCGGTGTTTTGTCAATCTGCGTAATTGTTACAAAACATCAGATTTGTATAATATCTAAGAACACGCATATGGTAAAAAAACGCATGTGTTATTGGCACAATTTGTTTGGTATGCTCTACAAACGCTCAGACTTGCGCTAATCCCTATGTATGATTGCTCCTTCAAAAACTGTGTACGTTTTTGGCCGATTTTGACCAAAAGTGAGAGCCGGCTCTTAGAAGTCCTAGATGGTCCGATAGCCAGATATCATTCAAGAAATTGAAAGCCGGCTATTGAACATCAAAATATTGTGTTTAGCCAGCCCTCGTAAAAAAATCGACACCTACTAAGTTACATTAACCAATCGCAGCAGACTCACAATTTAGATTCAAATGAACCAATCACTGGCAAGTGCATCGCTTTAAGAGGAAGAGAGTTTTGGAGGGAAGTTGAATTTTGAGTCAGTTCTCAGGTGCTGTGGTCTACGCCGATTACAACCAAGGAGTCCAGAGTAGAGATGAGCGTTGTTCGACTCGAACTGTTCGCCAATCTCAAATCCGAGCTGTTTTGGGCGGTGTTCGAGCCGTTCGGCGAACACGAACAATTTGAGAAAAATTCGGCAGTTCGAGGTTATGTTCGATAACTGTTCGTGCCCCAAAATCATAACTGGGTTTTTTCTCAGTAATGATGAAAATTAATGTTAATACGCAGTTTGAGTGTACAGCGGGGTGGGGGGAGGGGCAGGGGATGGATCTCTGCAGGAATAATTAAGATCTCCATTTTTTTTTCTCTTTCCCGCATTTGCAGTGGGGAGGTGCAATCTGTCAACCTATCAGCAGCGCACACACGAAGCGAACTGCTTTTTTTCACACAAGCAAGGGCATGTGTCATTGGCAGTGTATGTCACATGTCCTTGCCCTATAAGACCAAGCCATTTTCCCCGTCGCCACCATTTTCTCACTGCTGCAGCTGCGTGTTAGACGGCACCGCTGTTGCTGTGTGCGCTATACTTTGTTAATTTAAAGCCAATACAGATAGCTTGGGATTAGGGAATAGTTGTGATTGCAGTCCTTTTAAGGACTAGGTTACAGCATCTCCTACGACTTTTATCAGGCAGGCCTGTGCTCTTAAATAGATAGGTTGGGAGTAAAGACTAATTGTAATTGCAGTCCTTTTCAGGACTAGGTTACATCAGTTCCTATCAGTTTTTGCCAGGCAGGTCTGTGCCAGTGCTGTGCAAGATTTTTTCACAGCATTTGGCTAAATCTAGCAAATCTAATCCTTTTTGGCCTATTGCAGAGTATGTTAGTCAGTGGAGTAGCCTATCTGTGTTACAAGATATACCACCTGTGTATAGAATACCAATTTTTTTACTGCACCTAGTGAAGTAAAACCTTTTGAGCATAGCATCATTCTATTAGTCCATCTATACTGACCTCCATCAGGTTGCAAATTGAATATAATTTTTTTCTGCATCTAGCTCTGAAAAAATATTTGGGCTTGTAGCAGTGTGTGGGACTTGTTCTATTAGTCCATCTATACTGACCTCCATCAGGTTGCAAACTGAATATAATTTTTTTCCACATCTAGCTCTGAAAAAATATTTGGCCTTCTAGCAGTGTGTGGGACTTGTTCTATTAGTCCATCTATACTAACCTCCATCAGGTTGCAAACTGAATATAATTTTTTTCTGCATCTAGCTCTGAAAAAATATTTGGGCTTGTAGCAGTGTGTGGGACTTGTTCTATTAGTCCATCTATACTGACCTCCATCAGGTTGCAAATTGAATATAATTTTTTTCTGCATCTAGCTCTGAAAAAATATTTGGCCTTCTAGCAGTGTGTGGGACTTTCTCTATTAGTCCATCTATACTGACCTCTATCACGTTGCAAATTGTATATAATTTTTTTCTACATCTAGCTCTGAAAAATATTTGGCCTTCTAGCAGTGTGTGGGACTCATTGTATTAGGCCATCTATACCAAACTCCACCAGCTTTGAAATTAATAATAATTTTTAGCTGCATCTAGCCCTGAAAATAATTTTTCTTCCCAATAGTGGTAGCAATAGAAATATGGGGCGCGCCTGGCTTACAAAAATATACACTTCATAACAAAAAACACCAGCCTAGCGCATTGCATTAATAAGATGGCATCATCGTCTCTCCCAGTGCTAGGCCTACTACGCAGGCTAGCATTCCTGTGCCTAAAACACAATGTATGGGTCCGCGCTAGCCACTATGCTGAGGGGTCTAAAGCTGCTGCTAACGCTTTATAACAATTCAATCGGCAGATTTTCACAGAGCTCTTCCACAACGCCCACCCATCGGGCAACAGTTGCCCGCCTTCCCTATGGGATCTAGTGGCGAATATTTGATGCCATTAATCAGAGCGTCAGTTGCCCCGTCGACGTGGCAAGCATACGGTAAGGCATGGGAAGAGTGGACACGACTAGTAGCAGGCAGACGGGTTGAACAATGTGAACAAGCCAGATCACAAGTCACCATAGAATTTCTCCACCAGCTAATGATGAGGGGCATATCAGGGGCGTCACCGCAGCGGTGTCTGACCGGAGTAGCATTTCACTTCCAACTACTGAATTGGGGAGATGTGACAAAGATTCATCATCAGACAATCCATAAAAGGGTGGAAAAGGGGTCAGCCAATTCAGGAGTGTAGACGTCCCGTCCCGTGTCACTAAAACTGATTTCTCACATCATATCCCTAACACCATTAACATGACACTCACAATTTGAAACAACACTACTGTCTACTGCATTTGTGATCGCCTTCTTCGGGGCGCTATGCATAAGCGAATTAGTCCCTCAATCCAAAATTACCACCAGTGGAGGCTTATTACACCAGGACATAGTCATAGAAAATAATGCAATACATCTACGCATATGACGCGCCCCCTGGGCCTGTGCTGTGCAGGGGTATACCCGGAGCCGGATCGCTGAGATGCTGGGGGTTGTAGTCTCCGTGTGGCGGTGACCCGGTCCGTGCCCAGGGTGGTCAAACCAGTGGCAGTCTAAATGTTGTAATAAGTGTCCGACTACGCCACCCGTGGATTGCGGTCAGTGGGGACCGCCGCTGCGCTGCAGACCGCTGAGGCTGATGTTGTTTGCGCAGCCGAGTATGGGATGACTCCCCACGGGAGAAGTATTGCCTCAGGGCAGCTAATGTAGAAGATGATGGGAGTGATGGTGTGAGGGTCCCAGTGCTAATGGTGCAGGAGCGGCAAGGAATCACAGAGACGTGAGGTGCAGTTCAGGGTCTTTACTGATGGTACAAGGCAGACCCTCCCAGGAGTACTGGCTAGTATAAGGGGCCTGGTCAGTCTGCGAGCAAGCAGGAGTTCCCCTGGCCAGGTGGAGTTGTAGGCCTCCCCGTTTATCTGCACTCTTCCTGGCTACCTTGCTGTCAGCGGTTACAAGTAGCCCAAGTCCCTGAGTATACCGTGTGGTGCTCACCCGTATGGCTGGTGACTTGGGGCCTTCTGTTAGCCTCCGCTCCTGGATGGCGGCGCTGGTCCCTTCTCTGTGACTGAGCCTCCGGGCTTCTATGGCCAGAGGACCTGGAATCCCCTGCCGGCTGGTTTCTGCTGCTGGGTGTATATCAGTCCCCACAGCCTCGGACTCCTGTGTCCGGCTTTAGTATCTTCGTCCAGGGCGAACTCTGCTCAGCTCCAGCCCCTGGACTTCTGCTACTGCTCCTCCAGAGCTCCTGATCTTACTTTCCCTCTCCAGACTCTGACTGCTCTGCTTGTTCTGCAGGCTCTGTCTGTCCTAATCCCGCCCAGACCCAGTTTAAAAGGGCAGATTCCTCCCCTCCCAGGTCTGGGCGGACCGTGTTGCATGCTTAGGGATCCTGACCAGAGAAACCTCCCACTTGCTCTCAGACATAATATCTCTATTACTGCGGCAACCAGACCCCTGGGGTGTCGCATTCCCCCCTAGTAAATTTTAGTACTCCGGGACTAAACACATTTTTGAAGAAACATAAATACAAGGTATAACAATAACAAGACAACATATTTACAAGAAGCTTTAGTCTGTAGAGGTCACGGCGTTTCCGTGACCGGGTGTCCATATCACCCAACAAGGCGAAGTCTTGGCACAGAATAGGGGACCTGTCCAAAGCAAACCCCTTGCGTTGTCCTTGGGCGTGGCTGCAAGGTTAGACTAACTACTTTGGGCCGCAAGGAGGCCACGCCAGACAGGTTTTCTCTTCCGCGGCCGTCTTCACAAGAGGCACCAAGGTGCAACTATCTACAAAACTGTTCCGGTTATCCAGTGTCCATAACCTGTTAGTCCAAATAAATCTGCAGGGTAACTGAGAAACATAATTAGTAACAGGAAACAAACATAAACCATAAACATTTTTCAATAAACAGTCAACTTTACAGTGCATTGGTTTAGATTCTCCAGCGAGCGGGCATCTGACCTCTAGTGACTCTAGTGGACCTACGGAGCTCACTAACTGGTCCTGCACTACAGGGTGTAGGAGGTGTTATGGGCAAGCTGGGCAGTTTCTGCACACTCTTTGGCTCACTAGGGGCATGGCAGGCTCACTAATAGCAGAGGGTTGATCCTCCTGTACTGCTGGTGTGGATTCTTCTGCCTCCTGGGCCGGCTGCTCTTCCAGCTCTACTGGTTCCTCTGTAGGCACTTGCGGGGCTGGCTGGAGAAAGGTGAGGACGGGTACCACGACAGCACCGTTTACTTGTGTCCAAGACCGGGGGAAGTCTCCGAGTACGGTACTGATCATTTCTTCCCTTTCCTCTGCGGGTTGAGGGTTTTCTTGATCTTCTTCAGGGCTTTGCAGCTGCTCGGGACACTTCTTCAGGTGGTCTCTGGAGACAATGGCTGTGGTTTCTCCTCCATCCTTACTGATTACGCAGATTTTTGGGTTCTCATGGCTTGATGGCAGTACGGTGTACGGGTCCTTCTCCCACTGGTCGTCCAACTTGTGGAGCCGCCTCTTCCTCTTCAAGACCTGCTCTCCAGGTACCAGGGGAACAGCGGGACCATACTGGTTATAAGCCTTCTCCTGCCTTTCTCTAGCTTGAGACAGACTTCGCTCGACGCTCTCCTGTACTTTCCGATACTGCTGCTACCGTTCTGTATCCCAGTCTGCCTCTGGCGAGGTGTCCTCAGGCGTTAGGACTCCCATATCCAGGTCAATAGGCAGCTTACCAGGTCTTGCTCTCATTAGGTAAGCCGGGGTACAGTTGGTGGAACCTACAGGGATGTGGTTATACAGGTTCACCAGATCGGGCAGTTTCTCAGGCCACAGACTGCGTTCTTCCAGGGGCAATGTTTTTAGCAGATCTATCACCACCTGGTTCATCTTCTCGCAGAGTCCATTGGTTTGAGGGTGATAGGGCGTTGTTCTTATCTTCTTGCAGCCATACAGGTTGCAGAACTCCTGGAAGACTTCCGCTTCAAAGGCTGGTCCTTGGTCTGTCAGCACTTGGTCCGGGTACCCGTGTGGACGGCAGAAGTGCTGCTGGAAGGCTCTAGCTGCTGTTTGAGCCGTTAAGTCCTTGACCGGGACCACCACCAGGAACCGGGAGTAATGATCTACGATTGTGAGGGCGTAGACATACCCTGATCTGCTTGGAGCCAGTTTCACATGGTCCAGGGCTACCAGTTTCAGTGGCTGTCTGGTGATGATGGGCTGCAAGGGAGTCTTCTGGCTAGCACGGTCCTTTCTTCTCAGGTGGCACGGGCCACAGTCTCTGCACCACCTCTCGATGGCTCCTCTCATGCCTACCCAGTAGAACCGTTCACGCAACAAGAACTCCAGCTTCTTCCATCCGAAGTGTCCTGCTCCGTTGTGGTATGCCTCCAGAAGCATAGCCGTGTCTCGTCTTGGGACCACTACCTGCCAGGTCAACTCATGTGTTCGAGAGTTAACCATTCTCCGGCACAGCTTCTCCCTGTAGAGGAACAGCTTACTTTTCTCCTTCCACAGTTGCTTGGTCTCCTCCGGAGCATCAGGGTCAAGACGGGCATCGGCCTGGGTCAGCATTTCCTTCACCAAATGGACTGCGGGATCACTGTCTTGCGTCTCCGCCCAGTTGTAGTGGGGCAAGGGATTGAACGTCATGGAGCGCCTGTCCTTCACACGGTGGGAATACAGGGTAATCCCATGACGGTGGAACGCAGGGAGCTCAACTTCTTCCAGATCTTCTGGATCTTCCCCTACGTCCGGTAAGTTCGGCATTCTAGACAGGGCATCCGCGTTGGCATTTGAGCGTCCTGCCCGGTATTTGATGGTGAATTCAAAATTGGACAGGCGGGCCACCCATCTCTGTTCCAGGGCACCGAGCCTTGCAGTGTCCAGGTGTGTCAACGGGTTGTTATCCGTGTACACGGTGAATTTGGAGGAGGCAAGGTAATGCTTGAAACGTTCGGTCACTGCCCACACTACTGCCAGGAACTCCAGCTTGAATGAGCTATAATTCTCAGGGTTCCTCTCCGTGGGCCGTAGCTTTCGGCTGGCGTAAGCGATTACCCGTTCTTTCCCTTGCTGGATCTGGGACAGTACGGCTCCTAGCCCGATGTTGCTTGCGTCCGTGTGGAGGATAAAGGGCTGGCTGTAGTCTGGATATGCCAGGATTTCATCCCCCGTGAGGGCCATCTTCAGCTGGCAGAAGGACTCCTCTTCCAGCTTTTCCCACCTGAAGGGCGGCTTCTGGTGTTTGGCTTTCCGAGATTGACCTATCAGGAGGTCCTGCATAGGGGCTGCCATTTTGGTGAAACCGGGAATGAATCTTCGGTAGTAGCCTACCAACCCGAGGAACTGCCGCACTTCCTTTATGCTGGAGGGTCTTGGGTCCTTAATTACAGTGATCTTATCAGGGTCGGGAGCCACTCCGTCAGCACTCACCACGTGTCCCAGGTATTGCACCTTTGGTTTCAGGAGGTGACACTTGGAGGGTTTCACCTTTAGGCCGTAGTTTGCCAGAGCTTCGAACACTTCCGCCAGGTGTTTCAGGTGGTCCTCGTAGGTCTTGGAATAGACGATGACATCGTCCAGGTATAACAGGACCGTCTCGAAGTTCCGGTCTCCCAGACAGCATTCCATCAACCGTTGGAAGGTTCCTGGTGCGTTGCAGAGCCCGAACGGCATGCAGTTAAATTCACTGAGACCCATCGGGGTGGTGAATGCGGTCTTCTCCCGGTCCGCCTCTGCTACAGGAACCTGCCAGTACCTGCTAGTGAGATCCAAAGTAGAGAAGAAGTTAGCAGATTTTAATGCAGCTAAGGACTCTTCTATCCTTGGTAACGGGTACGCATCTTTGTGTGTGATACAGTTGACCTTCCTGTAGTCTACGCACATTCTCATGGTGTTGTCTTTCTTTTTCACTAAGACTAGTGGAGCTGCCCAGGGGCTACAGCTGTCCCTGATTACCCCAGCCTCCTTCATGTCTCTAAGCATCCCCTTGGCATGTTGATAGTGTGCAGGGGGTACGGGTCGGAATCTCTCCTTTATGGGAGGATGGTCTCCCGTGGGGATGTGGTGTTCTACCCCCTTTACTCACCCGAAGTCTAGCGGGTGTTTACTAAACACTCTCTCGTACTCTCGAACCACCCGATAGACTCCCTGTTTCTGGTGTGAGGGAGTGGAGTCAGTACCCAAATGCAGTTGCTGACACCAGTCCTCCATTGGTTTCTTAGAGCCGTTACCTTCCTCTGGTTGAGATGGAGGCAAGGGTTCCACGGCCTGTACAGAATTCTGGTTTATGGTGAACAATTTGGCTAGCGTGGCATACTGGGGCAGGTGTACTTCTCTCTCCCCGATATTTATGATGCGAACGGGCACCCTCCCATGGCGTACATCGACCACCCCCCGTGCTGTCAAAATGGTGGGCCTACTGTCTGAGTAGACGGGTTCTACCATTGCTTGGTAGTCTCTACCTCTTAGACCAATAGCTGCCCGGCACCAAATCATCATCTCACTTTTTGGGGGCATGGCAATAGGGAACGGGTCACACATTCTCACGCTACCTATCTCACCACCAGATAGTTCCACCTGTTGCCGCTTCATCAGTGCCCGGATATCTTTTTGGAGCACACGCTGCTGGCCGGAACTGGCGTTCTTGGCAACCTGCTGTAAAATGAGAATCACCTCTGCAAGACAATTTTCAATCACATTAGTTCCCAAGGTTATTCTAGGGTGACTCTCATGACGGTCTATGTCCACTATAATCAGTCCTTGTGCCGCCAGTTCGACTTTACCGATCTTAATGGTCACCTCTTTGAATCCCACCTGCGGCACGGGCTGACCATTGCTGGCGATGATACTCAGGTCGTCATCTGGGTAGCGGGTTATGTCCGAGTCATTCCAGTACTGCTTGAAGAGCACGTACGGGATGGTGGTCACCTGTGACCCAGTGTCTAGTAGGGCACTCATAGGAATGCCATCCAGTACCACAGGCAAGATTGGACGTCTCCCTACGTATTTATCACACCAGTTTGATGGGCCTGATGGTCTTATGCCTGGGGGTTGGCCCTCTACCCTAGGTTGTGCCCGTTTAAATGACAGTACCTTGCTACATGTCCGGGTTGATTGCAGCGGCGGCAGATGGGTCGTCCGTCCTCGTTGTATCTGTCGCTGGGTCTTCCTCTGGCCGGTGGGGTCCTCCTCCGTCGGCGCCACGGGACGTCCTCCGGTCCGGATGCCAGCTGGATCTTTCCTGGAGAAGAGACCTGTAAAGACTGCACAGTTCTGGTTAGCGCGGCAACGCTCTTAGTCAGCTCTTGGACCTGATGGTGCAGGTCTGTAGCCGGGTCACTGTTTAAAGCCTGCGCATCAGCTCCCACAGGCCCTGCAGACAAGGGCGCCGTCTCCTGGTGGTAAGTGATAGCAGGGCGCCTGTGGGTCACAGCGCCACCTGGTGCCGGTTCTCGGAGCACCCGGATGGCTCTGTCCTTGAACTGTGCAAAGTCCAGGTCAGGGTCCTGTAAGGCCATTGCCCGTAACTGGGTTCGGTGGGCATTGCACAGTAGACCCTCAATAAATTGTTCAGTCAACAGCTTATCTTCATTTCCCACGCTGTCAGGGTCTGCCTGCTTAATGGCTCTCAGGGCCTCTTGTAGGTTTAGCGCATAGTCTCTTATACTCTCATGTGCCCGCTGTTTACACCCGTAAAATCTGAGCTTTATTTCGGCTGAGGTGCGGGTATCAAATGTGTCTTTCAGCCGGGCTAGTATTTCTCTGACAGTCCTCTTCCTCCCAGGTGGCCAGGACTTTACCTTCCTTTGGGCTGCCCCGATTAATTGGGCCACCAGGATGCTCAATTTTTGCTCTTCTGTGAGGGGGTACACCTGGAAGAGGCTATCCAGTCTTTCTCTAAAGTCATTTAGAGTATGTGACTCCCCTGAGTACTGGGGTAGCCAGGTTGCCCCCGGGATATAGAGCATGGTGAATGGCATGACCGCTGCAGCGGTTGCGCTGGCGGTGGCTGTGGCAGTGGAGCTCCCCTCGGTATCCGGCATCCTCCTCCCCCCTAGTGGACCGTGGCCTACCTTGCGATGCTCTTCTTCCGTAGGCCGCGGCTCCGCAGTCGATCGTCGGGGTTGAGGACCTGGCGTCGCGCTCCGATGACGTCAGCGTCGCTCTTCCTTCCTTCCAGGACCTTGCGCAGCGTCAGAGCGTGGGGCGGAGCTTCGGATCTCGCGCGCTTTCGGCATCCACGCCCCTCTTCTTCCCGTGCGGCGTCCCGAAGATGGCGTCCGAAGGCGGGAAGCAGCTGCGGATGGCGGGAAGAAGGCAGAAGACGGCGGGAAACGGTCCAAGATGGCGTCTGATGGCGGGAATCGGCTCCGGATGGCGGGAAACGACTCCGGACGGCGGGAAACTTCACCACAGGTAAGTATAAAAGTCTCTTTTTCAGGCACGCAGTACCCGGTGCTTGTGGGCACGAATCCTGCCGACTACGCCAAAGTTGATGCGCCCCCTGGGCCTGTGCTGTGCAGGGGAATACCCAGAGCCGGATCGCTGAGATGCTGGGGGTTGTAGTCTCCGTGTGGCAGTGACCCCGTCCGTGCCCAGGGTGGTCAAACCAGTGGCAGTCTAAATGTTGTAATAAGTGTCCGACTACGCCACCCGTGGATTGCGGTCAGTGGGGACCGCCGCTGCGCTGCAGACCGCTGAGGCTGATGTTGTTTGCGCAGCCGAGTATGGGATGACTCCCCACGGGAGAAGTATTGCCTCAGGGCAGCTAATGTGGAAGATGATGGGAGTGATGGTGTGAGGGTCCCAGTGCTAATGGTGCAGGAGCGGCAAGGAATCACAGAGACGTGAGGTGCAGTTCAGGGTCTTTACTGATGGTACAAGGCAGACCCTCCCAGGAGTACTGGCTAGTATAAGGGGCCTGGTCAGTCTGCGAGCAAGCAGGAGTTCCCCTGGCCAGGTGGAGTTGTAGGCCTCCCCGTTTATCTGCACTCTTCCTGGCTACCTTGCTGTCAGCGGTTACAAGTAGCCCACGTCCCTGAGTATACCGTGTGGTGCTCACCCGTATGGCTGGTGACTTGGGGCCTTCTGTTAGCCTCCGCTCCTGGATGGCGCCGCTGGTCCCTTCTCTGTGACTGAGCCTCCGGGCTTCTATGGCCAGAGGACCTGGAATCCCCTGCCGGCTGGTTTCTGCTGCTGGGTGTATATCAGTCCCCACAGCCTCGGACTCCTGTGTCCGGCTTTAGTATCTTCGTCCAGGGCGAACTCTGCTCAGCTCCAGCCCCTGGACTTCTGCTACTGCTCCTCCAGAGCTCCTGATCTTACTTTCCCTCTCCAGACTCTGACTGCTCTGCTTGTTCTGCAGGCTCTGTCTGCCCTAATCCCGCCCAGACCCAGTTTAAAAGGGCAGATTCCTCCCCTCCCAGGTCTGGGCGGACCGTGTTGCATGCTTAGGGATCCTGACCAGAGAAACCTCCCACTTGCTCTCAGACATAATATCTCTATTACTGCGGCAACCAGACCCCTGGGGTGTCGCACATACACCAATCGAAAATGGTTCCAGCAGGCAGGGGCACTTGGGTAATTCTACAACCCACAAACGGTACACTGAGTCGGGTAACAATAGTAAAATCATATCTAACCATCAGATCACAAAGTAATTTCTTCCTATCACACATTGATGGAACGCCATTATCAAGATACCAGTTCCAAGCTATATTTAATAAATGCATAACATCGGCACACGGGACACACTCATTCCGCATAGGCGCGGCCACGGAAGCAGCAAGAGCAGGACTGTCAGAAACGGAAGTTCAGAGAATAGGGAGATGGCGATCCACGTGTTTGGCGAGATACATAAGACCGGACTTGTTATCCTAACATGGTTTGTTTCTTTTACAGGTGACGCTAAGCCAACAGTGTGGGTGATAAGCTCGTATATATATTGGGCAGAAAAAAGGGCGAAAGTCCGCCCAGGCGGGAGGAAATTAGAGTTTCATAACACATATTTCAACTGGAGAGGTATTAGAGGCCTGCTATGGCCACAGGTACTAATGGAGGTAATCAAGGTAGGGAGAGAGGCAAGAGGTCCGGTCATCTTAGTTATACCCGCCGGGGGAAACAACCTAGGTCATCACAAGAGCGCATAACTAATGGCAATAATGAAACTAGACACTGAGCGCTTCAGAGAATTTTTCGCAAAACTAGCTATAGTATGGTCAGAGATTGTGCCGATAGCGGTATGGCAATGTGCGCGAGACATCACGGCCATCGAACTGACAAGGCGGGTAATAAATATTCGGATGGCAAAATTTAGAAGAGACAGAGGCGGTGTAGTGGTACGACACCGACAACTGGAAGGAGATAAAGCAGGCCTCATACGGCCCGACGGTGTTCACTTAATGGATATTGAACTGGACATATTCCTGTCAGGACTCCAGGACGGAGTGGAACAAGCGTTAAGAGTGATGGGTGGGGGTCAGAGTCCTGCATACGAGTACGCAGGATCCTCCGTGGCCTGGAAATAGAAAGGACAAGTTGGAGAGTTACACTTGTTGGCCAACTTGCCGGAGTGGAGACCCAGGGCATGCTGCAACAAGCTGAATTATTTTAGAAATAAAATGCCTTTCTCATGGAATGAGTATAAAGTGTTAATAAAGCTGTGACCGATCCTCACCCATCCAGTTGTAAGAGTTACATTATTGTATTGTCAAGGAAAGAGGGGCGGTAGGGGGACTGAGCGTCTGGGTTTGGTTGGAGGTCCCCACAGTCTGCCTAGGCTAGATGCATTTAAAAATTCTTATTAGATACACAGGCGGTACAGCTTGCTTCGCAGCTGGGCTACTACGCCAAAGTATTGCCTAGGCTAGATGCAGTTAAACATTCTACGCTGACTAGCAGACACTGAAGATTTGGAGCAGACCTCTGAGTAAACAGCTCTTCAGACTCAACCTTCTGTGTTACCCCAAACCATAGTGTATGTAGTTTCTTACAGTTAAAAGGGGGGGGGAGCGACCCAACCCACCTGGAATTGACGATGCCAATGTCACGTAAGACACAGCAAGGGGACTCCAAAAAGATTCTCCATTTTTTGCCAAAATTGTGGCACAGACACCACTCAACCCTAGAACGCATACCTGGGGCCTCGCAGGCCCGCCCTGTTAATTGTTTTCTATTTTCTGCAAGATTATTTTAGTTAGAATTTTGAAACTCTAGGTATTCTTCATGTATATAGTTGTTTGTCATTTGAGTTTGAGTTATTCCATGTTATTTGCACACGGGCCTAAAAGGCCCCAGGTATGTGAAAGTGTAGATTTTTATGGTCATGCGTTCTAGGGTTAAGTGGCATCAATTGCCCCACAGTTTCTTAAAACGGTTGGTAAGGAGATTTTACCAAATCCTCAAGATTTTAGTCTCCCAAGGATAACACAGGGGTAGAAAAGTCCTTGCGAATCCATGATTTGTTCATCTTTATGAACGTGAGTCTGTCTACATTCTCAGTGGACAGCCGCGTGCGCTTATCTGTCAGCACACCACCAGCAGCGCTGAACACACGTTCAGAGAGAACACTGGCTGCAGGGCATGACAAGATCTCCAAGGCGTGAGTGGCGATCTCCGGCCATTTTTCCAGATTGGAAGCCCAAAAAGAGCAAGGGTCCAGTGACACAGTCATGGCTTTGATGTTCACTTGGAGATACTCCTGCACCATCCTCTCTAGGCACTGACTATGTGTCAGACTTCTTGTCTCCTGTGGCCTTGCAAAGGATGGTCTAAAAAAGTGGTGAAACAATTCCACAAAATTGCTGTTACCAGCAGATACTGTGTTACTGTTACGGTTTGAGTGATGAAGACTCGACAGTCCCACGGTTGGAAAGTTAGAACTGTGAGATTCACTACGTGCACCACTGGTGTTTTGTGGAAAAGCACATGTAAGATTCTGCAACTGCGTCTGCAGATACTCCTGCATGCGTCAATCCCTTTTTATGGCAGGAATTATTTCGGCAAATTTACTTTTGTACCGGGTATCTAAGAGTGTGGCAACCCAGTAGTCGGGATTACTTTGAATTCTGACAATCCGAGGGTCATGTTGCAGGTAGTGCAGCAAGAAGGCACTCATGTGTCTTGCGCATCCAGGAGGACCAAGTCCTTGTTGTGTTGGTAGCGAGGTAAGAATCAGGCTTCCTTCCTCTGCCCTCTCCCCCCAACCTCACACAACAGAAATGTGATCAAGGTCTCCCTCATCTGATGAATCTTCCATGCCCATCGCCAGTTCGTCCTCCACTTCTTCCTCGGCTCCTGCACCTTCCTCAACAGTTTGGCTGCTACCATGCACCCTGGTTAATCCCTCTCCCCCACCCTCCCATGCCTGCCGCCTTGGTGCTGCCAACCGTCTGGACCTTGGAGATGTTATCCATTCCGCATGCGACTCCTCCTCTACTTCCTCCACCTCCTCTTGTCCCACCACCTGACTCTGAATTCTGTTTAATGTGTGCTCCAGCATGTAATGTAAATCACCGGAATAGTCATGCTGATAATGGCATCGTCGTCAGCACTAAACATCTTCGTCGCCATTTCAAAACTGTGCAGAAGGGTGTGTGGCGCCCCTGAGGGTTCAGTCGCCACAGAGTTACTGCATCTCACCCTGAGGTGTGGTATCTCACCCTCAGGTAAGGAAGGCGTATGGCTTGGGACCCTAACACCTGCATCCAACACATACCCGCAGTGGGGGTAGGGCGAGTTTGCTCCTAAGGGAGAGCACAGTCCCAGGTCCCTAGCTGGTGGGAGGGTCCTATGTAGTGGGTGCTTAGGGGAGCAGCTTAGGGGAGCACTTGACAAGGAGAGTATAAATAGGAAGCCATCTTAGAAAGAGCAAGCCAGTCAGAGGAGGAAAAGTGACAGGAGCAGAGGCTCGGCATGAGCTCTGCTCCAGAGGCGGGCCTAGCCTGGGAGGCCCAGGACTGAAGGAGAGAAGAGAGGAGTGGGAGCAGGAAGGCTCCAGGAACCGAAGGGACCCTAGGGCTACGGGCCGTGCAGAAGGCCACCCGTACTCCCGCTGCTACCAGGAGGTAGAGGGGTCAGGCCAGATAAGGGGAACCGGTCCCTCAACTAGCGGAGAAACAGCAAGGCTCAACTAGAAACCGGAGGCTGCAGCATTTCATGCACTGCAGGCCAAAGTCCACACCAGTCTCACTAAGAAGGTAGCCACAAAGGACCCAGGGGACGGAACACAAGTCGCCCGCCAAGGCCCGAGGATACCGCATAGAAGTGTCACTGGGTGTGAGGTGCAGGGAGAAGGCCAGAGAAAGGACACACAGAAGGGGGTCCTGCTAAGTACTCCGGAGCTATCTGGGGGTGGACTGAGCCCCTCACTGAGTACGCACAGCACGACGGGTGAGATTGCTCTGGTACCTGTAATCTGGACTGCAACAACTGTGAGTAAAGATCTTGGGACTGCATCACACGGACTCTGTGTTCATTACTGACTCCCTGCACTACAACCACCATCATCCACCCACACTGCCCTGAAGCTACACTCTTCCTGTGGTGAGTAATAATACCAGTGCTGCAAAACCACCAGCTTCAGAAGACTGTCCCGCAGCGGCGGCCCCTTTGCCCGCACTCCACAGGTGGCGTAGTCGGACATTATAAAATCCATATATACAAATTACCCTTGGATTGACCGCCCTAGGTCACGGACCGGGTCACCGCCACAGTGACTACAACCCCCAGCGTCTACCGGCCCGGCTCAGGGTACCCCACGGCCCAGGGGGCGCGTCAACTTCATAGGTCCCTGATCTGAGACCACTCCTGCAGCGTGATTTGCCCCACCTCTGGATCTCGTTGGCCCAGGCTATACATCAGAACGTATTGCACCAGGGCTTGTCGGTGCTGACACAGTCGCTGCAACAAGTGCAGAGTTGAATTCCACCGTGTCGGCACATCGCATTTCAGCCGGTGAACTGGCAGGCCCAACGACTTCTGTAGAGATGTAAGTCGTTGAGCTGCGGGATGCGAACGGCGGAAGTGAGCACACAGCGACCGTGCCAGCTGCAGAAGGCCATCTAGTCCGGGATAGTGGGCTAAAAATTTATGGACAACCAGGTTCAACACGTGAGCCATACAAGGCATGTGTGTGACATTGCCCACGGCAAAGGGCCACATCCAGGTTTGCAGCATTGTCGCACATGGCCTTCCCTGGTTGCAGGTCCAGTGGAGACAATCATTCATGAAACTGGGTCTCCAGAGCTGACCACAACTCCTCAGCTGTGTGACTCACATTTCCCAGACATTTCAAAGTAAACACTGATGCCGTTGAGCCCTGCTGCCAGCATAGTAAGGAGGTGTGCAGGATTCCTTCTGCGCAGTTAGAAAGCAGGTGGCATTACCAGACAGGCTTTGGGTGCAGGTGGAGGACCGAGAGGAGGTTGAGGAGGCAGAAGCAGTGGAGGAACTTCGAGATAAAGAGGATTGACGCACAACTTGTGGGGACGGTAAGACTTGGACAGCAGCCCCTTGTCCTGCTGTCACCATAGTTACCCAGTGCCCAGTCAGAGACATGTAACGCCCCTGTCCATGCCTACTCGTCCAGGTGTCTGTGGTGAAATGCACCCTGTCACACACAGAATTTCTCAAAGAAGCGGTGATGTTGTGTGCGACATGCTGGTGGAGCGCAGGCACACCTTTCTTTGAGAAGTAGTGCCGACTGGGCATCTGGTACTGGGGCACTGCGACGGACATAAGGTATTGAAAATCCACTGTGTCCTCCAGGCGGAAAGGCAGCATTTCTGTAGCCAACAGCTTGCAGATGGTGAAATTCAACCTCTTAGCTTTCTCATGGCTAGGAGGAAATGGTCTTTTACTTTTCCACATCTGAGGGACCAAGGGCTGGCTGTTGTGCTTAGACGGGGTTGAGTAGGGTGTCCCCGGCAAACTGCCGGTCTGTGAGGAAGATGCAGTCGCACATGTTAGGTTGCCTTGATCCAAAGGTGGTGCTCTCGATGTCGGAGAGCGCTCAACACCAGCAGGTGTTTCCACTTCCCAATGAACTGACGACCTGCCAATCACACTGGCTGTTGCAGGTAAAGAGGTGGCAGGTCTGCGCCCCAAAACATGTGTGACTGCTGTCCCCCCTGTCACAGAGGATGAAGAGGCCACGGATGCACAAGATGGGGCAGACGGTGGTTGGCCCAGCCTGCTAGGCCGCATTGTAGCACAGTGAGCTTCCCACTGCAACTTATGCTTCATATCCATGTGACGGTACATGCATGAAGTACTCAAACTATGGATTTTTTGGCCTCTACTTAGCTTTTGGTGACAAATATTACAGATAACATGAGTTGGGTCATCCTTATCGATCTGAATAAATGCCCAGGCTATGCAAGGCTTAGAGTCCATGCGACCTGAACAGCCACTACGACTTGTGGTCAGAGGCAGAGTTGTGGTTGAGGAAGCAGTTGTTGACGTGCTTCCAGTACTCCGTCTCTGTCCAGAAAGGCGCAACCTAACCTCATCGTCAATAGCATCTGTGATGCCCCGCTGCGCTTCGTATCACAGATCCTAGAAGAGTGTATTGATGGAATCCTCCACAAGAGGCCCCCATAAACATTCACACATCTCCACCTTCCACTTCAGACCAGCAGAGGGAGCCTGTTAGGGATATAAATAGGGAAGGTGGAGCTAGGCAGTTCAGTTCCTCTGAAGAGTTCCTGCAGTAGAGAAGCCTAAGAGAGGTCTGTCTGCAGTGGAGCTCAGTCTAGTCTAGAGAACTCAGTTAATAGTTCAGCAGTGGAGCACGAGGCTCCTGCTAGCTAGATTCAGGGAGCCCAGATAGAGCTTAAGGTGTGCCGGCGCCATAAGATCGGTGAAGCGCGGCAAGCTGCCGTTAGTGTGTATAGCCTAGTGAGGGCCCGAGTAGGCCGAAGGCGAGTGGCGAGTTAGTACATAAGGGGCAGAGGAGCTTAACCAGCTCACCCCGAAGCATTTACCGGACACCGGATCCGAGCTTACCGGGATCTCTATGACCCAGTAAGGCATAACCGGAATCCCTGGAGAACTACAAGTCTCAGGATCGCTAAGGTGCTGATACGTAACAGAGCCAGGAGACGCTTAGGCCCCGCATACTGGGAGTGTGAACTCCAAGAGAAGGCCCTACCACAAGGTCAGCCAGCGCAGGACAGAGACAAAGTTAGGCCTAGCTCCAGGCAGGTCAGAAACTTACTACGCAGAGGCAAGAAACAGGAGGCCCTACACCCGCTCATTGGGGAGGATCCTGATATGCACCCTTCACCCTACAGTGCTCCGGGATGTGCCTGAATTTCCTCCAGTAAAAGGTACTGAAGTGACTACAGTGTCCGTTCCCGTTCTTGCTTTGACCCAGCTCGGTCTCACCTGTCCTGCATTCCCCCTGCATACGCTGCCCTGAGACCTAGCTCCACCTGTGGGGAGCTATACCATCGAGCTGCCTTATCACGGGCCTCAGTGGACTGCTGCAGCGCTGGTGCTTCTCACCAGATACCACAGGTGGCGTCACAAACTCTTATAAAATTAACAATTATCCACCCTTTTAAAGAGTGACCCCAGGGTCCGGGCCAGGGAGCCGACCACCGCGACATCCCCAAGGCCAGGCAAAGGACCGGGTACTGAGTCATCCCCATCCCTCGGGCTAGTCACATCCTCCTCCACCTCCTCCGCTGACCTCATCGACTGGCTGACTGTGGGTTGACAGTAAGTGGGATCTCCAACCTCGTCATCATCACCCTGTGTGTTATCACACCCGTCGTCCTCAGAGCCAACCTCTTCCTGCCCTGACTGAAAAGTCAAGTTGTCGCTCCAATCAGGTATTTGAGTCACATCATCGTCTTCATCATTGTCTCTTCCAACAGGAGTTACAGTTTGGGAACGAGGGTCTACATTATGCTCAGAACCTTCTTCATCTGGTCCTGGATCCGACTTATAAAAATTCTGGGCATCAGTGAAGATCATTTCCTCGTCTGGATTAACAGAAGCTCTGGAGCAGACCTCCGTTTCCCAGGCTATAGTATGAGTAAACAGCTCTGCAGACTCAACCATCTGTGTTACCCCATACTCAGATGGGCAGCTGGAGACTTGGGAGCTGTGAGGAAGCAAGTGCGATTGGGGTGACACCTCTGAGGACTGGAGTATTTGTGATGTTGAAATTGAGGTGGAGGAGAGCCCACTTGAAGGAGCACTTGATATCCGTTGAAACACCTGCTGTTTTTGTGCCTCATCTGGAATTTGTAGCGATGGGCGTGTCAGTAAGAAAGGGATCGTATCACATTGTCCACGAAAAGAAGTCGACATCTTAGTTTGGCTGGAAGATGAGCTTTCTTCTGCAGATGTTACCCCCCCCCCCCACCGCGGGGGGGCTCAACCCACCAGCGGACAGGCACCAGTATTGGGAGAGGGGGGCTGGCCGTCAGGGTCCACCGCGGCTCTGGCACAAACCCGGCGACACGGAGGTGGCACGGGCAGGAACGGACTGGCCATGTCGGCTTCTCACTTTTTTGATTTTAGAAGGGCATGACATGTCTATATCTGTGTCTCTCCCTCCTTTTACTCCTCCACCTCTTTTCTTTTCGCATGACTATATGTACTTGTCACTTTTCCATGTGTTAGTTATGTCTTCTGAGCAGTTTGTCAGCTTTTGGACACCTTTGAAGGTGTTTTCTATGTGTTTCTATGTGTTTTTGTTTGCCTGCCATTGGTTTTAACGGTGTTCGAAGGTGTTCGACGAACAGTTCGACGAACAGTTCGGCGAACACAAGGGTGTTCGACGAACCGAACCGAACTCGAACACTACGGGGGTGGCTTAACATTAATATTCACCAATTACCTTGGGTGTTTTCTTTTCTTCAACTGCATCACTGTCGTCATGGACCTTGTTCTGACCATAGGTTCGATTGGTGCTCTTCGCCTGATATAAATAACATTACATTTTCTGGGCACTTTTAGTGCTTTGATTGGACCAGGTCTGACATAACCGAGGTCTGATGTGATATCATCTAAATCATCTAAGTGTGATTCTTTGTGTATAGCATATCTGCATGTAGATCTGGATGTCCTCTATTTATCCTAAAAGTTTGGGGACTGAGGTTCCTTCGGCGATGGAGATATCTGCAATAGAACGCCGGTAATATGCCGTTCCGCATACTGTCTACAAACGGCCGCTTCTGAGAGCACTTTCCCCGGTTATTGGGCTAAGGCTCCTCGGAAGAACGAGTCATTGTCCCTAACTTCACAAGCTATGTAGAGGACTTTCAGGGCTACGAGAGCTACTTTGCAGCATTTGAATAAGATCTACAGTACCGCAGCATTCGGTACTGGAGTTTGGTCAATGCTGGTGCCCAAAGTCCTGTGTTAATATACAAGTACTGAATATCTCCAAGTAGGCCTAGATGTCCTCTATTTACCTTGAAAGTTTGGGGACAGAAGCTCCTTCTGCAGCAGATAAATAGGCATCGGAATGATAAGAACATGAAAAAATTAGTTACCGAAAAATGGCCACAAGTGGCACTAATGAAAGGTTTCACGGTTTTCGGGCTGTTGCTCTTTGGAGAGAAAAGCCATCAACCTCAAATTCATAGAGGAATTTTAGGGCTACCAGAGCTACTTTGCGACTTTTGAATCATATTTACAGAGCCGGAGTCACCGGAACCTACTGACACCCGCACATCGGCAGTTTCCAAACTCCTGTTGCTTACTTTATTCTTTGGACTCATTCAGTGGTCCTCCACAGCCATCCACACAGATGGACATACATTAGACCTTGTCGTCATCTGCCTCTGTTCCCTATCTATTCTCACAACCTCCCCTCTCCCCCTAAATACTCAGTGACTGGCAACTCTTGATTGACAGCCACTGAGTGCCCTGTGAGGTGCCATGTTTACATGGCCTGACAGTCAACCAAATGTGCTCACTTAAGCAATAATTTAGTTGTTTGGCCGTGTAAAGCTTCCCTTATTCTGTAGATCTCTACTCTATAATTTGTAATTGTATCATTGATTTAATTATATACCCACCTTTGAGTCCGAATATTTAAACTTGAGTCACCGAGGTCATCCCTTTCACCCTGGGCACTGTTGTCTTCGGCTTCCTGTACCCTTTGCTCCTCTTCTCCATTGATCCCTTCTACTTCTCTTCAGGGGAGATAGAAAACAGAATATTAAATTTTGTCAACAGTTTGTTGAAATAGGAGATCATAAATGCTTAGCAATAAGTTACCTTGAACTGCTGGGTTGGGATTCATTTTCTGGTGCTCTCCCTGCTGCCGAGACCAGTGTGTACGCTTCACAGAGGTCCCCTAAAGTTCTCTCTCTGTAGTTTCTCTCTGCTGTCATGTTGGAATCACTGAGGTATTTAGAAAAAAGATACCGCTCTTTTTCTGGTAAATTATACACGGTCCATGTCTGGCAAGTTTTTCTGGCCACCTGACTGGAGATGTGTTTAATTTTATGCCTAGATAGGAATAGAGTAGATCAGAAATACATTACACAACATCTAAAATGCAAGATTTTTGACTTTTAAGACTTACTTCTTCTGTTAGTGGTCAAGGTCGTTGGATACATTATGAATCCATCTTCCTGTAGTCAATACAAAGAATGTATCTGGACTGTCTTGTGTGGCCAGCAATGATCTCACTTTTTCAAAGTAGACATTAAACCACTGTAAAAAAATATATAAAATCATATATTATATATACCCATATTATATATATACAGTACAGACCAAAATTTTGGACACATCTTCTCATTTAAAGATTTTTCTGTATTTTCATGACTTTGAAAATTGTACATTCACACTGAAGGCATCAAAACTATGAATTAACACATGTGGAATTACAGTGGTGGCCAAAAGTATTGGCACCCCTGCAATTCTATCAGATAATACTCAGTTTCTTCCTGAAAATGATTGCAATCACAAATTCTTTGGTATTATTATCTTCATTTAATTTGTCTTCAATTAAAAAACACAAAAAGAATTGTCCTAAAGCCAAATTGGATACAGTTCTACAACAAACCTAAAAAAGGGGGTGGACAAAAGTATTGGCACTGTTTGAAAAATCATGTGATGCTTCTCTAATTCATGTAATTAACAGCACCTGTAACTTACCTGTGGCACCTAACAGGTGTTGGCAATAACTAAATCACACTTGCAGCCAGTTAACATGGATTAAAGTTGACTCAACCTCTGTCCTGTGTCCTTGTGTGTACCACATTGAGCATGGAGAAAAGAAAGAAGACCAAAGAACTGTCTGAGGACTTGAGAAACCAAATTGTGAGGAAGCATGAGCAATCTCAAGGCTACAAGTCCATCTCCAAAGACCTGAATGTTCCTGTGTCTTCCATGCGCAGTGTCATCAAGAAGTTTAAAGCCCATGACACTGTGGCTAACCTCCCTAGATGTGGACGGAAAAGAAAAATTGACGAGAGATTTCAACGCAAGATTGTGCTGATGGTGGATAAAGAACCTCGACTAACATCCAAACAAGTTCAAGCTGCCCTGCAGTCCGAGGGTACAACAGTGTCAACCCGTACTATCCGTCGGCGTCTGAATGAAAAGGGACTGTATGGTAGAATACCCAGGAAGACCCCACTTATTACCCCGAGACATAAAAAAGCCAGGCTGGAGTTTGCGAAAACTTACCTGAGAAAGCCTAAAATGTTTTGGAAGAATGTTCTCTGGTCAGATGAGACAAAAGTAGAGCTTTTTGGGAAAAAGCATCAACATAGAGTGTACACGAAAAAAAAGAGGCATTCAAAGAAAAGAACATGGCCCCTACAGTCAAACATGGCGGAGGTTCCCTGATGTTTTGGGGTTGCTTTGCTGCCTCTGGCACTGGACTGCTTGACCGTGTGCATGGCATTATGAAGTCTGAAGACTACCAACAAATTTTGCAGCATAATGTAGGGCCCAGTGTGAGAAAGCTGGGTCTCCCTCAGAGGTCATGGGTCTTCCAGCAGGACAATGACCCAAAACACACTTCCAAAAGCACTATAAAATGGTTTGAGAGAAAGCACTGGAGACTTCTAAGGTGGCCAGCAATGAGTCCAGACCTGAATCCCATAGAACACCTGTGGAGAGATCTCAAAATGGCAGTTTGGAGAAGGCACCCTTCAAATATCAGGGACCTGTAGCAGTTTGCCAAAGAAGAATGTTCTACAATTCCAGCAGAGCATTGTAAGAAACTCATTGATGGTTACGGGAAGCGGTTGTTCGCAGTTATTTTGGCTAAAGGTTGTGCAACCAAGTATTAGGCTGAGGGTGTCAATACTTTAGTCTGGCCCATTTTTGGAGTTTTGTGTGAAATGATCAATGATTTGATTTTTGCTTCATTCTCTTTTGTGTTTTTTCCTTGCAAGCAAATTAAATGAAGATAATAAGACCAAAGAATTTGTGATTGCAATCATTTTCAGGAAGAAACTGAGTATTATCTGACAGAATTGCAGGGGTGCCAATACTTTTGGCCACCACTGTATATACTTAACAAAAAAGTGTGAAACAACTGAAAATATGTCTTATATTCTAGGTTCTTCAAAGTAGCCACCTTTTGCTTTGATGACTGCTTTGCACACTCTTGGCATTCTCTTGATGCCTTCAGTGTGAATGTACAATTTTCATAGTCATGAAAATACAGAAAAATCTTTAAATGAGAAGGTGTGTCCAAACTTTTGGTCTGTACTGTATATATATATGTCACCTCACACCAACCATATGTTGGAATATAAACTATACCCACCAACCATTAAGATTACAGGAAAATATTACCATTTCTTCTTCTTCAGTAAGCACAAAACCAGCCACTTGTTTGGCAGCAGTCTTATGGGATTTAACTCCGACAACTACCAGCTGTTCATTTTGATAGCTGTGACGCATCCTCTCTGTCCACTCAGAAACCTGTGAGTCAAGACATGTGAAAGTTAGATAGACATGTGGTTTTAAATAATAATAATGAGGAGTAGGTTGTTACTTATGGACATATTTCTGACAACTCCTGGTCTTTGCAACTGCTTTAGTATGATGTTAGAAGGAAGACTTGCCTAGGGACATGTGCGGAGTTCCGGCGCCGGAACTGCCAGGGTCCTGGCCAGTGTTGCCAGGGGACGGGATTAAGAGTGCACGGGGGACTTCCTGGACAGTGCTGGGGGACAGAGGAGAGGGACGGAAGAGAGGAAGTCAGGTGTCTGGGCTCGCGCGAAAGTTGGTTGTGGAGAGCAGACCGGCAGTTGGGGAGAAACAGTCTGACCTGCCGACAACGAGAGAGAGACATGCTGCCCTGTCCTTGGTGAAATAGAGACATGCTGACCAATCTGTGGTGATGGACGAACGGGTGACACAGCTTGCTGCAAAACAAGGGGCGAGCGGTCTGTACCGGGCCTACAGAAAGTGATCGTTCAGTTACCTGCATCACCACAGTTTTCCAGACATCTGACGGTGACCTACGGGTAAGGACACACTCGGGATTAGTGATCCTAATGCAGTTTGTTGTACGTCGGAGGAACGTGCTACGGCTCTTAAAGGAGTCGTGACCGCTGTTGTGTGGTCAAAAGGACTGGGGGCCCAGTGGGTGAGACCCGAGACCGCCCACTGCCACCAGTGTGTGAGTGTCTGAAGACGGACGTAGTTATCGCTAAAGGACAGATAAGTGCAAGCCTCCAGTAATCTACCTTCTCTTATTCAGCCTGAACTTTTGGGACTGCGCCGTATTGTTCATCCTTTCCATGTTATAGTTAAACCACAGTCGTTTATTGTCCGATTTTACTGTTTTATTGTTGTGTTACTTAAATTTACACTCCCTGCGTGGAGAAACCAAATCTTGAATTAAACCTCTGCCATACTCTCTGCGTGCTGTGTGCGGCATCCAAGACTTTTAACAATGAGTAAAGGCCCCGTCACACTAAGCGATGCAGCAGCGATCCCGACAATGATACGACCTGTCAGGGATCGTTGCTGCATCGCTAATACATCGCTGGTGAGCTGTCAAACAGGCAGGCTCACCAGCGATCAGGGGAGCAGCGATATCGTGGAAAGACTCGTTCCACGATGTCCTGCTCCAGTTACCAGCCTGCTGCAAGTAGGAGCAGGCTGGTAACTATGGTAAACATCGGGTTACTAAGTGCGCGTGTGCCCCTAGTAACCCGCTGTTTACCATGGATACCACTCTGCTACCGTGCGCTGGAGCCTCCGCTCACCGTAGCAGAGTGGTATCTATGGTAAACAGCGGGTTACTAAGTGCGAGCGTGCCCCTAGTAACCCGATATTTACCATGGATACCAGCCAGATCGTTGGTCCCGCTGGTCACACACAGCGATGTGTGCTGGCCAGCGGGAGGCCAACGACCAAAAAATGGTCCAGGACACTTTGCAACGATCAGCGACCTCACAGCAGGGGCCTGATCGTTGCAAAGTGTCACACACAGCGACGTCGCTGGTGAGGTCGCTGGTGAGTCACCAAAACCGTGACACAGCAGCGATCTCGCTAGCGATATCGCTTAGTGTGACGGGGCCTTTAGGCCTCAAGATAATAGAGTATCTCTAACTGATACTCTTTATTTTGAGATCCTTTTTGGACTTTTTTGATGGCTTGTAAGAAAACTGGCTTTGCAACGTTCAGAAGCTCCCTGTATTGCTGCGGTGTTTTGTCTGTTTTTTGCAACTCCAGGTACCTAAGAGAAAGATTAATAAATGTGATTTTTAGGTAAGGCCTATTATTAAAGCATATGTGGAAAACCTGGAGGGAGGGAGAAATTACAAAACATATTAATTGTGCATACCTCTGTAACGATAAATATTAGCTGATGATATACCTTTTGCCGACAGCCACTTTTGGTCAGAAACAAATTACAACTTTGAGAAAAAAACTATTTATGTATATACAGTATATATATACAGTGGCGTACCACCAATGGCAGCAGACCATGTGGCCGCTATGGGTACTGTGAGTCAGGGGGAACCTGTGCCAGCACATTCACTGGGCCCCCACCCAGAATCTGGGCAAATGTCGGGGCCTCGACAGCTGAGGGTCCCACTCACTGTTGTCAGGGGTGGTAATCTTTTCTGTGTCCCCGTGCCCGATTTCCGGGGACCACAGTGCTCTAACTGGCAGCTGCACTTTTCTGGCTGCCTGCCCTTTATACGCAGCATCCACTGCTGAATGCTGCATGCATTGAAGTTCATCTGTGGATGGAGCTATCGCATGATGCTCTCCTGTCCCACAGATGAAGATAGGAGTCGCAGCACAAGCCAGTTTGCCCCGCCAAAGCTGTGTGCTCCCCAGATCTGTGTGTTTGTGGGGCACTTTTTTGGCATCCTGCTTTATGGCTGCAATGGAAGGGGAATATAGGGCCTTCAATTGGAGAAAAATTACTTTGTAAGGGCTGTAAAGTTGTATACAACGCTGTATATGCTATAATGTGACCCAGACGAATATTATTGCTATTGCTTTATTTATTTTATTTTTTTTTGGGGGGGGGGCAATTACAAATTTTATTATGGGGCCCAATGATTTCTATGTAAATGAAGCGCCCCCAGGGCCGTGGGGCACTCGGCAGCCGGGCCTATGGATGCCAGTAGGGGATATCACGGTGGCTGGCCCGGTCCGTGGCCCAGGGCAGTCAACCAAAAGGGGGGGGGTTATTTACAGGGGATTTGTGAAGTGTTCGTGACACCACCTGTGGAGTGCGGCTAAAGGGAGCCGCCGTTGCGGAGCAGTCCTCTGAGGCAGGTGGTAGGGCAGCTTGTGATGGTACAGCTCCCCACAGGTGGAGCGGGCCTCAGGGCAGCGTGGGTGTAATGGATGGTGGTACAGGGGAGAGACGGCCTGGACAGTTCAGGAAGAAATGACAGACACTCACGCGGGGGTGTGCTTCGGTACCTTTACTGGTGTTGGTGCAGGTATGGTCCAGGGTACTCGGTAGGCAGGGTGCACTTCTGGACTCTCCCCTCCGTGACTCTTAGCCCTGGTACTGTAGTCAGCGTTGGTCAACCTGGGACTTGTAGTCCTCATGGTGTCCGGTGATCCCTACTGGGTATGAAGGGACCTGGTAGGTGCGGACCCGGTGTCCGGTGTATATATTTCGGGGTGAGCCTGGTACGCTCCTCTTCCTCCTCAACTCCTCTCTACTTTCCTCTTTTCCGTCGGCCACACTCGGGGCCCTCACTCCTCACTCGTGCTTTAGGCCTTGGCTCGCCTAAGCACAGCAGCCAGCATGCTGCCTCTTCACTGGTCTAAGTGCCAGCACACTATATCACTAATCTGAACTGCCTGGCTCCAACTTCCATATATATATGTCCCCAATGGGCTTCCTCTGCTGGTATGAGGTGGAAGGGTAGAGGTGTGTGAATGTGTGAGGACCTCTTGTGGAGAAGTCCATCCATGCACCTTACTGGATTCTGTGGCACCTGTTCACAGCAGGGCGCCACATTCCCCCCTAGTACAGTTCAGTACTCATGGACTGAAGCATTTTGTAAAAGGTTACAAACAATAACAACAATAACAAGTAGAATAACAACAATACATTTCCTTAAAGTCTCAGTGAGATCCAATAACTGGTGTCCATCTCACTGGTGAAGATGAGCAGCATGAGGGACCCGTCCGAAAACCCTCAACGTAGGCCCTGGGCATGGCTGCAGGGCATACAGTGGTGGCCAAAAGTATTGGCACCCCTGCAATTCTGTCAGAAAATACTCAGTTTCTTCCTGAAAATGATTGCAATCACAAATTCTTTGGTTTTATTATCTTCATTTAATTTGCTTGCAAGGAAAAAACACAAAAGAGAATGAAGCAAATATCAAATCATTGATCATTTCACACAAAACTCCAAAAATGGGCCAGACAAAAGTATTGACACCCTCAGCCTAATACTTGGTTGCACAACCTTTAGCCAAAATAACTGCGAACAACCGCTTCCCGTAACCATCAATGAGTTTCAATGAGTTTCTTACAATGCTCTGCTGGAATTGTAGACCATTCTTCTTTGGCAAACTGCTCCAGGTCCCTGATATTTGAAGGGTGCCTTCTCCAAACTGCCATTTTGATATCTCTCCACAGGTGTTCTATGGGATTCAGGTCTGGACTCATTGCTGGCCACCTTAGAAGTCTCCAGTGCTTTCTCTCAAACCATTTTATAGTGCTTTTGGAAGTGTGTTTTGGGTCATTGTCCTGCTGGAAGACCCATGACCTCTGAGGGAGACCCAGCTTTCTCACACTGGGCCCTACATTATGCTGCAAAATTTGTTGGTAGTCTTCAGACTTCATAATGCCATGCACACGGTCAAGCAGTCCAGTGCCAGAGGCAGCAAAGCAACCCCAAAACATCAGGGAACCTCCGCCATGTTTGACTGTAGGGACCATGTTCTTTTCTTTGAATGCCTCATTTTTATCCGTGTACACTCTATGTTGATGCTTTTTCCAAAAAAACTCTACTTTTGTCTCATCTGACCAGAGAACATTCTTCCAAAACGTTTTAGGCTTTCTCAGGTAAGTTTTGGCAAACTCCAGCCTGGCTTTTTTATGTCTCGGGGTAATAAGTGGGGTCTTCCTGGGTATTCTACCATACAGTCCTTTTTCATTCAGATGCCGACGGATAGTATCGGTTGACACTGTTGTACCCTCGGACTGCAGGGCAGCTTGAACTTGTTTCGATGTTAGTCGAGGTTCTTTATCCACCATCCGCACAATCTTGCATTGAAATCTCTTGCCAATTTTTCTTTTCCGTCCACATCTAGGGAGGTTAGCCACAGTGCCATGGGCTTTAAACTTCTTGATGACACTGCGCACGGAAGACACAGGAACATTCAGGTCTTTGGAGATGGACTTGTAGCCTTGAGATTGCTCATGCTTCCTCACAATTTGGTTTCTCAAGTCCTCAGACAGTTCTTTGGTCTTCTTTCTTTTCTCCATGCTCAATGTGGTACACACAAGGACACAGGACAGAGGTTGAGTCAACTTTAATCCATGTTAACTGGCTGCAAGTGTGATTTAGTTATTGCCAACACCTGTTAGGTGCCACAGGTAAGTTACAGGTGCTGTTAAATACACGAATTAGAGAAGCATCACATGATTTTTCAAACAGTGCCAATACTTTTGTCCACCCCCTTTTTTAGATTTGGTGTAGAATTGTATCCAATTTGGCTTTAGGACAATTCTTTTTGTGTTTTTTCATTTAAGACAAATTAAATGAAGATAATAATACCAAAGAATTTGTGATTCAATCATTTTCAGGAAGAAACTGAGTATTATCTGATAGAATTGCAGGAGTGCCAATACTTTTGGCCACCACTGTAGGTGATCCAGGTGATGGACCACGTCTTCGGCCACGCCAAACGGGCTTTTGTTCAGTGGTCACTTAAGGGGCACTCCAGGGAGTGCAACTATTTACAGGACGGTTTTTGGGCTGCTCACAGTCCTCAGCCTACAAGTCTTTATACCCTTACGGGTAACTAAATGCACATATAAATTTCAGTTTATATAATAAACAATGACAGTAAGCAATGCACAACTGGGTAACTATTTACACTGCAGGTATTCCTAACTTATTCCTTATACCTGACAGGGACCTGGCCTTTTGCACTGCGGGTTGACCTACGTAGTACTGGGATGTTGCTGATGTCCATGTTTGCACTGTCTGCTACCCTGTCAGATTTACGTGAGGGTAAATTGTAGAACTGTCTTAACCTCTCTATGGGACTGGCAAGTCCACTGGTTACTGGTTCTACTGGCTCTGCTTCTACCGGTGATCCTTCTTCCGGGGATTCTTCCTGAGCAGGCTCTTCTGGGGCACTTACAGGTCCTACTTGCAGTGGAGAGTCTGTTGGTAGAAGTGCATCACAGGTATTATTACAGCTCCATCCAGTTGAGGCCAATCTGCCGGGAAATCTCCTAAGACAGTATGGAGTACATCTTCTTTGGGTTCCTCAGTCACTACAAGACGTACTTCTTCCTGTGGCTTCAACAGACCTGGGCACAACTTCAAATGGTCTCTTGAGACTGTTGCAACTGTCTTAACACCATCTTTACTGATTAGACAGGCTTTCCTATTGTCGAACCTGGAATCCAACACAGTGTAAGGCTCTCTTTCCCACTGGTCATCAAACTTGTGGCTTCTTCTATTTCGCTTCAGCACAACTTCTCCAGGTGCTAAGGGTTCTGCCGGTGCACTCTTGTTGTATTGTGCTTCCTGCTTATCTCTCATCCTATTTAGACTGTCTTTGACATAGGCTTGTACTCTCTTGTACTGCTCCTGTCGGGTCGTATCCCAGTCTTCAATGGACATATCTGCTTCCGGCTCTACCACTCCAAGCTCTAGGTCCATGGGCAACTTTCCGGGTCTTGCTCTCATGAGGTACGCTGGAGTACAATTGGTGGAACTCACAGGTATGTGATTGTACAGATGTACCAGGTCAGGTAGTTTGTCTGGCCACTGATTCCTTTCTTCTAGAGGTAAAGTCTTCAGCAGGTCTATGACAATATTGTTCATCTTTTCACATAGACCATGGGTTTGAGGACAGCGTAGTCCGAATCTTCTTACACCCGTACAGATGGCAAAACTCTTTGAACAGCTTGGCTTCAAAGGCAGGGCCTTGATCTGTCAGCACCTTATCTGGGTATCCATGGGGCCTGGAGAAGTATGCTCGAAACGTCCTTGCTGCAGTTTCTGCCATTAGATCCTTGACAGGAGCCACCACCAGGAACCGGGAGTAGTGATCCACCATGGTCAGGGCATAGGAGTATCCTGACCTGCTGAGTGACAGCTTGACGTGAATCAGAGCGACGATCTCCAGGGGCTAGGTTGTCTTGATGGACTGCAAGGGTGCTTTCTGGTTGCTGTAGTCTTTCCTTCTGAGGCTACAGGGTCCACAATCCTGGCACCACCTCTCTATGGAGCTCCGCATTCCAACCCAGTAAATTCGACTCTTCAGGAGGGTTTCCAGTTTCTTCCAGCCAAAGTGCCCTGCTTGATCGTGTTAGGACTTCAACACCATCTGGATGTCTATCTTGGGCACTACGATCTGCCATACCATCTCATGGGTCCTAGGATTGACATACCTCCGGCACAGCTTCTCTCTATAGATGAACAGCTGGCTTCTCTCATTCCACAGTTGCTTGGCTTGTGGAAGAGCGTCCTTCTCCAGGGAGGAACCTTCCTGGGTTATCAGTTCTTTGATATGGCTGACAACCGGGTCACTGTCCTGGGTCTCCTTCCAACTGTGATGAGGTAACGGGTTTAGTGTCTTACCGCGATACCTCCTGGAGGTGCGCTGCTCATGGACCATCCCACTTCTGTGGAAGGCAGGTAGCTCAATCTCCTCCAGATCATCCACTTCTTCTTCAGTGTCCGACTGGTGAGACATTCTGGATAGGGCATCGGCGTTGGTGTTCTTGTGGCCTGCCCGGTATTTGATGGTGAACTGATAGTTTTACAGTCGGGCCATCCAACGCTATTCCATGGCTCCCAACTTGGCTGTTTCTAGATGCATCAAGGCATTGTTGTGAGTATAGGCCGTAAACTTAGTGGAGGCCAGGTAGTGCTTGAATCGTTCAGTGATGGCCCAGAACAAGGCCAGGAGCTCCAACTTGAAGGAGCTATAGTTTTCTGGATTCCTCTCGGTAGGACGAAGCTTCCTGCAGGCATAGGCTATCACCTTCTCTTTGCCATACTGCTTCTGGCTTAACACAGCTCCTAGTCCCTCGTTGCTGGCATCAGTGTACAGCAGGAAAGGTTGGCTGTAGTCAGGGTAGGCCAAGATCTCTTCGCCAGTCAGGATCTCTTTGATCACTGCAAAGGACTCAGCCTGTTCTTTACCCCACTGGAAGTGGGGGTGTTTTGCCTCTGTTGGACTGTCCTACCAGGAGATCTTGCAAAGGCGCTGCCTTCTTGGTGTAGTCCTTTACAAATCTCTGGTAGTACCCGACCAGTCCCAGGAACTGACGTACCTCCTTGAGATTCTTCGGTTCTAACCATTTCTGGTTGGCTCTGACCTTCTCCGGTTCTGGCGCGCCACTCCTTCTGGAATGATGATGTGCCCCAGTTACTGAACCTTCTGTTTGAGCAGGTGGCACTTGGAAGGTTTCAATTTCATCCCATACCGGGACAATGCTTCAAATACCTCTGCCAGGTGCTTCAACTGGTCCTCATATGTCTTGGAGTACACTATCATGTCATCCAGGTATAGCAGCACGTTCTCGAAGTTATAGTGTCCCAAACAGCACTCCATCAATCTCTGGAACGTTCCAGGGGCATTGCAGAGTCCGAACGGCATACTGTTGAACTCGCAGTGTCCCATCGGGGTAGTGAAGGCCGTCTTCTCCCGGTCCTCCTCAGCAACTGCTACTTGCCAGTACCCACTAGTGAGGTCAAGGGTAGAGAAGTAATTTGCAGACTTTATGTGTTATGTGATTTACCTGTCTGTAATCTACACACATCCTCATGCTTCTGACGCGCCCCCTGGGCCTGTGCTGCTGCTGCTGTGCAGGGGGAATACCCGGAGCCGGATCGCTGGGGGTTGTAGTTCTCCGTGGCGGTGACCCGGTCCGTGCCCAGGGTGGTCAAACCAGTGGCAGTCTATTTGTATTGTAATAAGTGTCCGACTACGCCACCCGTGGATTGCGGTCAGTGGGGACCGCCGCTGCGCTGCCGACCGCTGAGGCTGATGTTGTTTGTGCAGCTGAGTATGGGATGACTCCCCACGGGAGGAGTATTGCCTCAGGGCAGCTAGTGTGGATAATGATGGGAGTGATGGTGCGAGTGTCCCAGTACTGATGGTGCTGGTGCGGTGATGAAACACAGAGACTTGTGGTGCAGTTTCCAAAGCTTTACTCACTGTTGTTGTTCAGATCACTTCGGCCAGCAGTGACCGCCCAAGCCGTGCTGCGTCCACCAGGTGAGGGACTCGGTCAACTCCCAGGCAATTCCAGAGTGCGGTTCAGAGCTCCCCTCTCTTCCTTTCTACTGGCCGTCCTCACCAGTGACCCACCTTTGTCCAGCTTCCTCGGACCTTCTGTTGGTGAAACCTCTCTCCGGTTTCCCTGACCCTATGCGGTATGCCTTTCTGGTGGATGTAGTGAGGGGTCGCACCAAGATGTGGTGACAACCTCCGGTTTTGGCTGAGGATTAGTCGCCTCCACCAATTTGGGTTCCGGTACCCTGCTCTGCCAATCCTTCACCCAGTATCTCCTCTGGGAATATGGGGTTCCTTCTGCCTTCGTGTCTCTGGGCCTTTCTCTGTGTTCCTCGCCTCCTTTCTCCTCTGTTTCAGTTCCTTTCTTACTCTCCTTGCTGTTCCTTCTCTTCTCTCCCTCTCTACTGTCTCAGGCCTCTACTCCAGGCCTGGCTCTGGGGCTGGGCCCAGACTGAGCCACAGCTCCCTGTCAGCCCTCTCTGGCTGAGCTCCTCTCTGAACTGAACCCTGATCTAAGATGGTGCCCACCTTTTATACCTCCCTCTATGTGTGAGCCCAGGTGACTAGCAACCAATGGGCTCCTATCTATGCCCAGAGACCTACCCCTATCTGCTCCTACACCACTGGGTGTACTTTCCCCTCCCCTACTCCAGCCAGGAACAAAAGCTGTCGTGCCTGCACTCTGTCTAGTGGGAGCACCGTTGGTCTGTTCCTCGGAAATGGGGTGTGTGTGGTGCATGCAGCTTACTGAGCCCCGGTCCACACTCCATCCTTACCCGGGAGTGGAATATCACACCTCTGGTTCGAGGTGCAATACCCCTGTAGCAGCCGAGTCCTCGGGGTGCTACATTCCCCCCTGGTAAATCACAGCACGTCCTCGGGCTGGAAAAGAGCAAAGACAATTTAAAACATACAAATTTTTAAAGTGCACTCATATATAAGACATTAACTTTTCACTCATCCCTTTATGGGAGGTACTCTTCTCTCTTTAACGTTACTGGTATAAAACATTTTTTTTTTTTTTTTTTTATAAAACATTCTACTAAAGCCACTGGGACTCTTTTTGCAAAACACCATATAAAACTTTTGGCATTACTATTTTAGCAGCATATTAAACTTTCCATTATAAGACATTTTCAAATAAAACATTTTCAAAACATATTCTTGAGCTCTGGCCGCTGTGCAACTTGCAACCAGGTAAAGGTGCAACAGTCCATTTTAATCCACCTTGAGGTAGACGTTGCGGTTCTTGTATAAAACCAGTAGGGGGCGCTTTAAGAAGCGCAACTATGTACAAGGGTATGGCCGCTCTCAGTCCTCGGCCAGTGGGAATAGGGAATGGCTGCTCACAGTCCTCAGCCTGGTTAGGGATTAGGGGCACACAGGTAACAGTACCTTTAATAGCTCCACACTAGTCCCAACGGGGACCACACTTCAATCAGCAACAGTTCTTGTACCCTGACGGGTAACTATATACAGTTCCATTTACCGTTTACTGGTAACGGTGTCCTCCTGATGCTCCTTGCTCGTACTCTTCAGACCCGTCCGGGCCCTCTTGGCACTCGGCCTTGCGACCAGGCCGGTGGTCGCTTGTTGGTCGCGCCCGGGGGTGGCACCGCCAAGGTAGGGGGCGCTGGTGAGGCAGCGGCGCCCGGGTGTGCTGGGCCTTGCGTCCCGGCCTGTGACGTCTCCTGCTTTACGGCGCCCGGGTTCAGAGGGCACAGCGCGGGGCGGGGCGTGATGACGGTTCTTGCTGCCTGAGGCCTAGCTAGCGGCGGTGGAGGCGTGGTGTCAGGGACGGTCCCCGGGGCTTCGGGTCCCGCAACGGAGGGTGAGGGCAGGCTGGTGTTCCCAGGGCTTGGGGTGGTGGAGTCCCCATTACCTGCCTCGGTCTCCGTGGCCTCCTCTGCAGCGTCGTCTGCAGCTGCCGGTCCCTCTTCTCCGCGCCCAGTGGTAAGCGCGCTGCCCGGTTCCGGCGGGGTCCTCTGCTGGTCACCTCCATGCTGCCGGGCCATCTCCTCTCTCCACCCGGCAAACACATCCCGCTGCGCCCGGACCATTCTTCTACTCAGATCTTCCAGCGCTGCGCGCGCACGGTCCGGGTCTCTAGGCAGTTGGGCCAGCAGTTCTGTCAGGCTGCAGGGTGGCTCCGCTTGCAGCAGGCTGCGGGCCAGGGTGCTGGTGGAGTTTTCTGCTCCCTCCATCTCCGGGTGCAGCAGGTCCAGACTGATCCAGAGCGCGCCCTGCCCCACAGTTTTCTTCACTTCCCGCCCCCATTGGGGGTGGTCCTGGGGCAACTTGGTGACAGTCAGTTTCAAGGGCAGCCCTCCCACGCTGATGGACATCTCCACTGCTGCATTCATCGCTGGTGGGGGCGGGCTCCTTCTTTGGCGCCACTCTGGGACCTGGCCCACGATGGGAGGTGGCTTCCTGCTGTCCTTTGGCGCGCACATAATGGCGTCCGCTCTGCCAGGGCGGGAAAAACTGATGAAGATGGCGGGAAACAGTCCAAGATGGCGTCTGATGGCGGGAATCGGCTCCGGATGGCGGGAAACGACTCCGGACGGCGGGAAACTACTGGAAATGGCGGGAGACTTCTTTTTAAGGTACATGTGCAGTTTTCTTCAGGCACGCAATACCCGCTTGTGGCGGGTTGGTAACAATCCTGCCGACTACGCCAAAGTTGACGCGCCCCCTGGGCCTGTGCTGCTGCTGCTGTGCAGGGGGAATACCCGGAGCCGGATCGCTGGGGGTTGTAGTTCTCCGTGGCGGTGACCCGGTCCGTGCCCAGGGTGGTCAAACCAGTGGCAGTCTATTTGTATTGTAATAAGTGTCCGACTACGCCACCCGTGGATTGCGGTCAGTGGGGACCGCCGCTGCGCTGCCGACCGCTGAGGCTGATGTTGTTTGTGCAGCTGAGTATGGGATGACTCCCCACGGGAGGAGTATTGCCTCAGGGCAGCTAGTGTGGATAATGATGGGAGTGATGGTGCGAGTGTCCCAGTACTGATGGTGCTGGTGCGGCGATGAAACACAGAGACTTGTGGTGCAGTTTCCAAAGCTTTATTCACTGTTGTTGTTCAGATCACTTCGGCCAGCAGTGACCGCCCGAGCCGTGCTGCGTCCACCAGGTGAGGGACTCGGTCAACTCCCAGGCAATTCCAGAGTGCGGTTCAGAGCTCCCCTCTCTTCCTTTCTACTGGCCGTCCTCACCAGTGACCCACCTTTGTCCAGCTTCCTCGGGCCTTCTGTTGGTGAAACCTCTCTCCGGTTTCCCTGACCCTATGCGGTATGCCTTTCTGGTGGATGTAGTGAGGGGTCGCACCAAGATGTGGTGACAACCTCCGGTTTTGGCTGAGGATTAGTCGCCTCCACCAATTTGGGTTCCGGTACCCTGCTCTGCCAACCCTTCACCCAGTATCTCCTCTGGGAATATGGGGTTCCTTCTGCCTTCATGTCTCTGGGCCTTTCTCTGTGTTCCTCGCCTCCTTTCTCCTCTGTTTCAGTTCCTTTCTTACTCTCCTTGCTGTTCCTTCTCTTCTCTCCCTCTCTACTGTCTCAGGCCTCTACTCCAGGCCTGGCTCTGGGGCTGGGCCCAGACTGAGCCACAGCTCCCTGTCAGCCCTCTCTGGCTGAGCTCCTCTCTGAACTGAACCCTGATCTAAGATGGTGCCCACCTTTTATACCTCCCTCTATGTGTGAGCCAGGTGACTAGCAACCAATGAGCTCCTATCTATGCCCAGAGACCTACCCCTATCTGCTCCTACACCACTGGGTGTACTTTCCCCTCCCCTACTCCAGCCAGGAACAGAAGCTGTCGTGCCTGCTCTCTGTCTAGTGGGAGCACCGTTGGTCTGTTCCTCGGAAATGGGGTGTGTGTGGTGCATGCAGCTTACTGAGCCCCGGTCCACACTCCATCCTTACCCGGGAGTGGAATATCACACCTCTGGTTCGAGGTGCAATACCCCTGTAGCAGCCGAGTCCTCGGGGTGCTACACTTCCATAATTTTTCCTGACCAGGACCAGGGGAGCTGCCCAGGGGCTACAGCTATCTCTTTTTACCCCTGCTCTCTTCATATCATGCAACATTTCCTTCGCTTTCTGGTAGTGTGCTGGTGGTATGGGCCTGTAACGTTCTTTGATGGGTGGATGGTCACTTGTGGGTATATGGTATTGTACCCCTTTAATCCTCCCAAAATCAAGTGGGTGTTTGCTAAATACCTGTTCGTATTCCTGGACCACCCTGTGTACACCTTGTTTTTGATGGACAGGAGTGGCGTCAGTCCCAATATGGAGCTGTTGACACCAATCCTCCAGCTGATCTTCGGAGTCATTGTCTTCCACTGTATCTGGTGGGGTCAAGGATTCCACTGTGTGTATGGCATCATCATTCACAGTATACAACCGGGCAACAGTGGCGTATCTTGGTGATTTAACTTCGTCCTCCCCACAATTTAGGAGACATACGGGTACCCTCCCATTGCGCACATCAACCACCCCTCTGGCAGTTAAGAGTGTAGGTCTGTGCTCTGAGCTAATGGGCTCCACTACCGCCAGGTAGTTCTGTCCCTTGAGACCTATTGCTGCCCTACACCAAATCAGCATTTCACTCATCGGGGGAATCACAATGGGTATCGGGTCTGTCACCCGTACATTACCAATTTCACCACCTGTTAGCTTTACCTGTTGCTGGTACAGGAGGGCTCGAATCTCTCTCTGTAGCACCTTCCTCTGCCCTGGTTTGGCAGTGTCAGCAATCTGTTGGAGCAAAAACAACACTTCTCCCAAACAGTTACCAACAATATTTGTACCAAGTATCATATACAAGTCTGTATCACCAGGGTTAGACTCCACTACAATCAGTCCTTGGTCTTTTAGTTCCGCTCTCCCCACCTTCACTGTCACGTCCTTAACCCCTACTAGGTTAAGAGGAAGGCCGTTAGAGGCATACACAGAGAGGTTCGGGGCTGGCGGGTGGAGTTCATCTACAGACCAGTACCTTTTGTAGAGGATATCAGGTATAATGGTTACCTGCGAGCCGGTGTCCAGTAACGCAGGAGTAGCTATGCCGTCCAGCACGATGGACAGGAAAGGCCTTCCTCCTACGAACCGGTGGTACCAGCTTTATGGGCCTGGTTGATTTACTCCTGGGTGTCGGCCCTCGGCCCCAGGGTTTGCTCTTTTAAAGGACAGTTCCGCGCTGTGTGGCCTGCCTTGTCAATTGTCCTAACACAACAGCGGCTCTCTGCTTGCCAGTCATAGAAAACATGTCCAGTACACTGCATATTTTTCTCTTGAATCCAGACAGGGTGTCTGGTTTGCCATTATACTGAGGAAGCCGTTTTGCTCCAGGGATATACGGCAGGGCCATGGGTATCAATGGGGTGATCACGACCCCTGCTCTTGGAGCGGCCGCTCCGGCCTGTGCAGAGCCTGGCGCAGGTTGGGCATCAGGAGCATTAACCGGTGCTCCGGCGGCATGCTGGTCGTCTGCCATGGTTGCGCCCCCCTAGTAAACCGTAGCCTACCTTCTTCACTTTTTTATCAGGTAGGCCACAGCTCAGTGGGCGACGATCTTCTTCCAGGACCTTGCGTCGCTCGCGTCTGACATCAGAGCGTCCTCTGTACTCCTTCCAGGATCTGACGTTTCCTGGTTCGACGTCAGGGGCGAGACGTGTCCTAGGCTTCGCGCGCTTCCAGCGGTTACGCCCCTCTTCTTTCCGTGCGGCGTCAGGAAAATGGCGGATAATGGCGGGAAACTTTGAGAATGGTGGGAAACCTTCCCCACAGTGAGTGTTCTTTTAAGGCGCACAGAACCCAGTGGCAACAGGCACAGAATCCTGTTCGTGATGCCAGAGATTGACGTGCCCCCAGGGCCATGGGGCACTGGGCAGCCGGGCCTATGGATGCCAGTAGGGGATATCACGGTGGCTGGCCCGGTCCGTGGCCAGGGCGGTCACCCAAAAAGGGGGGGGGTTATTTACAGGGGATTTGTGAAGTGTTCGTGACGCCACCTGTGGAGTGCAGCTAAAGGGAGCCGCCGCTGCGGAGCAGTCCTCTGAGGCAGATGTTAGGGCAGCTTATGATGGAACGGCTCCCCACAGGTGGAGCGGGCCTCAGGGCAGCGTGGGTGTAATGGATGGTGGTGCAGGGGAGAGACGGCCGGGACGGTTCAGGAAGAAATGGACACTCACACGGGGGTGCGCTTCGGTACCTTTACTGGTGTCGGTGCAGGTATGGTCCAGGGTACTCGGTAGGCAGGGTGCACTTCTGGACTCTCCCCAGTGAGCAGGTATAGGGCCTCCTGATCTGTTGCTTCCACTTGCTAAGCTTCTGACCTGCCTGGAGCTAGGCCTGGCTTGACTACTGTCTCTCTCTTGCACCTGCTGACCTGGTGGTAGGGCCTTCTCTTGGAGATCACTCTCCCTGGACGCTGGGGCCTCCGTGACTTTTAGCCCTGGTACTGTAGTCAGCGTTGGTCGACCTGGTACTAGTAGTCCTCCAGATGATCCCTACTGGGTATGAAGGGACCCGGTAGGCGCGGACCCGGTGTCCGGTGTATATATTTCGGGGTGAGCCTGGTACGCTCCTCTTCCCCCTCAACTCCTCTCTACTTTCCTCTTTGCCGTCGGCCACACTTGGGGCCCTCACTCCTCACTCGTGCTGTAGGCCTTGGCTTTCCTAAGCACAGCAGGCAGCATGCTGCCTCTTCACTGGTCTAAGTGGTAGCACACTATATCACTAATCTGAACTGCCTGGCTCCAACTTCCATATATATATGTCCCTAACGGGCTCCCTCTTCTGGTATGAGGTGGAAGGGTGGAGGTGTGTGAATGTGTGAGGGCCTCTTGTGGAGAAGTCCATCCATGCACCCTACTGGGTTCTGTGGCACCTGTTCACAGCAGGGCGCCACATACACCCCTTTATATATAGATAGAGGGAGAAAGATACACACACAAACTGACTTCAGCAAGTCTTCATCTCTTTGGCTGGGATTCTCATCACTTTCTCTGGTCTCTGGTTGTTGATTGGCTTCATTGTCATTGTCCTCTTCACTGGTTTCAGAGTGAGAATCCTCTTCACTTAGTGCAGAGTGGTCATCACTGTCATCGCTGGACTCTTCCGAGGATGTAGAGTCTTCTGCAGCTGCAGGATTTAGTATGGCTGGGTGTGCCGATATGCCAGTGGATGTAGATGGCTCCTCATCTTCAACAGTCCTGTAAATTATAAAAATCCTTAGTAAGAAATTCAAGTGCAAACTTGAGTAGACCAGCGGTGTTCACGATTTTTTAAAGTTGCCTAAAAGCCAGGATGTGCTGAGGCCTATGCAATATTCAAGCAAGGGTTTAAATAAAATTCCTTGTATGAATTTACACTGACCTATAGCCATCATGATCCTCTGTGATGCGCGGCTCCTCCTCCACAACGTGCGGCTTCTCCTCCTCCATGACGGGTGGCTCCTGCTCCTCCTCCATGACGGGCAGCTCCTCTTGCACGGGTAAAGCACTGGATGAAGTAGATTCCCCCTCATCTTCAACAATCCTATAAATGAAAAAGATCCTAGCTACTCACTGGTAACGGGATTTTACAGAGCCCATGACAGCACCACCTGAGAGAGGGTATCCACCCACCAAGGACAAGAACCTACTGAATAAAAAGGCGGTACCTCTTTTCCGCATCAGTTTTTGTTTCAGAGCATGAGAGGGCCTCCGAAAAATAGGTTAATACATAACTGCCACCTCAACATTTGTAATAAAACACCTTAAAAAGTGCACACCATAGTGATAAAGGGGAGGGAATTAATAGGGTGCTGTCATGGGCTCTGTAAAATCCCGTTACTGGTGAGTAACTAGGATCTTTTCCCCTTCTCCCATGACAGCACCACCTGAGAGATTTATAGAGATCAGACACCAGAGGGAGGGATCACTGCTTGCAACACCTTCCTGCCAAAGGATAGATCAGTAGAAGAGGAAAGGTCAAGACGGTAATGTTTGTACAATGTAGCGGGGGATGACCAAGTTGCTGCCTTACATATGATGTCGATGGGCACATCCGCCTTCTCAGCCCAGGAAGCAGCTACCGCTCTGGTGGAGTGAGCCTTCAGGTTCTCTGGAATCGGCAGATTGCTAGAAGAGTATGCTAAGGTAATGGTATCCCTGACCCATCTAGCTATGGTCCCTATTGTAACCTTAAGCCCTTTCCTAGCCCCCTGAATGGAGATAAATAAGGCGTCACTTTTCCTCCAGACCTTCGTCACCTTCAAATACTGGACTAATACCCTCTTAACATCTAAGGTGTGAAGCTTATGTTCCTCAAAATCCCTAGGGTTAGGATAGCAGGAAGGGAGAGTGATTACTTGCGTCCTATGGAATTTGGAGGCCGGGTCTGGTCTTAAGATTACTCTATCCATACACACTTGAGTGAATGGATGGTTAACAGATAGTGCGTGTAAGTCACTAATTCTACGAGCTGATGTCAGAGCTACCGGTATGGCTGTCTTTAAAGTTAGAATTTTTTCTGAAACTTTCTCTAAGGGCTCGAAGGGAGGTTTGGTTAGTGCCTCTAGAACCAAATTAAGGTCCCAAGGAAGCATCCTTGGAGTAGGAATAGGCATGGATCTACCACAAGCTTTAATGAATCTGATGATCCACCTATTCGCCGCCAAGTCGTAATTATATAGCGCCCCCAGAGCTGATACTTGTACCTTAAGAGTACTGGTGGCTAGTCCCATGCTTAACCCCTTCTGGAGGAATTCTAGTATGGCCCCAATAGGAACCCTCCCTTTGGCGGACTGACCCGAGGTAGACAGAAACTTAGCCCAGGTTCTACCATACATCCTAGTCGTTACCGGCTTTCTACTCGCCAGTAGAGTAGTAACCAGATCCGGAGAAAACCCCTCTTGCGTCAGTAGGGACCTTTCAAAATCCAGGCCGTCAAATGCAGGCCCGATCTTTGGGGATGGCAGATTGGGCCCTGTCTGAGGAGATCTGGGATGTCCGGCAGAACCCATGGATCCGCTTGGGACATTCTCTTCATCCAAGTGAACCATGGTCTCTTGGGCCAGAAAGGGGAGATCAATATAACCCTCACCTGCTCTTCTCAGATCTTTCTTAGGATGGTAGGGATCAGCATTAAAGGGTGAAAGGCATAGGCCAGAGAAAAATGCCAAGGAATCTGCAGCGCGTCCACCGCAAACGGCCTCTCTTTTGGATTCAGGGAGCAAAAGATTTCTGTCTTTTGATTGTGTCTGTTTGCAAACAGATCTATTTGAGGCTGTCCCCATCGGCCCACAATCTGCTGAAATACGGCTGGATTCAACTCCCACTCTCCCTGTTTTAAGATGTGACGACTCAGGAAATCGGCCTTTATGTTCTCCTCTCCTCTTATATGCTGCGCTGAGAGCGTAAACAGCTGACTCTCGGCAAAACGAAAGATCTGATCGGCTACTAACATCAGAGGGAGAGACCTGGTACCCCACTGATGATTGATGTAGGCGACTGTCGTTCGGTTGTCCGACATTATCCGGATGTGATGACCCCGGAGAAAATAATTGAACTTTACTAGAGCGTTTCAGGCTGCCAACAGCTCCCTCATGTTGGAGGAGAGACCCGTCTCGCTGTCCGACCAGAGGCCTTGTACAGAATGATCTCTTAGGTGAGCACCCCAGCCTTCTGCACTTGCGTCTGTCGTAATTGTGTCCGACACCTGGAAGGACCAAGGAACCCCCAAAGATAGATTGACCGGAGAGCTCCACCAGTCCAGCGAGTTGATTACTACATCCGGAAGAGATATTCTTCCATTCAGGCAACCTCTGAGCCGCCTGTCTGCTGTCAGGATCTCCTGTTGAAGATGTCTGGAATGGAACTGGGCCCACTGAACCGCCGGGATGCAAGATGTCATTGTACCCAATAGAGACATTGCACTCCTCAAGGTCATGGTTGGATTGCTGATAACCCGAGATATTAGGGATTTGATCATTAGCTTCTTGTCCTTTGGTAGAATACAGGTTTGATTTTCTGAGTCCAAAATGAGACCCAGGAAAGATTGAACCCTCCTTGGTTCCAGTCTTGACTTCTCTAAATTTAACAGCCAACCCAGGCCTTTTAGACTGGCCATGACATCCGCCAGAGCCAGAGCACAGAGTTGTTTTGATCTGCCCACCACTAAGAAATCGTCCAGATAAGGGATGACCAGGATATCTTTTTCACTCAAATGTGCTGTGATTTCTAGGATAATTTTTGTGAAAACTCTTGGAGCCATGGAGATGCCAAAGGGAAGAGCTGCAAACTGAAAATGCCTTACGTGCTTGCCGAACTGTCCAGCTACCCTCAGAAACTGTTGATGTGCTGCAATGATTGGAACGTGGTAATAAGCGTCCTTCAGATCAAGGACGCACATATAACAGTCCGGAAACAACATCTTTATGGCCGACTTTATTGATTCCATCTTGAACGGCCTGTAGATCAAATGGTCGTTCAGTTTCTTCAAGTTGGCAATGGTTCTGAAGGAGCCATCCGGCTTCTTTATTAGGAAGAGAGTTGAGTAAAACCCTCTTCCTTGCTTGGGTGCAGGTGTTTCCAATAGAACCCCCTTCACAACCAGAGAGAGAACTTCCTGCTGCAGGGCTATCTGCTCCGTTAGGCCTCTGGGGGCTGAAATCCTGACGGTGTTCCTGGGCATGTTCTTGAACTCCAATTTGAGCCCCCTCCTGATTATCCCTAAAATCCAAGTACTGAACGAAATTTGTTCCCAGGCGGGCAGGAAGTGGGACAACCTTCCTCCCACCTGGGGAGAACTGTCACTTAGGGGCTTTCTTATTCTCGGAGGATGGACCCCAGAACATGAATCCTCTGTTATACGGCTTCCTGTCTCTCCAGCTACTTTAGTCTCTGGGAGCTTTGCTGCGACTGTTCTTCCTCTTCCGAAAGGAGCTTTTAAATCGGGAACATACACAGTGTGAAACCCATGTTTCTTGTCTGCGGCCTTATCCAGGATATAATCTAAGCCCTTTCCGAACAGGAAGTCCCCCTCACAAGGGATTGAGCACAGTTTAGTCTTTGACTGTACATCCCCTGGCAAGCTCTTGAACCATAATGCCCTACGGGCTGCATTAGAGATTTGCAGACCGGGCAACCAGCCTAACTGAATCTGCCGATGCATCTGCCAGGAATGCAGCCGCCCCCTGCACAAGAGGAAGGTCCAACAGAATCTTCTCCCTCGAGATATTCCCCTTAATCTGGTCTTCCAACTGTTGAAGCCAGATCATCATAGACCTGGCGAGCAGGTGGCTGCCACTGCCGGTTTAAGAGCCCCTGCTGATGACTCCCAGGCCTGTTTAAGGAAAGACTCTGCCTTTTTATCAAGCGGGTCTTTTAAGGCCCCCAAATCCTCAAAGGGCAGTGTGGATTTTTTTGAGGACTTTGCGATGACCACATCAATCTTAGGGGTTTTGTCCCATCTAGCTGCATCCTCTTCTTCAAAGGGGTATCTCCGCTTAGAGGAAGAAGGCAGCTGACCCTTCCTCTCCGTTTTTTTCCATTCCCTATCTATAAGAGATTTGATTCTTTCATTAACCGGGAATGTGCGTCTCCTCTTCTGGTCTAAGCCCCCGAACATGACATCCTGAACTGTTCTGGGAGCTTTGGTATCAGTAATACCCATAGTCACTCTAATGGCCGTAACCAGTCTCTCAGTATTATCTACCGAAAAACAAGGCCTACCCCCACCATCATCATCTGAAGACTCCGATGACGATAATGAGGAGAGATCAGAGGAGGAAGGAAATTCTTTTGTAAAACGGGACTCTACTGATTCCTCTGAGTCTGAGGAAATCTGTTTCTGCTTCTTCTTCCTGTGTGAGGTTAAGCCTTTTAAAGAATCCCTGACCTCTGTTTGGATTAGATTTTTTAACTCCATAGAAAACCTGGGGGACTCCTCTGCTAGGGTTCTCTGGATACAGTCAGAGCAAAGGTTTTTGGTGTAGGAGGTGGGAAGGCTGATTTTACATAATGCACACTCCTTGTTTTTACTCTTAGCACTACACTTCTTTGGCTCCTACCCCCAAGAATGGTAGACTCCATACTAAATAAGAAGGGAGTCACTAACTGTGGTGGCCCCTCCCCGGGCCATGGCGATTGGTGAACCCCCTTCGCTGCCCCTTACTGAACAGTGATCCTGAAGCCCCCGGAAGGGTCCAATGAAGCAAAAGGGACGGCTGCTACAAGCAGTCCCATGGATACATAAACACCGGGACATCCCACGTTACTTGCTTTCTTTGCTGGTCCTGGAGTCGAACGTCGCTATGGACAATTCAGGATCAGCTCAGATTGCTGAGGCCCTCCGGGCTGGGTTTGCACAGGAGGGCGAGCGCTGGTTACAGGCCCTCATGTCGGGGCTCAGCGCTCATCCCCCTGGCCCCAGCTCTAACACCCCAGATAACCCTGCCCCTGGCCCTCAACCCCTTAAGGGAACATCATATCCCCCAATCCCCTCACCCCTTGGGCCCACTCACTCACTTCATCGGGTTCAAGTTCCGTCTGGGACAGGGGGCTGCACTTCTGCCGCTGTCTGGCCCTGTCCTCCATTCTCGCCCGTCCGCCGCAGACGCACAGCTGCAGGCCTCTCATCGTGCTACACTCCCCGTCTCGGGGGGACGGGCAGCTGTTGCTTCTCGGCGGACGCACGGCACAGCGGGCAGGTGGGGCAGGTTGGCGGGCGCCCCCCGATGCTGGACGGCGGTTGGCTGCGGTGGCTCGTCGTGCAAGCGCCGGGGCGGGAGAGCGGGCATCCGGGGCGGGGTGGTGGGCACGCACCGGCGTGGGGTTAGGGGGTTCCTCTCTGCGGTCGCGCGCCGCAGCGGGGGAGCGGGAGAGCGACTCGACTGGGCCGAAGAGGCATGCTGTGGGAGGGGGAGCTGAAAAACAGGAAGCGCTCGAGGTGCATGTGCGGGGTGCGTGCCCGCCCCACGTGACCCCACAGGCCGCGCCCCCCAGTCCAGAATGCTGTGGGGCAGAGCAGGAGGCTGCGGCTGGTGCAGCGGTGAATCCTGTGACATACTGACAGCGGGCGCAGGGCTCCGCTGCACTAATAAATGAGTGCGGGCTGTCTTCTGTGTCGGCGACGGGCACAGAGGGGATTCAGGTCCCCTGCCTGCTGCCGGCACTGGAGACAGCACAGAGCCCGTCATTCCCCACCCCACTAAACACTCCCGTCCCGCATTCTGCCGAGGGGCGCCCTGGAGAGCGGAGGTCCAGCAGGCACTCCCGCCCTCCAGAGCACTTTAGGCACAGCACCCCGCAGCCACACAGAAGAAGCTGCGGGACACACATTTATCAGTCACCTCCCCCTCAACACACAGCAGGGGCTGTGACAGAGCAGAGCTCCGGACAGGAATCCTTTGCCGGGGGCTGTGCTCTGCTTAACCCCCAAACCCCCCCCGCAGAAAAGCCCCTATTAAAAATAAAAGAAAAAGTTCCCAAAACAGAACACGTGACACTACACATCCAGGGTCATGGCTGCCCATGTAATCACCGCAGCCCATGCAGCGCCCAGTCACAGTATCAATACCCCCCGATGGACACTATGCATAGCTTAAACACTTCAGCGCCCATCCTTGCCTCCTCCATATACCCCTATAATAGCGCAGCGATGCACGCGCCTGACAGCGCTATAGCATCGCCCTCCAGCTGGCCACAAATAGCACCGCCACATCTCGGCGGGACACATGTATACTGCGCAGAACCCCACATACACCCTCAGGGACACAGAGACTCCAGGCGTACTCGCTCCAGGCGAACTCGCTGTAGTTCCTCCGACGACAGATCTACATCATTGCACACGAGTCACCGGCGAAGGAAGAGGTCATCACAAGCAAAGCGGAGATCGGCATCCCACAGGAGGGGTCACAGGTCGCGGTCCTCAAGGTGGCGCTCACCATCCTCTGCATCAGAGATGTCGGGCGCATCGTCGAGCCCCAACAGCCGCTTGCACCAATCCCGTCTTCCGGGGTGACAGAAATTATACAATGGCACCCTCCAGAGCTTACAGCCTGCACGATGCATCGATTTCACGCAGGTCTACGAGCAGAGGCATGCCTCTCACCCCGAGCGAGACTGGTGTCGGAGTCCCCCCAAATATCGGAGTCCCTCCTCCAGCCGCAGAAATGGGTGAGTGCAATATAAGTATAACTGAAATGGGAAATAGTAACACCAACTTAATAGCGGCCCTTAAGGCCATAGTCGAACAACTATCCGCGCCACCAGGCGCAATACATAATTCTACTAAAACAACTCCACCATTAGCCAGCATACACAAGGACGCATTCTTTTGTGGGATTAGCCCATTAGACTCACACATAGATGAGGAAACCAGAATTAAAATATGGAATAATGACTACATCGACATTTTGTCACTAGTAACCGCTGACCAACATACTATAGACAAAGAGAGAAGGATAGTCGACAGACCATTCAACACAAACAGACAAAAGGTCGCAAAGACAATGAGTAACTGGTTACAGGCGTTTTCTGTGCTGGGTTGCATCATGGGCCAAAAGCATCCGGAACGCTGCTCGGAACTATTCATATACCAGGATACGGTGTATAACTCATACAAAGCCCACGGCGGTTCAGCATGGCGGCGCTACGATGAAGAGTTCCGGAGGCGCTTGGCTCTGCTACCACAGCTAGGCTGGGGGGTAAAAGCTACAGACGTATGGTTGCGATTAATGCTGTCACAGAAACACCATCCCTTTCCAACAACGGCTACTGGCAACCGGCAACAGCAGGCCAAAATTCAGTGGTCGTATGTAGACCAGGGGCCTGCTGGCAGTACAATAAGAGACACTGTCGCTTCTACGCCTTATGCAGATACAAACATGAATGTTCAGCCTGCGGAGGAGCCCACCCCGCAGCAAGATGTTCTCATCCCGCAAGCAAATCATCAATTAAACTCCCACAGTCAGAATCCAAGGACCCCGGTGAGCGTAAACGCGATGGGCCCCTGGCTAGACCAATATCCTAAGAAAGACGCAGCGGGGCAGTTACGTTTTGGTTTCACATACGTTTTTTTCATCCCTTTCAAACTTAATAAATCGCCCACCTTTGCAAATAACCTTAAATTTGCAAAAGAGCATCCTGAATTACTTAGGCAAAAAATACAAAAAGAAGTAGCTCTAGGCAGAGTGGCGGGCCCTTTCCCAACACCACCATTCAGTAACCTAAGCGTTTCCCCTTCTGGGAATAATCCCCAAAAAGAGCCAGGTTCATTCCGGCTTATCCATCATTTATCTTACCCAAAAGGAGAGTCTGTAAATGACGGTATTTCGTCTGAAGATGCCTCGGTCTCCTACGCGTCATTCGACAGAGCAGTAATATTAGCATTCGATGCGGTGCCCGGAGCGCTGCTCGCTAAATCCGACATAGAATCCGCCTTTCGCCTACTACCGGTGCACCCAGATTGCTACCACCTGCTGGGATGCCAAGTGGACAATGAATACTTCTACGACACTTGCCTCCCAATGGGTTATTCAATATCTTGTTATTACTTCGAACTATTCAGCTCCTTCCTAGAATGGGTGTTGAGGTACGAAACTGGCAATAGGTCCGTCACACATTACCTAGATGACTTCCTATTCATCGGACCCAAAGACTCAAATCAATTGCAATCATTACTTAACGAGTTCACAAACATCTCTCGACGGTTCAGAGTCCCATTATGCCCTACAAAAACCATAGGCCCCACAACAAAGCTATCGTTCTTAGGCATTGAAATCGACACCACAGCAAGGTTGTTCCACCTCCCAACAGAAAAAATACAAAAAACATTACACCTGATTGAGGGATTTTGCGCGGTACAGAAAGTAACACTACAACAGATGCAAGTGTTACTAGGCCTCCTCGTGTTCGCGAGCTGGGTGATGCCAGTCAGAAGGGTTTTTCTCGTCGTTTATCCCTTGCAACAAAACGTGCATTAAAACCGAGTCATAGAATCAGAATCACCAGGCAGCTTCGGGCGAGCTTAGAGGTGTGGAAAAACTTCTTACAATCATTCAATGGTCACACGTTATTTATGTCAGCAGAACAGTCCAACATTTAACTAAGATTATTCACCGGGGCGGCAGAAGTGGGCGGATATGCAGCGATACTAGATAACCAGTGGTGCACAGGCTTATGGCCTCCGTATTGGTCTGAACAAGGGTTAACAAAAAAACAGACACTCCTGGAACTCTTCCCAATAGTGGTAGCAATAGAAATATGGGGCATGTACCTAGCGAACAAAAATATACGCTTCATAACAAATAACACCAGCCTAGCGCACTGCATTAATAAGATGGCATCATTGTCTCTCCCAGTGCTAGGCCTACTACGCCGGCTAGCATTCCTGGGCCTAAAACACAATGTATGGGTCCGCGCTAGCCACAATGTGGAGGGGGGATCTAACGCTGCTGCTAACGCTTTATCACAATTCAATTGGCAGGTTTTCAGAGAGCTCCTCCCCAACCAGTCGGGCACCAGTTGCCCACCCTCCCTATGGGATCTAGTGGCGAACAGCTGATGCTATTAATCAAAGTGTCAGTCGCCCCGTCAACGTGGAAAGCATACGGTAAGGCATGGGAAGAGTGGACACGACTAGTAGCAGGCAGACGGGTTGACCAATGTCAACAAGCCAGACTAGATGTAACCATAGAATTTCTCCACCAGCTAATGATGAGGGGCATATCAGGGGCGTCAGCACAGCGGTGGCTGACCGGAATAGCATTTCACTTCCAACCACTGAATTGGGGAGATGTGACAAAAAGATTCATCATCAGGCAAGCCTTAAAAGGTTGGAAAAGAGGTCAGCCAAGTCAGGAGTGTAGACGTCCCGTGTTACTAAATCTGCTCTCAAAAATCATATCCCTAACACCATTAACATGCCACTCACAATTTGAAGCAACACTACTGTCTAATGCATTTGTGATCACCTTTTCCGGGGCGCTACGCATAAGCGAATTAGTCCCTCGATCCAAAATCACCACCAGTGGAGGCTTATTACACCAGGACGTAGTCATAGCCAATAATGCAATACGTCTACGCATACGCAAATCCAAAACGGACCCAGCAGGCAGGGGCACTTGGGTACTTCTACAACCCACAAACGGTACACTGTGTCCGGTAACAATAGTAAAAACATATACAGCCATCAGGCCACAAAGTAATTTCTTCCTATCACACATTGACGGAACTCCATTATCAAGATACCAGTTCCAAGCTGTATTTAATAAATGCCTAACATCAGCAGGGTACCACCTCAAAGATTACGGTACACACTCATTCCGCATAGGCGCGGCCACGGAAGCAGCAAGAGCAGGACTGTCAGAAACGGAAGTGCAGAGGATAGGGAGATGGCGATCCACGTGTTTTGCGAGATACATAAGACCGGACTTGTTATCCTAACGTGGTTTGCTTCTTTTACAGGCGACGATAAGCCAACAGTGTGGGTGATAGGCCACTTGTACATATACTGGGCAGAAAAAAGGGCGAAAGTCCGCCCGGGCGGGAGGAATATGGGGTTTCATAACACATATTTCAACTGGAGAGGTATTAGAGGCCTGCGATGGCCACAGGTACTAATGGAGGTAATCGCCATAGGGAGAGAAGCAAAAGGTCCGGTCATCTTAGTTATACACGCTGGGGGAAACGACCTCGGTCATTACAGGAACGCAGAGCTAATGGCAATAATGAAGCTAGACACTGAGCGCTTCAGAGCATTTTTTAGTAAACTAACTATAGTATGGTCAGAGATTGTGCCGAGAGCGGTATGGCGAGGTGCGCGAGACATCACGACCATCGAACGGACAAGGCGGCTAATAAATATTCAGATGGCAAAATTTGTAAAGGAAAGAGGTGGTGTAGTGATTAGAGATGAGCGTTGTTCGACTCGAACTGTTCGCCAATCTCAAATTCGAGCTGTTTTGGGCGGTGTTCGAGCCGTTCGGCGAACACGAACGATTTGAGAAAAATTCGGCTGTTCAAGGTTATGTTCGATAACTGTTCGTGTACCAAAATCATAACTGGATTTTTTCTCAGTAATGATGAAAATTAATGTTAATACGCAGTTTGAGTGTACAGAGGGGTGGGGGGAGGGGCAGGGGATGGATCTCTGCAGGAATAATGAAGATCTCCATTTTTTTTTCTCTTTCCCGCATTTACAGTGGGGAGGTGCAATCTGTCAGCCTATCAGCAGCGCACACACGGAGCGAAGTGCTTTTTTTCACACAAGCAAGGGCATGTGTCATTAGCAGTGTATGTCACGTGTCCTTGCCCTATAAGACCAAGCCATTTTCCCTGTTGCCACCATTTTCTCACTGCTGCAGCTGCGTGTTAGACGGCACCGCTGTTGCTGTGTGCGCTATACCTTGTTAATTTCAAGCCAATTTTCGCACAAATCTACAGATAGCTTGGGAGTAGGGAATAGTTGTGATTGCAGTCCTTTTAAGGACTAGGTTACAGCATTTCCTACGACTTTTATCAGGCAGGTCTGTGCTCTTAAATAGATAGATTGTGGGAGTAAAGACTAATTGTAATTGCAGTCCTTTTCAGGACTAGGTTACATCAGTTCCTATCAGTTTTTGCCAGGCAGGTCTGTGCCAGTGCTGTGCAAGTTTTTTTCACAGCATTTGGATGAATCTAGCAAAGCTAATCCTTTTTGGACTATTGCAGAGTGTGTTAGTCAGTGGAGTAGCCTATCTGTGTTGCAAGATATACCACCTGTGTATAGAATACCAATTTTTTTACTGCACCTAGTGAAGTAAAATCTTTTGGGCATAGCATCATTCTATTAGTCCATCTATACTGACCTCCATCAGGTTGCAAACTGAATCTAATTTTTTTCTGCATCTAGCTCTGAAAAAATATTTGGCCTTCTAGCAGTGTGTGGGACTTGTTCTATTAGTCCATCTATACTGACCTCCATCAGGTTGCAAATTGAATATAATTTTTTTCTGCATCTAGCTCTGAAAAAATATTTGGCCTTCTAGCAGTGTGTGGGACTTTCCCTATTAGTCCATCTATACTGACCTCCATCACGCTGCAAATTCAAAATAATTTTTTCTCTGCATCTAGCTCTGAAAAAATATTTGGCCTTCTAGCAGTGTGTGGGACTTTCTCTATTAGTCCATCTATACTGACCTCCATCAGGTTGCAAATTAAAAATAATTTTTATCTGCATCTACCTCTGAAAAAAATATTTGGGCTTCTAGCTGTGTGTGGGACTTGTTCTATTAGTCCATCTATACTGACCTCCATCAGGTTGCAAACTGAATATAATTTTTTTCTACATCCAGCTCTGAAAAAATATTTGGCCTTCTAGCAGTGTGTGGGACTTTCTCTATTAGTCCATCTATACTGACCTCCATCAGGTTGCAAACTGAATATAATTTTTTTCTGCATCTAGCTCTGAAAAAATATTTGGCCTTCTAGCAGTGTGTGGGAGTTTCTCTATTAGTCCATCTATACTGACCTCCATCAGGTTGCAAATTAAAAATAATTTTTTGTCTGCATCTAGCTCTGAAAAAATATTTGGCCTTCTAGCAGTGTGTGGGACTTTCTCTATTAGTCCATCTGTACTGACCTCCATCAGGTTGCAAATTCAAAATAATTTTTTGTCTGCATCTAGCTCTGAAAAAATATTTGGCCTTCTAACAGTGTGTGGGACTTTCTCTATTAGTCCATCTATACTGACCTCCATCAGGTTGCAAATTAAAAATAATTTTTATCTGCATCTACCTCTGAAAAAATATTTGGCCTTCTAGCTGTGTGTGGGACTTGTTCTATTAGTCCATCTATACTGACCTCCATCAGGTTGCAAACTGAATATAATTTTTTTCTGCATCTAGCTCTGAAAAAATATTTGGCCTTCTAGCAGTGTGTGGGACTTTCTCTATTAGTCCATCTATACTGACCTCCATCAGGTTGCAAATTAAAAATAATTTTTATCTGCATCTAGCTCTGAAAAAATATTTGGCCTTCTAGCAGTGTGTGGGACTTTCTCTATTAGTCCATCTATACTGACCTCCATCAGGTTGCAAATTAAAAATAATTTTTTGTCTGCATCTAGCTCTGAAAAAATATTTGGCCTTCTAGCAGTGTGTGAGACTTTCTCTATTAGTCCATCTATACTGACCTCCATCAGGTTGCAAATTCAAAATAATTTTTTATCTGCATCTAGCTCTGAAAAAATATTTGGCCTTCTAGCAGTGTGTGGGACTTTCTCTATTAGTCCATCTATACTGACCTCCATCAGGCTGCAAATTAAAAATAATTTTTATCTGCATCTACCTCTGAAAAAATATTTGGCCTTCTAGCTGTGTGTGGGACTTGTTCTATTAGTCCATCTATACTGACCTCCCTCAGGTTGCAAACTGAATATAATTTTTTTCTGCATCTAGCTCTGAAAAAATATTTGGCCTTCTAGCAGTGTGTGGGACTTTCTCTATTAGTCCATCTATACTGACCTCCATCAGGTTGCAAATTAAAAATAATTTATATCTGCATCTAGCTCTGAAAAAATATTTGGCCTTCTAGCAGTGTGTGGGACTTTCTCTATTAGTCCATCTATACTGACCTCCATCAGGTTGCAAATTAAAAATATTTTTTTGTCTGCATCTAGCACTGAAAAAATACTTGGCCTTTTAGCAGTGTGTGGGACTTTCTCTATTAGTCCATCTATACTGACCTCCATCAGGTTGCAAATTCAAAATAATTTTTATCTGCATCTAGCTCTTAAAAAAATATTTGGCCTTCTAGCAGTGTGTGAGACTTTCTCCATTAGTCCATCTATACTGACCTCCATCAGGTTGCAAATTAAAAATAATTTTTTGTCTGCATCTAGCTCTGAAAAAATATTTGGCTTTCTAGCAGTGTGTGGGACTTTCTCTGTTAGTCCATCTATACTGACCTCCATCAGGTTGCAAATTAAAAATAATTTTTATCTGCATCTAGCTCTGAAAAAATATTTGGCATTCTAGCAGTGTGTGGGACTTTCTCTATTAGTCCATCTATACTGACCTCCATCAGGTTGCAAATTAAAAATAATTTTTTGTCTGCATCTAGCTCTGAAAAAATATTTGGCCTTCTAGCAGTGTGTGGGACTTTCTCTATTAGTCCATCTATACTGACCTCCATCAGGTTGCAAATTAAAAATAATTTTTATCTGCATCTAGCTCTGAAAAAATATTTGGCCTTCTAGCAGTGTGTGGGACTTTCTCTATTAGTCCATCTATACTGACCTCCATCAGGTTGCAAATTCAAAATTATTTTTTGTCTGCATCTAGCTCTGAAAAAATATTTGGCCTTCTAGCTGTGTGTGGGACTTGTTCTATTAGTCCATCTATACTGACCTCCATCAGGTTGCAAACTGAATATAATTTTTTTCTGCATCTAGCTCTGAAAAAATATTTGGCCTTCTAGCAGTGTGTGGGACTTTCTCTATTAGTCCATCTATACTGACCTCCATCAGGTTGCAAATTCAAAATAATTTATATCTGCATCTAGCTCTGAAAAAATATTTGGCCTTCTAGCAGTGTGTGGGACTTTCTCTTTTAGTCCATCTATACTGACCTCCATCAGGTTGCAAATTAAAAATAATTTTTTGTCTGCATCTAGCTCTGAAAAAATATTTGGCCTTCTAGCAGTGTGTGGGACTTTCTCTATTAGTCCATCTATACTGACCTCCATCAGGTTGCAAACTGAATATATTTTTTTTCTGCATCTACCTCTGAAAAAATATTTGGGCTTCTAGCTGTGTGTGGGACTTGTTCTATTAGTCCATCTATACTGACCTCCATCAGGTTGCAAACTGAATATAATTTTTTTCTGCATCTAGCTCTGAAAAAAAATTTGGCCTTCTAGCAGTGTGTGGGACTTGTTCTATTAGTCTACCTATACTGACCTCCATCAGGTTGCAAATTCAAAATAATTTTTTGTCTGCATCTAGCTCTGAAAAAATATTTGGCCTTCTAGCAGTGTGTGGGACTTTCTCTATTAGTCCATCTGTACTGACCTCCATCAGGTTGCAAATTCAAAATAATTTTTTGTCTGCATCTAGCTCTGAAAAAATATTTGGCCTTCTAACAGTGTGTGGGACTTTCTCTATTAGTCCATCTATACTGACCTCCATCAGGTTGCAAATTAAAAATAATTTTTATCTGCATCTACCTCTGAAAAAATATTTGGCCTTCTAGCTGTGTGTGGGACTTGTTCTATTAGTCCATCTATACTGACCTCCATCAGGTTGCAAACTGAATATAATTTTTTTCTGCATCTAGCTCTGAAAAAATATTTGGCCTTCTAGCAGTGTGTGGGACTTTCTCTATTAGTCCATCTATACTGACCTCCATCAGGTTGCAAACTGAATATATTTTTTTTCTGCATCTACCTCTGAAAAAATATTTGGGCTTCTAGCTGTGTGTGGGACTTGTTCTATTAGTCCATCTATACTGACCTCCATCAGGTTGCAAACTGAATATAATTTTTTTCTGCATCTAGCTCTGAAAAAAAATTTGGCCTTCTAGCAGTGTGTGGGACTTGTTCTATTAGTCTACCTATACTGACCTCCATCAGGTTGCAAATTCAAAATAATTTTTTGTCTGCATCTAGCTCTGAAAAAATATTTGGCCTTCTAGCAGTGTGTGGGACTTTCTCTATTAGTTCATCTATACTGACCTCCATCAGGTTGCAAACTGAATATATTTTTTTCTGCATCTACCTCTGAAAAAATATTTGGGCTTCTAGCTGTGTGTGGGACTTGTTCTATTAGTCCATCTATACTGACCTCCATCAGGTTGCAAACTGAATATAATTTTTTTCTGCATCTACCTCTGAAAAAATATTTGGGCTTCTAGCTGTGTGTAGGACTTGTTCTATTAGTCCATCTACACTGACCTCCATCAGGTTGCAAATTGAATATAATTTTTTTCTGCATCTAACCCAGCCAATAGTTTTGGCCTAATACCACAGTTTGGCCACTCAGCTCTGCTCGGTTCCCATCCATTGTTTTTTTGTGCAAACAACTCCAGAGTTGTGAATTAGTTAACCACCAAAATGAGTGGAAAAAGGCCTGCTGCTGGTGGAAAGGGGAATAGGCGTGTTGGGAAGGGGAAAAAAGGTTGTGTCCGTGGGGTAGGTGTTAAAACAACAGTAACATCTGCAGAAGAAAGACCATCTTCCTGCCAAACTAAAATGTCTACTTCTTTTAGCGGACAATGTGATAAGATCCCTTTCTTACGGCCACGCCAATCGCTACAAATTCCAGATGAGGCACAAAAACAGCAGGTGCTTCAACGGATATCAAGTGCTCCTTTAAGTGGGCTCTCCTCCACATCAACTTCAACATCACAAATACTCCAGTCCTCAAAGGTGTCACCCAAATCGCACTTGCTTCCTCACAGCTCCCAAATCTCCAGCTGTCCGTCTGAGTATGAGGTAGAACAGATGGTTGAGTCTGCAGAGCTGTTTACTCATACTATAGCCTGGGAATCAGAGGTCGACTCCAGCGCTTCTGTGAATCCAGACGAGGAAATGATCTGCACTGATGCCCAGAATCTTTATGAGTCGGATCCAGGACCAGACGCAGAAGGTTCTGACCATAATGTAGACCCTCATTCCCAAACTGTAACTCCTGTTGGTGGAGACAATGAGGAAGACGATGATGAGACTCAAATACCTGATTGGAGCGACAACTTTAGTTTTTTGTCAGGGCAGGAACAGGTTGGCTCTGAGGACGACGGGTGTGATAACGCACAGGGTGATGATGATGAGGTTGGAGATCCCACTTACTGTCAACCCACAGTCAGCCAAGAGATGAGGTCAGCAGAGGAGGTGGAGGAAGATGCTAGCGACGACGAGGTCAGGTTGCGCCTTCCTGGACAGAGACGTAGTACTGGAAGCACGTCAACAACTGCATCCTCAAACACAACTCTGCCTCTCACCACAAGTCGTGGTGGCTCTTCAGGTCGCATGGGTGCTAAGCCTTGCATAGCCTGGGCATTTTTTCAGATCGATAAAGATGACCCAACTCGTGTTATCTGTAACATTTGTCAGCAAAAGCTAAGTAGAGGCCAAAAAATACATAGTTTGAGTACTTCATGCATGAACCGGCACATGGACATGAAGCATAAGTTGCAGTGGGAAGCTCAGTGTGCTACAATGCGGCCTAGCCGGCCGGGCCAACCACCGTCTGCCATATCTTGTGCATCCGCGGCCTCTTCATCCTCTGTGACTGGGGGGACAGCAGTCACACCTGTTTTGGGGCGCAGACCTGCCACCTCTTTACCCGCAACAGCCAGCGTGATTGGCAGGTCATCATTTTCTTTGGAGGTGGTAACACCAGCTGGTGTTGATCGCTGTCCGACATCGATAGCACCACCTTTGGATCAAGGCAACCTAACATGTCCGCCTGCATCTTCCTCACAGACCGGCAGTTTTCCGGGGACACCCTTATCAACCCAGTCTAAGCACAATAGCCAGCCATAGGTCCCTCAGATGTGGACAAGTAAAAGACCATTTCCTCCTAGCCATGAGAAAGCGAAGAGGTTGAATTTCACCATCTGCAAGCTCTTGGCTACAGAAATGGTGCCTTTCCGCCTGGTGGACACAGAGGATTTTCGAGACCTTATGTCCGTCGCAGTGCCCCAGTACCAGATGCCCAGTCGGCACTACTTCTCAAAGAAAGGTGTGCCTGCGCTCCACCAGCATGTCGCACACAACATCACCGCTTCTTTGAGAAACTCTTTGTGTGACAGGGTGCATTTCACCACAGACACTTGGACGAGTAGGCATGGACAGGGGCGTTACATGTCGCTGACTGGGCACTGGGTAACTATGGTGACAGCAGGACAAGGGGCTGCTGTACAAGTCTTGCCGTCCCCACGAGTTGTGCGTCAATCCTCTTTATGTCAAAGTTCCTCCACTGCTTCTGCCTCCTCAACCTCCTCTCGGTCTTCCACCTGCACCCAAAGCCTGTCTGGTCATGCCACAAGCTTTCTAACTGCGCAGAAGGGATCCTGCACACCTCCTTACTATGCTGGCAGTAGGGCTCAACGTCATCAGGCGGTTTTTACTTTGAAATGTCTGGGAAATGTGAGTCACACAGCTGAAGAGTTGTGGTCAGCTCTGGAGAACCAATTTCATGAATGGTTGTCTCCACTGGACCTGAAACCAGGGAAGGCCGTGTGCGACAATGCTGCAAACCTGGGTGCGGCCCTTCGCCGGGGCAATGTCACACACGTGCCTTGTATGGCTCACGTGTTGAACCTGGTTGTCCAGCAATTTTTAAGCCCACTATCCCAGACTAGATGGCCTTCTGCAGAGGGCACGGTCGCTGTGTGCTCACTTCCGCCGTTCGCATCCCGCAGCTCAGCGACTTACATCTCTACAGAAGTCGTTGGGCCTGCCACTTCACCGGCTAAAATGCGATGTGCCTACCCGGTGGAATTCAACTCTGCACATGTTGCAGCGACTGTGGCAGCACCGACAAGCCCTGGTGCAATACGTTCTGACGTATAGCCTGGGCCAACGAGATCCAGAGGTGGGGCAAATCACGCTGGAGGAGTGGTCTCAGATCAGGGACCTATGCACCCTTCTGCACAGTTTTGAAATGGCGACGAAGATGTTTAGTGCTGACGATGCCATTATCAGCATGACTATTCCGGTGATTTACATGCTGGAGCACATGTTAAACAGAATTCGGAGTCAGGTGGTGGCACAAGAGGAGGTGGAGGATGTAGAGGAGGAGGAGTTGTATGCGGAAGGGCTAACATCTGCAAGGTCCAGACGGTCAGCAGCACCAAGGCGGCAGGCATGTGAGGGTGGGGGAGATGGTTTTACCAGGGCGCATGGTAGCAGCCAAACTAGTGAGGAAGGTGCAGGAGCCCAGGAAGAAGTGGAGGACGAACTGATGGAAGACTCATCAGATGAGGGAGACCTTGATCACATTTCTGTTGTGCGAGGTTGGGGGGAGAGGACAGAGGAAGGAAGCATGATTGTTACCTCGCCACCAACACAACAGGGACTTGGTGCTCCTGGATGCGCAACACACATGAGTGCCTTCTTGCTGCACTACCTGCAACATGACCCTCGAATTGTGAGAATTAGAAATAATCCTGACTACTGGGTTGCCACACTGTTAGATCCCCGGTACAAAAGTAAATTTGCAGAAATTATTCCTGCCATAGAAAGGGATGCACGCATGCAGGAGTATCAGCAGAGACTGTTGCAGAATCTTACATGTGCTTTTCCACAAAACACCAGTGGTGCACGTAGTGAATCTCACAGTTCCAACTTGCCAACCGTTGGACCGTCAAGTGTTCAGCACTCAAACCGTAACAGAACCACAGTATCTGCTGGTAACATCAATTTTGCGGAATCATTTCACCACTTTTTTAGCCCATCCTTTGCAAGGCCACAGGAGACAAGAAGTCTGACACATAGTCAACGCCTAGAGACGATGGTACAGGAGTATCTCCAAGTAAGCATTGAAGCCATGACTGTGTCACTGGACCCTTGCTCTTTTTGGGCTTCCAATCTGGATAAATGGCCGGAGATAGCCACTTACGCCTTGGAGATCTTGTCATGCCCCGCAGCCAGCGTTCTGTCTGAACGTGTGTTCAGCGCTGCTGGTGGTGTGCTGACAGATAAGCGCACGCGGCTCTCCACTGATAATGTAGACAGACTCACGTTCATAAAGATGAACAAATCATGGATCCGAAACGACTTTTCTACCCATGTGTCATCCTGGGGAGAGAGCTTGATGATTGGTTAAAATCACCCTACCAACCATTTTAAGCTTTCAAATTACTAATCATGTTTATCTGTATCTTGGCTGGAAAATAATTTGAGCTTTGTAGCAGTGTGCAGCACTGATTCTATTAGGCCATCTATAATAAGCTCCACCAGATTTAAAATTACTAATCATGTTTATCTGTATCTTGACTGGAAAATAATTTGGGCTTTGTAGCAGTGTGCAGCACTGATCCTATTAGGCCATCTATACTAAGATCCACCAGATTTAAAATTAATAATAATTTTTAGCTGCATCTAGCCCGGAAAATAATTTTGGGGCTCCGAGATGCGCAAGTCACATAAGTGCCTTCTTGCTGCAATACCTGCAACATGACCCTCATATTGTCAGAATTCGAAGTAATCATGACTACTGGGTTGCCACACTCTTAGATCCCCCAAACTTTTCGATCAACCTTTTCATTTTAATAAAGACCAAAAAAATGGTCATTTTTGAAATTATAAGCATTAGCAGGTTATTAGAAACTGAAATCAAACAGTTTTCAACTCAAAACTTTATTCTAGGTGATGTTACATTTTCACATAGGACCCCTTGTTCGAAAGGAGCTTCTGAACTCTCTCGTCCATTGAATTTGTCAGGTTTTGGATGGTTTCTGCTTCAATTGTTTTGCATGAGGACAGAATACCCTCCCAGAGCTGTCGCTTAGATGTGAACTGCCTCCCGCCATCATAGACACTCCTTTTGATGATGCTCCAGAGGTTCTGAATGGGGTAGAGGTCAGGGGAGCATGGGGGTCACACCATAAGTTTGTCCCCTTTTATGCCCATATCAGCCAGAGATGCAGATGTTTTATGTGCAGCATGAGATGGTGCATTATCATGCAAAAAAATGATCTTGCTGTGAAATACACGGTTCTTCTTCTTGAACCATGGCAGGAAGTGCTGTTTGAGAAAATCCTCATACATTATGGAGTTCTTCTTTAGCGCCTTCAGGGATCCTAAAGGGGCCGACAATCTCTCTCCCCATGATTCCAGCCCAAAACATTACTCCACCTCCTCCTTGTTGGCGCTGTAGCCGTGTTTGCGTGGGGTGTCCATCAACCAGCCATCCTCCACTCCATCCATCTGGACCATCGAGCGCTGCACGGCACTCATCCGTGAACAAAACAGTTTTGAAATCAGTCTTCATGTAATGTTTGGCCCACTGGAGCCGTTTCTGCTTGTGTGAAGTGGATAGAGGAGGTCGACAGGATGGCGTATGCACAGCTGCAAACCTCTGAAGGACCCTGCATCTTGTTGTTCGGGGGACGTTGGAGACACCAGCAGCTTCAAAAACTTGTCTGCTGCTATGACAAGGCTTTTTTGCCGCTGCTCTTTTAACCTGACGTAATTGCCTGTAGGAAAGAGTCCTCAATTTGCCCTTATCAGCACGCACACGTGTGTACTGTGAATCAGCTACATACTTCTTGATTGCCAAGACACTTCATCCTGATCATCGCACAATGTTGATTGTAGTCATGCCTTGACCTAAACACTCCACAATTTGTTGCTTCTCAGCAGCCGACACATCCTTTTCTTTCCCATTTTGGCAGAAAATGTAGGCTGCTTAATAATGTGAGACAGCCTTCTTAAGTAGTCTTGCCTTTCATTGGACACACCTGCCAAACTAATTAGCACAGGTGTCTGCAATTGCTTACAGTGATATAAAGAGCCCTGACACACATCACCATCAATGAGTTTAACTGACAAACAAACAAATTCTTCCCTTATCACTACTAAACACTTTTTGCATAATAATTTGGAACACAGTGTACATGTGCTTTTCCACAAAACACCAGTGGTTCACGTAGTGAATCTTACAGTTCTAACTTGCCAACCGTGGTCTGTATGGAGTTGTTCAATAAAGGGCCCAAAATTAAGATAACATAGATGGGAGAGGTCTCTATGAATAGGAATTCCTAAGTATTTGATACCCTGTGAGGGCCAGGCAAAGGGAAAGTTGGACTGGATGGAATCCTATATGGATTTGGGGAGGGAGACATCGAGGGCCTCAGACTTCGCTGCATTGATTTTAAAATTTGACCATGTAACAAAGTGATCTATTTCAGCCATAACAGCATGGATGGATATATGTGATTGAGTGATATATACTAGGACATCATCAGCAAATAGAGAGCACTTGTACTCGGTGCCTCCCACCTCAATCCACCTAATATTGGGGTTATGGCGAATTGATGAGAGCAGGTGCTCCGTCACTAGGATGTATAAGAGAGGGGACAGAGGACATCCCTGCCTTGTCCCATTGGTGATTGTGAAAGGTGATGAAAATGTTCTGATGCACCCCCTGGGCCTTGGGACACCCGGAGCCGGACCCTTTTTGGTGGATGCTGGTGGTTGTAGTCTTCGTGGCGGCGACCCGGTTCCGTGGCTCAGGGTGGTCAAACCAGTGGCGGAACTATTTATGTGGTTTTGATGTTTAAATGTCCGACTACGCCACCCGTGGATTGCGGTCAGAGTGAACCGCCGCTGCAGGGCAGACCGCTGAGGCTGGTGTTGTGGGTGCAGCAGAGCGTAGCATAACTCCCCACGGGAGGAGTATAGCCTCAGGGCAGTGTATGCGGAGGATGGGGGTGATGGTGCAGGGCAGCAGCAGTAACGACACGGAGTCAGTGATGCAGTCCAGGGCCTTTACTCACAGTTCTTATTATCCAGACCACGTCTGCAGGTAACGGCTGCCCACGTCGTACTGTGCTCACCAGGTGAGGGGTCAGACAACTCCCAGATAACTTTGGAGCGCTTCACAGGACCCCCTTTGTGTGTCCTTTGTCTGGCCTTTCTTACCAACCCTTCTGTCCGGCTGCCTTAGGCCTCCTCTTGGTAAACTTGGCGCCAGTTTCCCTGACCCTATGTGGTGCCTTCCTAGCGGGTGTAGCGAGGGGCTGCGCCACATAAAATGTCACAGCCTCCGGTTTCTAGCTGAGGGTCGTTTCCTGCCTCCACTAGTTTCGGGGACCGGTCTCCCCCTTTGGCCTGACCCCTCCACACAGGTGGATTCGGGCGTGCGGTGGCGACTCGCCCGTCCGCACCCCTGGGATCCCTTCATTCCTCGTTCCTGGAGCCTTCTCCGCTCCTCTTCCTTCCTTCTCCCTCTTCCAGGCCTGGGCCTCTGTTACTAGGCCCGCCTCCGGAGCAGAGCTCATGCAGAGCCCCTGCTCCCTGCCACTTCTGCTCAGACTTCTCTGCACTGAACTAAGATGGTGCCCACCTTTTATACTCCCTTCTCAATGCACCCAGGAACTGCTTCCTCGCTGCTCCTGCACTACAGGGTTCCCCTTCCTCAGTGTTCCCTCCCCCCATTCCAGCCAGGGACAGGGACTGTCGTGCCCATCTCAGAGGCATATTGGTCGCCCTGCCCCACGGCAATGTGGTGTAATGCATGCAGGTGTCGGGTCCTGATCCACACTCCATCCTTACCTGAGAGTGAGATATCACACCTCTGGGTGAGGTGCAATACCTCTGTAGCAACCGAGCCCTCAGGGTGCTACAGTTCCATTTATCTTCAGCCTAGGTGACGTATTGTGATACAGGGCCGTGATTTTGGCTATAAAAGGGTCCCCTAGACCCCTACCCCAAGCTTTTTAAGAGAATCATATATGGCGTGCCAGGAGACTCTATGGAATGCTTTCTCAGCATCCAACGAGAGTATCTAATTACAAATTTTTAACTGCGTCTAGCCCAGGAAATACTTTGTGCCTAGTAGTAGTGTCTGCTAGTCAGCGGATTATCCCGGCTGTTAAGCAAGCTACACCACCTGTAGTTTGGACACTTACTTTTTTCAAAGGAAATGCTTCGGGACCACGGGATACTCAGTGAAGAGCATCAGGAGGCACCCCAAGGCATAGGGGCTGGGACTGGCAGTAGGATGCCTTGCGGTGGACAGTCGAGCTTGATCCTTATAAAGGCTTTTTAACTGCAGCAGCTTTAGTGGACGCTACTGGAGCTGGAATTACGCGGCTGCTGGCATGAGACTTGCCCTCCAATAGATCCTTGTAAATGGATTTAAAGTGTATTCATTCAAATTAGAGAGACAATTTAAATTAAAAAGCTTAGAGCTGCCTCCACCACAGGGGGGCTCGCTCGACCCACCAGCTGACAGGCACCAGTATTGGGAGAGGGGGGCTGGCCGTCAGGGTTCACCGCGGCTCTGGCACAAACCCGGCGACACGGAGGTGGCACGGGCAGGAGCGGACTGAACGTGTCGGCTTCTCACTTTTTTGGATTTTAGAAGGGCATGACATGCCTATATCTGTGTCTCCCCCTCCTTTTACTCCTCCACCTCTTTTCTTTTCGCATGACTATATGTACTTGTCACTTTTCCATGTGTTAGTTGTGTCTTCTGAGCAGTTTGTCAGCTTTTGGGCACCTTTGAAGGTGTTTTCTATGTGTTTCTATGTGTTTTTGTTTGCCTGCCATTGGTTTTAATGGTGTTCGAAGGTGTTCGACGAGCAGTTCGACGAACAGTTCGGCGAACACACGGGTGTTCGACGAACCGAACCGAACTCGAACACTACGCTGGTGGCTCAACACTAGTAGTGATAAGACACCGAGAACTGGAAGGAGATAAAACAGGCCTCATATGGCCCCATGGTGTTCATTTAACGGATATTGGACTGGACCTATTCCGGTCTGGACTCCAGGACGGAGTGGAACAAGCGTTAATGATGATGATGGGTGGGGGTCGGAGTCCTGCCTACGAGTATGCAGGATCCTCCGTGGCCTGAAATAGAAAGGACATGTTTGAAAGTTACTCTTGTTGGCCAACTTGCCGGTGTGGAGGCACAGGACATGCTGCAACAAGCGGAATTATTTTTGGAAATAAAATGCCTTTCTAATGGAATGAGTTAAAGAGTTAATAAAGCTGTGACCGATCCTCACCCATCCAGTTGTAAGAGTTACATTTTTGTATTGTTAAGGAAGGGGTGGCGGTAGGGGGGCTGAGCTTCTGGGTTTGGTTGGGGTCCCCACAGTCTTGAAAGGAGAGAAAGAGAGGAAAACAGAGAAGAGCACATTACTTAAGGTGAGACTTTCACGAAGATCACTCACCACACTGCCGTTCAGGCTAGGGTACCGGAGGCTGTGGTTGCCGTTCACATGAGGGCTCCCATCTGGTGGAGGTGGTCTGACGAGGTCTTTTCTGACCGGTTCGGCCGGCACTCGCACGCCCCCCACTGCTGTGGCTTTGATGATGGGAAGATTCTCTACGTTCCGGTTGCTTAAGCTGCTTACGCTGCTTACGCTGCTTTGGCGGCTGTGGCTGCTGCTGTTCCTCTTGCGGCGGTGACAGCTGGTGTCCAGGTGACTGCGGCTCCTCACTCATTATGATGGGGATGCAGACACCGCCATCTTGATCGCTTCCCATTCTTAAGAAGCATTAGGGCTCCATCTCCTTTAGGCTCCTCCCCTTCCGGCAGCGTGCTCTCTCTCCTTTCTTCTTTTTTTTCTTCTCTACCAGCTGGCGCGCTCCACCGCAGGACCCCCCCCTGCGCGTGCGCAGCCAAGTGGTACACAGCACGCTTGCAGTGGGGATGACCCGAGCATCGCACCCAGCACAAGCGCAGACCCGGCTTCCGGTGCACTACGTAACAGGGCGCACCACGACCCTGCGCGTGCGCAGCCCGGACTTCCGGCGTGCTAAGTCATAGGCCATGACGCAACCCTACATGTGCGCAGACCTGGAAGACCTGCCGGCCGGCGCGCTCAGCCATGCCACCATGTGAGCGCAGACCCGGCCGCAGGACCCGGCGTACACAGGAGAGGACCCCAGAAGGCAGCCCCCCCGCACGCAGACCCAGGTAGCAGCAAGATGGGGCTGGGATTAGAGGACCAACTCCTGCTTCTTCACGGCCTCCAGGCCGCATCGATCCCGGGATCCATGGTCCAGACCCCACGATCAGGTAGGCGAGGTACCACCTAAAGAGGCTCCCATCAAGGACAGGAACCAAAACTGATGCGGAAGAGAGGTACCGCCTTTTTATTCAGTAGGTTCCTGTCCTTGGTGGGCGGATACCCTCTCTCAGGTGGTGCTGTCATGGGAGAAGGGGAAAATCCATGTGATTTTTTGGAATAGTTCAGAACATAAATGCAAACCTATAAAGCCCACACAAGTAGGAATGTCAGTATTCATAGCATAAGCTGTTAGTGGGGAATACCTGGTCATAGTTGGTTTATCAGGTATGGTAAACCCTCTGTCCTCAAGGAAGGAGATAATATCGTGATTTGTATCGATCGCTAAAATCTTGTCATAAGAGATAATTGTTCCCTTTGTTGCAATTTTTATCAGCATCTTCTTGGACTCTTTCAATGCTGCAATCCTCTCCTCTTTTGAACCGTATTTAAGGCATTTTCGTGAAAGATGCTGTGCCAGCTGATTAAAGGTTTCGTGACAGAATGGACATGTCATTGGCATCCTGAAGTGGCCATTAAAAAGAAAAATGTAAGATCAGAAACAATATCACTGAGAATCCTTTTTTTTATGAAGGCTGGCTATTGCGTCGATTTCCAAAAGCCAGCCCTCATGGCAATATATTTTTTTTTTTGGATGAGGGCTCGCTCTTGGGTCATTTTTGATCTCCAATAGCCAGCCCTCATGGCAATATTTTCTTTGGATGAGGGCTGGCTCTTGGGTCATTTTTGATCTCCAATAGCCAGCTCTGATGGCAATATTTCTTTTTGGATGAGGGCTGGTTCTTGGGTCATTTTTGATCCCAATAGCCAGCTCTGATGGCAATATTTCTTTTTGGATGAGGGCTGGTTCTTGGGTCATTTTTGATCTCCAATAGCCAGCTCTGATGGCAATATTTCTTTTTGGATGAGGGCTGGTTCTTGGGTCATTTTTGATCTCCAATAGCCAGCTCTGTTGGCAATATTTTATTCATTGGATGAGGGCTGGCTGTTGGGTCATTTTTGATCTCCAATAGCCAGTGCTCATGGCAATATTTTTTTTGGATAAGGGCTGGCTGTTGGGTAATTTTTGATCTCCAATAGCCAGCTCTGATGGCAATATTTTTTTTTTGGATGAGGGCTGGCTGTTGGGTCATTTTTGATCTCCAATAGTCAGTGCTGATGGCAAAATTTTTTTTGGATGAGGGCTGGCTCTTGGGTCATTTTTGATCTCCAATAGCCAGCTCTGATGGCAATATTTTTTTTTGGAGAGCTGGCTCTTTGGGTCGATTTTAATTTACAAAAGCCAGCCCTCATTTTTGGCCAAAACCAGACAAAAACGTACACGGTTGTTGAAGGAGCAATTGTATATACAGTTTAGTCTAAGTCTATACGTTTTGATAGCATACTACACACATTGTGGCAGTATCGTGTTAATAACACATGTAGTTTTTTACCACATTCATGCCCATAGATGTTGCGAAAATCTGATTTTTTGCAACAAATGCACAGATTGACAAAATACTGTGCCAAAAACATGTGCAGTTTTGACCACACAAATGCTTACACAGTTTTGCACACGACCGGCACTCATTTTTGGTAAAAAAGAGACAAAAACATACACTGCTTTTGAACAAGTGACTGCACATATGGTTTAGCGCATGTCTGAGTTTTTTATAGCATAATAAGCAAATTGTAGCAAAATTGCGCCAATAACACATACCTTTTTACTACATGTACAGTTAGGTCCATATACACTGTGTTCCAAATTATTATGCAAATAATATTTTCTCAGATTTTCCCAAATTGCCTATATGAATTGCAGTCATTGTAATTTTCCAGTCAAATAACTATTAGAGTACAATTGAAAGGTTTTTGTACAATCTGCCTATGATAACAGTATATTTTTTTAAAAATAAAAAACTCAAACTGCACTCAAAATGCATGTTCCAAATTATTATGCACAGCAGAGTTTTCAACCTTTTCATTTTAATAAAGAACAAAAAAATGGTCATTTTTGAAATTATAAGCATTAGCAGGTTATTACACACTGAAATCAAACAGTTTTCAACTCAAAACTTTATTCTAGGTGATGTTACATTTGCACATAGGACCCCTTGTTCGAAAGGAGCTTCTGAACTCTCTCGTCCATTGAATTTGTCAGGTTTTGGATGGTTTCTGCTTCCAATTGTTTTGCATGAGGACAGAATACCCTCCCAGAGCTGTTGCTTAGATGTGAACTGCCTCCAGCCATCATAGACACTCCTTTTGATGATGCTCCAGAGGTTCTCAATGGGGTTGAGGTCAGGGGAGCATGGGGTCCACACCATAAGTTTGTCCCCTTTTATGCCCATAGCAGCCAGAGATGCAGATTTGTTATGTGCAGCTTGAGACGGGGCATGCTTTAATTTGAGGGTATCCACATTAAAATTGGATGAAGGGTTTAGGAGTTTCAGCTCCTTAACATGTGCCACCCTGTTTTTAAAGGGACGAAAAGTAATTGAGCAGATTAAATAATTGTAAATAAAATGTTCATTTCTAGTACTTGGTTGAAAAACCTTTGCTGGCAATGACTGCCTGAAGTCTTGAACTCATGGACATCACCAGACGCTGTGTTTCCTCCTTTTTGATGCTCTGCCAGGCCTTCACTGCGGTGGTTTTCAGTTGATGTTTGTTTGTGGGCCTTTCTGTCTGAAGTTTAGTCTTTTTCAAGTGAAATCCATGCTCAATTGGGTTGAGATCAGGTGACTGACTTGGCCATTCAAGAATATTCCACTTCTTTGCTTTAATAGACTCCTGGGTTGCTTTGGCTTTATGTTTTGGGTCATTGTCCATCTGTAGTAAGAAACGAGGACCAATCAGTTTGGCTGCATTTGGCTGGATCTGAGCACACAGTATGGCTCTGAATACATCAGAATTCATTCGGTTGCTTCTGTCCTGTGTCACATCATCAATAAACACTAGTGACCCAGTGCCACTGGCAGCCATGCATGCCCAAGCCATCACACTGCCTCCGTTGTGTTTTACAGATGATGTGGTATGCTTTGGATGATGAGCTGTACCACGCCTTCGCTATACTTTTCTCTTTCCATCATTCTGGTAGAGGTTGATTTTGGTTTCATCTTTCCAAAGAATGTTCTTCCAGAACTGTGCTGGCTTTTTTAGATGTTTTTTAGCAAAGTCCAGTCTAGCCTTTTTATTCTTGATGCTTATGAGTGCTTGCACCGTGCAGTGAACCCTCTGTATTTACTTTCATGCAGTCTTCTCTTTATGGTAGATTTGGATATTGATACGCCTACCTCCTGGAGAGTGTTTGTTCACTTGGTTGGCTGTTGTGAAGGGGTTTCTCTTCACCATGGAGATTATTCTGCGATCATCCACCACTGTTGTCTTCCGTGGGTGCCCAGGTCTTTTTGCATTGATGAGTTCACCAGTGCTTTCTTTCTTTCTCAGGATGTACCAAACTGTAGATTTTGCCACTCCTAATATTGTAGCAATTTCTCGGATGGGTTTTTTCTGTGTTTGCAGCTTAAGGATGGTTTGTTTCACCCTCATGGAGAGCTCCTTTGACCGCATGTTTACTTCACAGCAAAACCTTCCAAATGCACGCACCACACCTCAAATCAACTCCAGGCCTTTTATCTGCTTAATTGAGAATGACATAACAAAGGGATTGCCCACACCTGTCCATGAGTCAATTGTCCAATTACTTATGGTCCCTTTAAAAACAGGGTGGCACATGTTAAGGAGCTGAAACTCCTAAACCCTTCATCCAATTTTAATGTGGATACCCTCAAATGAAAGCTGAAAGTCTGAACTTCAACTGCATCTGAATTGTTTTGTTTAAAATTCATTGTGGCAATGTCTAGAACCAAAATTAGAAAAATGTTGTCTCTGTCCAAATATTTATGGACCTAACTGTATGTACATAGATGTTGTGCAAATCTGATTTTTTGCAACAAATACCAAGATTGACAAAATCCCATGGCAAAAACACATACAGTTTTGACCGCGCAAATGCTTA